>NC_049202.1:17432976-17772351 GCF_013347855.1 Anguilla anguilla
GCCCAGACATCCGCATTTAATTTAATAAACTCTGTGATTATACTTGACCATTTAAAAAGATGTAGGACCATATCAATGGCTAGTTATAGGATTGCCTAAAGAGGTATGTTTTAAGCCTACGCTTAAAGACAGAGAGTGTGTCTGAAGCCCACACACAGAGAAAGATTGTTTCATAAGACAGGGGCTCTATAAGCGTTTCGAGGCCAAGTTGGTGCAACCAGACAATAAAACGTTACAGCAATCAGGCCGAGAGGATTCAAATGCATGAACCATTTTCTCAGCACCCTGGAGGGACAACATCTTTCTTAATTTAGATATGTTCTTTAGGAGGAAGAAGACCACTCTTATATTATAATACTATTTATGTGGGCCTGAAAGGATAGATCTGACTAAAAAAAGAAGAAATTTATATATAAGGAAAATATAAATATAAAATATAAATTGACTTTCCTTTTTGCCTTCAGGGATTTTTTTATTATTATTATTTTTTTAAATGAAGTAATGCAAGCCATTAGCCGTTCCAACAGCGCCACACCGGTAAAATCCACAAATTAAAACTACAATTCCCAGACATGATTCCCATGATGCTCAAATCTGTCATGACGTCAACAGAAAATGGACAGATCCAAACATCCGGTGGTGTGCTTTGTGGGGATTTCATTTGCTCAAGCTAAGGATTCATATCAGAACTATCAAGGTATTTGTATGTACGAACAGCGTGCACACATATGAAACCGATTTAAGTTTTCTTCTCGTAACTAGCGAGCTTTTTAAAAATAATTCTTATTTTAACTTACCATTAGAGTAACGTTAGCCAGACCCCTAGAAAGAGGCTAGGCTCTGGCGTTAGCTAGCTGTCCGTGTGCTGCCATTATTGAGTGACAGGCCCTCCAGGAATCTGTTTTTCATTTGAAATTAAAATATTTAATTAAATAAGAGGAATTCAGAGTGTCCCTTGGTCTTGAAGGTGTTTTTTCTGCGTGCAAAAATTACTGTACTAGGATTGTTAGCGTGAACGTTCGCTGAGGTGGTTGGATAACTCGAGACTGAACGTTATTTAACGCTCACAAACAGTGAAGGCTTAGTGCACAGTGAAAGCTTATCTAACGCACATTCTTTGACTATCCAACTTGACTAACTTAATTTCAGCAAGATGAAAACCAAATGTGAACTAAGTTAACTAGGTTACATTGCTTGCTAAGTTAGCAATCTAGCTGGCTAGCAAACTCAATCTATATTTTATGTAACATTAGCTAGCTAGCTAGGCTAGCCTTCTTGTTAGCCTGGTAGCAAACGGTACGTTATTCTATCATATACTGTCAGAAAATTAATTATATTTATAACTTCTGACAATATATAATAGGCAAGCTAATGTCAGTTAGTAATTTATTTTGTAACATGCTATTTCTTAAGGAAACAGTTATGACTGGATTTGTATATAAAGAAGTATTAAACTGATTTACGAATAAAGAGTTATTTTTAATTTAAAAATGTTTTATAAGATTTTTATAAGAAATTCCAAGTGGCTCTGCATACCCACAAGTTGTGATTCATGTCAACGATTGTTCAGATTTGGGTATTGAAACCATCCATCCTTCTTTATATCTTGAATAAAAAAATGAATATATATATATTGTCTTTTCTGACCCTTCAAAACATTGATGCAAGAATCCAGTTGTGGAGGAGAGCTGTCTGCTGGTTTTCCTTATATTTCAGCATCAGTGAGTCATTTAGCCAAGTTGTTGATTGGCCTTCTGAGGGCCTTCATTGGTTGTTGATTGAAAGGAAAGCACAAATACCTGGATACACTGTAGCCAATGTAGCCTTCCAGGGCTTAAACCATCTGTAATGTACAACAGTAACTTTTGTAAATGTGCAATTTCTATTGGATTACAGTAAATGGGTGCATGATTTTACATGAAAGCAGCGCATTGATGAGCACTTCAGCAGTTGCTGGGAGTACACTGCTTTGTTGTCCAGAGTCTGAAACGCACGTGTGGGTTTATGTGCTATCCCGTGGTTTTACAGAGCCCATTTTATGATCAATTTCAGGCTGAGACTCCAGTAAGTGATGGAGCAGGAGGGGGAAAGGACCCCGGAACGCTCCAAGAAGCCCGACATAGCGCTCTACGTCCCCAAGAGACGGCAGGAGGAGGGGGGTCCAGCGAAAGAGGCCCCCTCTAACCCCAACCCCTCCTCCAAAGACAAGGCCCAGGCCGCAGGCAAGCCGAAGGGCAGGCCCCGCTACAGCGACAAGGGCAGGAAGAGCAACAGCAAAGGCAAGAGGGACAGAGGCGGCAAGGATGGGACAGCGACCGACGCCCTCTCCAATGGTGACGCGGGGCAGCAAGGGACCGAAGGCGCACAGGCCATCGACGGAGGGCCTCGGCCGGGGGCCCAGACGGAGGGTGGGACAGGGGCTGATGTTCCCTCTGGGACACTTTCGGAGAAGGATGGGGAGGGTCTGCAGAATTGCAGTGACCCGTCGGGTTCTGAAGCGCAGGGGGGCGGGGTGGGCAGCTTGCCCGGGGAAGAGTCCAGTCAGCAGGGCTCTCTGGAGCAACAGGAGCCGGACCCAGAGGAGGAGAGCTGGGACACCCTGTTCAATGACAGTGGCGACTGCCTGGATCCTCACCTGATAGAGGAGGTAGGCTAACACATCCCTCACAATAGTCACCTGCAGAAAGTCCTGCGTGTTATAATCCCTCATATAGTTTGTCAAATAGGTGAACAGTGTCAAATAGGCACAGTATCCTTTGCATAAGTAAATAGTTTGCTCAATCAGCAGGGGTCAGCACTGTTTATACTCTGAAGATCCAATCAGATTTCATATATCTTTCTGTATATGACAACCGCATTATATGATAACTGCATCTCACAGAAAGAACAAGAGTTCAGGGGGGTCACCCTTTTTCCAAACAATGTCGCAGTGCATTCAAAGACTCACCGATCTGCAGATTTTGCAGCTGTTAAATTATACTTTTTTTCTGTTCAGCTTCCCTACCCCTACCACAGAAGTATGGAATTGGAAGCTTTGATCATTTCCAGCTTTCAGGGATTTTCCTAACTGATACTAATTATTTATACCTTTATTGTGTATTAGCCTGAAAGCATAAATGTACTTTGTTGGTTTTAATTTGCTTTTGTTATGTGAATATGCCATAAATGGCACTCTTTTTTCTTTTTTTTTTGAAAGTCAAAACCTGTTTTGTTTTTTTGCGTTCCAGCATGAGTGATGCATTTTTGTTTCTTTTGCCCTTGGACAAGCCATCCTCACATTTTCCATGTCTTGAGCCACTCCAGTGGTTCAATTGTCTTGGAAGCAACTTTTAGTCTATAAATGGCAGTCAGATTCTGTTATCCCATCCTGCTTTTTCCAGGTGACTCTTTCCCCTCTCTCCAAAGGTATCATCCATCATGGTGCAGTTTTTTTTTTCCACTCATTAAGTGTGAAAATCTCCTCATTTGCCTTGTGGGCTAGTCGAGACTCCAGGCACTGTAACTCTAAACGTCTGGAGAAGCCAGCTATAGTCTTTGAGATTATCCTGATCCTGATTGGCTCTATTGTAGCCAGCTTTGTGTTTTTGTCAGACATTGATTTGGCTTGAGTTGCCTGCTCTGGTCAGAAGCCCATCTACATGTTGACTCTCCAGATCTCACTGCAAGCTGGGAAAAAGAAGGAGTCGATCCAGGAGTCGCGGTTCAATTACTACAACTGGGACCCGGAGGGGGAGCCGGAGCTGGAGCTGCGAGACGACGAGCTGTCCAACATCGTGGAGATCTACGAGTTCCCCAGCGAGTTCAAGACCGAGGACCTGCTGCGGGCCTTCCACTCCTACCAGTGAGTCCCTCTGCCCTGAGCCTGAATGAATCAGTAGTCAGCTCTACTAGTGATTCCCTCAGCCCTGAGCCTGAATAAGTCAGCATTCAGCTCCACCAGTGAGTCTCTGAGCCCTGAGCCTGAATGAGTCACCAGTCAGCTCTACCAGTCAGTCTCTCAGCTCTTAGCCTGATTGAATCAGTAGTCGGCTCTACCAGTGATTCCCTCAGCCCTGAGCCTGAATGAATCAGCAGTCAGATCTACTTGTGAGTCTCTGAGCCCTGAGCCTGAATGTGTCACCAGTCAGCTCTACCAGTCAGTCTCTCAGCCCTGAGCCTGAATGAATCAGCCGTCAGGTCTACCAGTGAGTCCCTCAGCCCTGAGCCCGAATGAATCTCTAATCAGCTCTACCAGTGAAACCCTTGTGTAGAAGCCAATGCAAATGCAACACATAGTCCTGCCAGTGAATCCCTACAACACAAGAAATTTGTGTGTCCTTCCAGCAAGTACCTGCAATATAGACTATAGACATCTCTTAGTGATGAGTGCTAGCAATATGAGTTTGTGCACATTGGTCGTGCTGCCACATGGCTTTTACAAGGCCTTATTGCCTCAGCATGAGTCCAGTTCCAGTCCACTCTGCCACTAACAGTTGTAGTAGGACAGTAATAAGCATGAAGTTGGCATGAGCTTAAGAGAGAGCTGTGGCCTCCAATGGCACAGTAAAGCTGGAAAGGGCAAAAGCGCTGTGATAGCGTCAGAGCGGTAGCCTTACACCATGCGGGCCAGCTGATGAAGCGATGTTTAACCGTTACATCTTCTCTCTTTCGTGGGCAGGCAGAGGGGCTTCGACATCCAGTGGGTGGATGACGCGCACGCTCTCGGACTCTTCTCCAGCCCCATCGCGGGTGAGTCTCTGACAGACGGGGGCGCTTGGCGGGGTTTCACATTGCTTATTGGAGATCCCTTTGTCCTACACCTGCCTCAGGACAGCTAGGCAGTTCCGAGTCCAGAGGTTAAGCAGCGCGCACCTTCTACCGCGGTGTTCCTCAGGCCTGGTCCTGGAGGTCCGCGGCTCACACCGCTTTTTCTTTGCAAGCCCGCGCTCGGCCAATCAGTCGAGGCGGTCTGTTATGCGGCTGGCTCAACTTGCTCCTCAGGTCCTGAATTGGGTTTTGGTTTTAAGGTGAAAACGGATGCAAACAGACCGCACAGCCAGTGTTGGGCATCAGTGTGAGTTACCTTGTTACAGTGTACACACCCTCTCCACTGCCGCCCTTACCCATCTTCCCCTGCTCTCTCCCCTCTTCAGCCAGAGACGCCCTCATGTCCAAACACCCCATGATGAAGGTGCGCCCCCTCTCCCAGGCGTCGGCCGCCACCAAGGCCAAAGCCCGCAGCTGCTCAGGTAACTGCGCTATTAAAAGCGCGCTTATGTGTACACTGCTAACAATGCACCAGTATGCCAGAGCTTCTTCCTGTACAGCACACCGTAGCAGTTCTTTGCAGAGTTCTCACTGGAGCTTGGAAGAGCTTCATTTCGGAAGTGGGACATGGAAGGTTATGAAAGGGCTTGATAGTTGTGAATGTGCTCTATAATGCGTAATGCTGTTGGGGTATGCATTTTAGTAAAATCCTCAGCTGTGAATCAAAACTGTGGTAGGGCAGAATCGTTCCAATTAAGTCAAATTGCTCTTCTTGCAGCGTTTTATGTGTATGAGATTGTTCAATGATACAAAATAATATCTTGGAAAAATTGGTCCTTAAATGAAGGATGTGGCAGTAGATGTATATGTGTGTGTGGGGGTGGATTCTTAAGTGAAATGTGTCCCCCTCTCCCAGACTACCTCCTGCCCGCTAAGGAGCGCCCCCAGACCAGCGCGGCCCTGGCCCGCAGGCTGGTCATCGGGGCGCTGGGTGTGCGGAGCCCGCAGAGCCGCGACGACAGGGAGGCCGAGAGGAAGAAACTGCAGGAGGCGCGAGGTGAGAGTCTCCCCCATGCCCTTATCTGACCGCCCCTTTCTTTCTCCCTGTCATCTGTCCTGTCTGCTGCCTCTGCCTTCATGCTGAACCCACCCTGAAGCCTTTACCTCTTTTCAGTTGGTGGCCTCCACCACTAGATGGAGCTATATTTCAAAGAATACTCTTAGCAAAGGTTCATTATAATGTGTATAAGTCCTAGATATCCACATTTAACTAGACAGGAAAGCGCGCCTTCCGCTAACTTAAACTTGTAAACCCCCGGAAGTAAGTCTGCTGTGCGTGTTGAGGGCAAAGCATTGGAGCTTCCGTTGAATTGAATTGGTAATATCAGACATTTGAAGGCAAAATAAAACTTACCTGATTGTATTTTGAAACGTTATTAACAATCATTACGTTTCATATGAAAAGCATATGTAATATATAAATATATATATGTACATTTTAATCAAAATTTTCCCAAAATGTCTGGACCAAAACAACCATTGTTTCACAAACCACTATACATAATGAAATTTGAAATGAATCATCTTGATTTTCTACATTGAATTCAATGGGCAGCAAGCTCTTTTTCCTTCAACATTGTGCAGTAGAGGCTAGTTTCCTGTTACTTCCTTGGCTTCACCACCTGGAACCTCCTACCCTCTCCAGTTCCTACGTACGCTCTGTGGTATTAATTTGTTGTGATTTGTGGGTGAAAAGCAATAGCAATTTACAAAAAAAAACATTACACCTCCTCCCCCCACCAACTAAGTGTCCTGTATTCTGTGTGGAAGTTGTTCTCCCCTGTCCACCCTATAATCAGCTTAATTCAGCAACCTTGTAGCCTTTACAGTTAGCCCACTTTCCTGTTTCCTTTCACAGCCAATCAGCCATGAATAACCAATCTCAAACTCATACACCCCATCACACCCTCGGATCACATGATTTGTTCTGTGATAATGTATGAATGTATAAATGTATGTAGATGTTTTGAGAAATGGATGGAGTTGTTTAACCCCAGAAATTGTACACTTTACTTCCGCAGAATAAAATTGAAAATGGCTGTGAAGCACACTGAGTTCGTGTTTCTTTTTCCTTTCAGAGAAAAAGCGTCTGGAAGCTAAACAGCGCGATGATGCGTGGGAAGGGAAGTGAAGGAGGAGTGCTCTCCATCTCTCTCTCTGTCTCACACACAGACACACACATGCACCCACACACACACACACACACAGACACACACACACCCACGCACACACACAGACACACACACACCCACGCGCGCACACACACACACACACACACACACACACACATACACCCGCACACACACACACACACACACACACAGACACACACACACACGCACACACTCACACATACACCCGCACACTCACGCGCACACCTACGCACACACACACACACACACCCCCCAGTAGGAGATGGCAGTTTCTCAGGTGGATCGCCACAAGTTATGCCACTTGTTTAGTGTACTGAAGTCAGAATCACCAGAATGTTCTGACTTCTGCAGCTGCAGATTTTTGCAGATGGCAGCAGCTCTAGCGAATAGTCATTAGAGTAAGAGAACAGAGCACAAGAAAGCCAAAATCATTTCCAAATTATTGGAAACCAAAGTCCAAAAAATGTTTTTACAAGACTGGAATTCAACTATAGAGAATTCTAACAATTTATCAACAGGGTATGCAAATTTAGAAATTCTTTTAATGGTATTTTCAAACAAAATGTCCAAAGAGAGTCTGAAATGGATATGATGGAAATAGAGAGGGAGATTACTGTCCCTTCCCCAATATGCTTTCTCTAAAGCTGTACAGTCACTTTAGAAATGTGCTTGAGTGAGGAGAAGTGGTTTAGTTGCTCTTGCCTCATTTATTCTAGTCTTGTACATTAGACTTACCCAGTCCAGTAAGTGACGTCAGGCATTAGGCCCCGCCTCTACTATGTTCACTCCAGACATTTATTCAAGAGCAGGTTATATGTGAACATCTGTATTTTTAGAACCAAAAATGGCTGCAGTATGTGGGTTGAAACCAGGACACACAGAACTTGGCGAATCCCTTTGCTTCCGGATGCACAGCTTTGCTGCTTTGACAGTGGAGCCTTCGTTATCCGCTCACAAGCCCTTTTGGCTTCTTTGCTGAAAGGTGATTGGACGGCGCATGGTCGCGAGACAGCGAGGCAGCCATGTTGGGATTCATCCGGAGATAAAGGACAGGCAAAGCACCCCACAGCAGTCCGTCTGACTGGCCTAGATTCAACCGACTATCTGATTCGCAAGTTATTTTCAGCACAAACACAGTTAAACAGTCACCAAAATGAATCCCCCAAATTGTTCTTATGAAGAAAAAGGGACTGAGGTGTTTATTTGCAAAGTTTGGCCCTTGTGGGTTACTCTATTCCCAGTCACCTCGCCTTTTAGGACATGTGAGAAAAATAATTGAATATTTTATTGCTGCCTGTGATTCCAGCTCTAGGATCTGCACTTTTCAGGTGTCATAGAGAATACCTGTGGAAGGTCACACCAAATACCCTTTTCTGCAGAAACACATCTGTCTATCCTGAAAGTGTGTTCATTTTTATACTTTTTACCCAGTATACTGTACATGGTGTCTTCACTCATTTGTGATCTAATAAATAATTTTAAACGTCAACGACTTGTTTCTTATTATTGTTTTGTCGGGGGGCAGAGAGGCATTGAGTTCGGTGATTGGCTCGAGAAAGAACCTTGTCATGAATTGGTCATTGGTCTTTGGGGTTACTGGTTGTTTTATTTGTGAAGGCAAGGCAAGTGATGGAAGAGCTAGTCTTCCTCAAACATGTGCAGCTGCCCTGTACTGACCCAGATATTTCATCCAGTCATACTGTTTGGAAGTAGTCAGCTAGGTAATTTAGTTGGTTCAGTATCAATGACAAGCATCAACCAATGGAAGGTTGTTAAGGCACGAAATGGCTGGCCAGTGTCTGTAAGCAGAGAACCTTGGTTGTAGTAGACGAAGTGATGAGCCGAGATGAGCTGAGTGGCCCGTTCTCATTTTCAGAAATCCTTATGTGGCAGGTCCAACCACAGCTAGGTTCACAAAGCCTCACTTTCCCATCACTGAATATATTTAAGTACCGGAGTTCAGTTTCCTATGTTTTGCTACCATCCTGGTGTAATGTAAAGTCCAGAGGTTGTTGGAGAGCTCAGTTGAGCTTAGCCTGTAATTTTACCTCCCATTAGCAGTTCTTTTCCAGGGGGAGCTCAGACCCCTTGTTCTTGGTGAAGGCTCGCCTCCAGCCATACACCAGAACTGTCAAAGGAACCCCAGTTTTGCTAGTGTATTGTTGAGCGCTTCAGTTCATCAAGGTGGTGTTTGCAACAATACTCCATCCCATAGACTTTGGGGTGTGTCGTTGGAAGCGCGTAATTCTTGTGGGCTGACTGAAAACATTCCTGGCGTCGTGGACATGACGCCAGATCTGGCTTTCCCCCGGCACAGCCGAACCGGAGCCCCAGGGTGACGCCATCATCCGCGCTTTGTTTGCCGACAGGAGCCGAGGCAGCCGGAGGCGCAGCGCGACGGCCGCTGCCAGCAAACACAGACGTCCTTGTGGGGCCGCGCTCCCCAGAGAGCGCCGGAAAGCTCTCCCGTACAAACACGCACCTTAAAATAAAAGCCTGCTCTGGCAAACAGGAAGCCGGCTCTCCGGGATGAAAGGAGAACAGGTCCACCGGCCGCTCACAGAAGCTCGTGATCTGTTCCCATCTCTGACGGGAAGAACCGAGACTGGGACGCGCAATGCAAAGTTTGGCATCGGACGTGTCCTCTTTCAAGTCGGTCCGCTTGTTTACGTGTTTCAACTAAAAACAAAAAAACAGCTTTTCATAGGATTTAGAGTTCTTGGAATGACCACAGACGTGGGCTTTTTTAAATGGGCAGGCTGAAGTGGTCGCAGTTCTTTTAAGGGGGAAACTTGCGCATTTGAGGTCAGGTTTCTAGATTTCTGGTTTAAAACCAATCTGACAGTTAATTTTTTTCACAAAATGTGAGAATTGTTTTATGAAACGTTCGTTAGTAAATAAGAATTTTTCCTTTTGCAGTTGAGTATTTTGCTCTTGGACATCCATTTTAAGATCAGCTTCTTGCTTTGCAAAGCAGTTGTAAGCATAAAACAAGCGGCATGCTATTTTAAACACAAACCTGGTAGGTGAAGAACAAGAATCTTGGTGAAACAAAGCTGATGCTTTGGCCCTTGAGTATGGGCCCACCATTAAAAAAAAACAGCTTCATTATTTTTAAAAACTATAATTTGGAGGTTGGAGAGGTTTCTTCCTTCCATAAAAGCTATGACCATCTCCCGTAATTTTTAAACATGTTGTGGTGTGTAAGGATTTAACAGTTCCAAGAATTGGTGGGTTTTAGCTGGCTTTGTGACCGAGGATAACTCGAAGTGCGTTTAGTTTGGCTGCCTCCACAGGAAGAATTCATTCATATTAAGTAATGGAGGCATCCTTGTTTTTCACAGTGTCAAATGGACCAAATCAAAATAAGGGTAAAGAAAATGTTTGAAAATGGAAACATAATTGCACATTATAGACTGTACATTGTAATGTTGTTGTAAAACCAATCAACATACAGTATACTGTTGTTGAGTAATCTCAGTTGGTCTGCATTTTTATAACGGACAACTATAGAAAGAGTAGCCTTAATTATCAGGCTCATAGCCTGACAGTTCTATGTAACATTTAATTCTGCAGTCTAATTCATGCACTTAAAACAAACAAATAAACAAACAGAAAAGGAAAATTCAGACATTCAGTTTGCATCAGGATACTTTATTGGTTCACAGAAGACAGCTGTCCGTGGAGAGCCTGAATATGTAATAGTACACCTAAAGCCATTAGTTTGCATTGCCTGTTTTTTCCATTGACATTATTTATTCAAAATGCCCCGTTTATGTGTAGTGCTGTTCATGAAGGTTAAGGATCCATTGGTTCCTGAACTGACCACAGATTCTCTAAGATTGGATGGCAAAGCAATGAGCACAGGCGTTTAAAATTCTTGAGCACACAGAACGTCCGTCACCTATTGACTTTAGAATATGCCTCCTCTGTTTCCTCGCAGACAACTTAGACAGCTAGCAGGAGACTCTGAGGCAGTATTATTCCAAGCTAAATTCAGAGTTAAAAATATAACAGGCCAAGGGAAAGCAACAGTAAGCAAGGAAATGTTAGAAATACCTGTCCATTAATAAGTTAAATGATTTTAAAACATTTGCAGTGTGCTAAATGTATCCATTTCCAAGTCTTTATTTTATTTCTGGAGTAATCTCGAAAAAAACATTTCTTTGCTTTGCACTTCTACATCGTACTTTATGTGGGGGCACTGCTGGTACAGGTAGCACAGCCAAAATAGGATTTTGTTTAGCTGAGAATTTAACAAAGATAAAATTTTATACACCCGCATGCATGCACATAAAATAAATTCTAAAAGAAGAAATGCTTAACACTATTTTGCAGCAGGGAGATGAGAGACAGTATTTACATTATTTTTAAAAGACGAGCATTTTAATGAATATTAAAGTACATTGACTTGTTAAACCAAATAAAACAAATAAAAATAAACCAACAGCATCTCTAGCAGAACTTAAAAAGATCTGTTACTTTTTTAAGATTAAAAAAATGTTTCCATCCTCACGGAATCCTCTCAGCCAACAGTAAGATTTGGGATGGCTATAAATGTGGTTTTGTGGTGAGGGGTGGGTGTTGGGGGGAGGTGGGGGGTAGGGGGGTGGTTTGGGGGCTGTTTTCATGTCCATGTTGTCCTCTCAAGGAGTTTTCCATCCTTTAGCAAGAGAAAAGGGGGAGGACGTTACACAGTCCAGGCTATCCTGGTTAAAATGGGGTTTCTCCTTTTTGAGAATCCATGCTCTGCACTGGGTTTGTCGCCCATTAATGAATCTGTTGAGCTGATCTTTGCTGAGGAAATTTGTCCTGGGAACACATTAACAGTACTGACACCATTTCACATTACCATCATTGAACGATTGTAGCTGACTAATTAAAAAGTCAGACTGCAGACTACCCTACTACTATCATATAAACTAAGTTAAACTTATGTTATATAAAAAGTTACTTGTACTATACACAAATGTTTAAGCCAAATAATATGGTCTTTTTGTGCTGTCACCATTGAATCTGTAATATTTAATAAAATAGCACTAAATATGAAAGCTTGGATATTTAAACTGCAAGGTCATTCAGGAAAAAACAATCTTTAAATAACAATAGTCTGATGACCATTTTGTAAATTTACACTGTTTATTTTTTCAATGTTGGGTATCTTTATTGGGCAATTCCAATTCCAACAAACAGAACTGCTTGAATACTGACGATAAAACAGATAAAAGTGCATCCTTTCATTAATATAACTTCACCTGTTATGACAGTATTTCCTAAAACAGAGTAAAAGACAAAACATTTTCATCTGAAATATCTAAAACTACAGCTCTACCGGAATTTATGTATTTGTTTTACTTTGGCAACACTGAGAACTGTACATGACAATGCATGTGCATTACCTTATAACATTTATTTTAAAATAGCAAAATCTAACAACAAAAATATTCCTATTTATACACAATAACACACACTGTCTTTGAAGGTAATACTGTGTGATAAATAGAAGAAATAGCACCATGATAACAAAAAAACACTGAAGCACCAATATCCAGATAGATAGTATATATCCGGGGAAAAACAAGGTAAACCTGCATTTTCAAAGCAGCTTCTTTTGTAATAAAGAGATATGTTCCCTGCACATGTACAGCTGGACTTGTTATAGGATCCAACATGAAATTATCTTACTTGTTAATTTGTTCTCTGTCTTGTTCATTCACAAAAGAGTGTTACATATTAGCGACAGAGGGCTGCCTTTGCTTATAATGTTCAATAATACCATTATATTTGAACTTATTGAAGACAAATGCCATCTTAAAACTTGTTTTTTTTTTGTCTTAGTTTTAATATATATAATAATCTGTGTGTAAATTCAAGCTTTGGTAGGTGTTAAAACATACCTTCGATTAAGTTATACATAGTGAGGAAAAAATGAAAGAAAATTAACAGAGGAATCAATGTCTGTTTGGATCTGAGATTTAATGGAGAGGCAGTTCTTAAGTACACTATGCCCGTTGCCACGGCAACACCTGTCCCCTGGCATTGCGGTGAAGAGCCCTCCTTCCTCCTGGCAAGTTCTTGGGTGCAGGCAAGTCAGAGTTTCAGGGGAATCATGATGTTCTCGCTCATGTAATTGATGAAACAGTCAATTCAGTTGAGGAAGAGGAGGACTAATTGATGTGATAGCCATGCCCTGCTCCTTAGTGGCCATGGTGAGACTAACCACAGAGCTGTTCGCTCTCTCTCTCTCCTCTCTTTCTCTCTCTCAGCTCTCCCTCTCTCTCTCTCCCCATCTCTCACTTTCTCTCTCTCTCTCTCTCCTCTCACTGAGTGGGCATCCATTGTCGTGTGCAATGCTCCATAAATGGCCAGGTGCCGTCAGTGACCCCTGTGATGTGACGTGTGCACCGAGACGCGTGCCTCCGTGACCCCCCCCCCATCCTGACCCCGTCCCATCCCGCCCCGTCCGTGGGGCGTTCCGGACTCGCAACCCGGGTCAGAGCTGGGGTTAGATGAAGTTGTTGGAGAGCTGCTGCTGGTGATCAAACAGGTCCTCCACCTCTGCACTGTAGGCATCTCCTGGTAGATGCCAGAGAAGACAGGAAACAATGTGTATTAGTGTGTGTGTGTGTGAGAGAGAGAGAGAGAGAGAGAGAGAGAGACAGAGAGAGAGAGACAGAAGCATAGAGTGAGTGTGTGTACAGTGCAGAAGTATGTATGTATGTATGTATGTATACAGATTACATGGTTGTACCTGTGTGACAGCCATGGAGGAAGACTCTGTTCCCATCATACTTGCAGCGACAGCGCATCACGTTGTTCAGGAAATCTGACTCTGCCATGTCCAATGAGGGGTTTACCCGCACCTGTGGAATGTGGAAGAACAGGAGAGTCCATTATCAGTATCAAACTTTCACTAATTTGCATAAGAATGCCATTCAATAGGGTGCCATGATTATGATGTTGATTACTACCACTTCTATTACTACCGATAAATATAATACAAATAATGTTAATCATAATAATAATAATGATAATAATAGTAATAATAATAATATAATAGAAGAAGAAGAAGAAGAATTATTATTATTATTATTATTATTATTATTATTATTATTATTATTATTATTAACATTTTAAAAACTATAATAATATGGGAGCTTCATAATAGTTATGAGGTCATGTTGGGATATTTAAGTGTGTTCTAAGTGTGAGGAAGGAATCAAAAGTAAGCAGGCTGTACTCCATCCACATGCCACTACTCGTGATTCAATAAATAATATCAGCTGAACCATGCCATGAATATTCTCTGATGGTCTTTCATTAAACAGCAGTCATGGTTAGTATTGTTTTAACGGACCATCTCATTCCTATCCATAAAAACACAAATTACTTTTCCATAATTCAGCGAGAGAGATAAATGCAGCATATATAAAAGTGTTCCACTTTTATACCCACTGTATTAAACATGTTTTAAAGAAATGTATTTTTATTTAAAAATCAAAAGACGATTCTCCATTTAAAGTTTAATTTCACATGTCATTATATATTCATTTATAATATACCCTTCTTGGTACTATTTTGAGCACACAACAAAATGCTAGTGTGTTTAAATGTTTTTTAGGAAAAAAATCAACATGTACTACCAGGTACAGATCAATACAGAATCTGAAAGAAATACTCAAGCTGTTTACACAGGATGTTAGGACAACCCTATTGCTTTTGCTATTTTCTGAACTGCCAAAAAGGCATAGTCAGTTTTCATATACGCATGAGTCAAGAATTTAAATGTACATTCCCCTAATTGCTATCTCCAGTACTTGGCTTTGTTTCAGGGAAACGCCTAGCAATTTCAGTGACTGCTCTACAGTAAACTTTATTGCTGTCAAAAAAGAGAAAAGACCAGCATAGCCCTGGAAAAGAAGGAAAATGACGTGGTTTCACAATGTACTGTAATACTGTAGGCCTATAATAGTATTTCTGTGCCTATGTCACACATGCTAATAGCACTCGCATGGGAGTGCCACCAGACAACTCCCGTTTAAATTAAAATCTTTTATCTCTGCAGAGAGATGTAGGGAAAATACTCACAGTGTACACTGTAACCATAGTTACAAACACCATTTATTGTGTTTTGTGGGGTTTAAATGAGAAAAGAGGACAGTCGGCAACCCCTGTGAAGTGTGAAGGGGCTTTGTATTGTGGTACACTGCCCACACTCTGCCTTTAAAGGGTACTGCAGGCAGGCCTCTGAAAAACTAATCAGTAGCTCAGTGTACAGTTATCAGTAATGCCTCAATCTGACTGTATCTTAAAATGAACCTCCCATTGCTACTAATGATAATTTGGTATGGAGAAAAAGTCTCATTGACATGCTGAACTGTGAGTGGATTTAGTGTGCGTCATACCATAGCTAAGGGAATATATAGCAGTAGAAAGAGGTGGGGCGGAGCAAAGTTTGGACAAGGAGAA
The DNA here is from genome assembly GCF_013347855.1 of Anguilla anguilla. Classification (NCBI taxonomy): domain Eukaryota; kingdom Metazoa; phylum Chordata; class Actinopteri; order Anguilliformes; family Anguillidae; genus Anguilla; species Anguilla anguilla. The sequence continues at coordinate 17,448,405 of NC_049202.1, forward strand.
AAAAGAATAAGCAAGGAATACAGACTTGCAGATTGGCCTCAACTTTAGCAGACAAGTCCAAGGAACTAGCTGTTCCTTTAATTTAGTAATTAAACAACATAAATCATAAAGATAAAAATGGTATGTTAGCGCTAAGATTACTTTTCCTTTATCCCCTGACCAGAAAAAAACTGAAGGCTTGATTCCTTTTGTAAGCAATTCCAAGTTTTTACTGGGCTGTAGTTTTTACATTTTATACAAATTATAAACACTGTAATTTTTTTCACATTAATTATACATAATAAATGACTGTAGCAAGGCAATTATATGCTGTAAATACTTCTCATTTTGAAATGATATTTTAATTCATAGCCAAATTTGGAGCACCCCACAACACAAAAATATAACTCTTTCTGGTCTGTGCGCTGCCATTCTGTAATAGCTTGGTTATTTACAGATCGGCTGTTAAACTGCTGATACAACTGTACTGTTCTTCCTGCTTGCTTTTCACATGGATTCACTTTGGACCATTTTCTTAATAGCAACTTTCTAGATTACCCCACCATTTTAAACACAGGGTCTTTCCTTTGCCTAATTAAAACATCCTCAAATTACATAACTATTTAAGCGTATGAACCTGTCTGCCAATGGAACGTGCAAACACATGCAAATGAATAATAGTAGAAATAAAGCAGGGAATTATTTTAGATAATTCAGACATTTCACATGGGAATTGGGGACTTTAAAACAAGTGCAAATTTTCCTTCTAGCTATTTCTGTTCAGCTATTTCTCCAAGATAGGATTTACCCTTTTTCCTGAATTGAGCCATTTGATTAGTGATTGGTTCAAGACCTACCTGAGCTACAGTCCTGATTTTTATAAAATTACAAAAAGACATAATGGGGGGGGGGTGTGTGTTAAAAAATGAACCTGTTCAATCTATACTTCCCCAAAAAAGGGCCTAAGAGCCCGGATGGAACCGTATTTCTGTTTTTTGTCTGTAATTGGGATTGCTACTCTGCATTTCTGTTAGAGACAAACATCTCTGTCTCACCACAGCTCTCCTAAGAGTGCCACAGCCTTGGGATTAAGCGTGCTTGACGACTCCAAAAATACACACGCATCTTTCACTGCTACAAATCGAGTAAATAAACAGAAGTGAGCTGGCTGCACCGTGTAATTAAAGTAGAACTTCCAATTCACCCATCTTTTTATGGTTTGCGATGGATAAAAATAAAGTTAGCTAAATCCAAGGATTTTATCTTTATTGGGACTGGGATACGGCAGCGATTTGACATGATCTGAACAATCTCATGCAGAATGATTCTGCAGCGTACAGAGGCCAGCAGCTGATTCATGCATGAAATTGGCAGTAATTATTGCGACAAAAATTCTCCATTGCTTTTAAAGTCAAAGTCTCTGTTTAAACTTAAGCAATCCAGGCAAAACTCATTGAGAGATAAAGGCATGTATCTGCAACTGGGGTATCTGGGTAAATAAACATTCAGACAGAGATGAGTGGGCACAGCAGTGATGGACAAGTGCAACTTCACAAACCCCAGCAAAAAAACAACAAGTATTTTTAATCACTATCTTGCATGGATCAGTCAAACGATGCTGCTCTCCCAAGTGACTCAGACATTAAAAGCAATTTGAGCCCTATAGATTGGACGATGTAAGTGTCATTCTAGGCTATGGTATTATTAGCATTGTGGCATTATCCCACTCAAACCAAGCTAGCGTTCTGGTCCAAAATGGCTGCCGCGCTACACATTGATGAGGTGTGAAGTGACTACGGACGCTGACCTGGAAGAGGTAGTCCCCAGGCCTGACGTCCGTGATGTCGATCCACTGGCAGTCGATGTCATGGCGATAGGTATCCCAGCAGCCCACAGAGATTCCCTGCTCCCCCATGTTATAACAGGCAAAGCGTTTCTGCAGACCTGCCCACCAAGGAACAAAACGCTTTTAAGTTTTTGAAGACCCATGAAAGGTATGCTGGGAATGCATAAATACACCATTGAGTGGGTGTGTGCTTGGTACCACAGATTACATACAACATTTAGCAGACATTCTTGTTCAAAGTGATTAGCACAGATGACATTTTACATTAGCATAATCCATTTACACCACTGTATATTTTACTGAAGCAATCCAGGTTAAGCACATTGCTCAAGGCTACAATGACAGCAGCCCCAGTTGAAGACTAAACCCGCAACCTTTGAGCAACCCAGACAATTACCCAAATACTCATCTTATCCCCAAAAACAATTATAATCTTAAATTTTAAATTAAACAAACATAAAAACATTATAAAGCTAAAGGGGTGGCCTTTAACACAGCCATAAATATATTTTCATGTATCTTATAATACATTTATAGTGATTAATAATATATGTGCAACTTACTAAAGAAATGCCACATGTGAGTTCAAAAGGTTGAAATAAAGGACACATACATCTTCACTTCACACTGATTACAGTCTTTGTTTTGTTATTTCTGCATGGATAACATGCCAATTAGCTGGATAATCCAGGGCCACTGGCAGGTAATTTCCCTTTCTCTAAATTGTATATAATGTGGTAGAGCTCTTTTTAATAACATTACTTAAGAGACTTAAATAGTATAAAGCTTAATTCTGCCAAGTCTATTTAATCCTTACAAAGACTACATAAGCACATTGCCCTGTAATTGCGTATGGTACAAGCATAAGCTTTGATTGCAAAGCACCCAAAAAAAGGATGGTGATTAGTGAATTCCATTTGGACAATGTGTGCACATTCATGAGTGTTTAAAGCATTCACGGTCTGCACAAATGAACTCATCTTTGCATGGACATCATGCCCTGGTTTTGGGAGACCAGGGGAAAAAATCCACACGGTCAAGGAATTTGTGGCCAAATGCTGTGCAAATTTCTGTTGTAAAGAGATTCTACCATATAATATGATGAGGAAAAAGGGAATCCACTGCAGACTAATATGAATTATGCAGGAGGTGTGATAAGTATTTCTATGTCCTCTTTTTCAGGCTTGTGAATCACGCGGTGTGTGTGACTTACCGTCAGGGCAGGTAGTGTCCTCCAGACAGAAGCTGGCTTTGTGACCTTCAGCGATCTTGGTGCCATTGAGCGTCAGGAGGTCATAGTGCGTGAACACCTCAATACTGTGGTAATGCCTGGAAGAAACAGAGAGTGGAGTTGCAAGGCGTCAAGGATATGAGCTTATTAAAGGAGTGTTTGCTGCCTGCATGCTATTCAGTGTGGTTTTTAAAGTTTCTGGAGCAAAAAGCATCAAAGGAGGCAACAGGCTGTACATGGTAAAACAGAACTGAACTTTTGAAATAGACAGTTATCTCTGGAGGCATGCATGAACAGTATTTCAGAGTTTTGCTTTTTTGATCAAATGAGGTAGAGTGCCATTATCACAGCTACAACAACACGGGGCACACTTTCACTTTCACTGAGTGTGTGTGTGTATGTGTGTGTGTGTGTGTTCCCCAGACCTTCTTAAGAATGCAAACATGGTAACATAGTGAGTCACAAAGCTAAAGAACATTGTCCCTGCTTGACTGCAAACCCTCCACAACAACCACAGATATTGCAGGGAACAGCATACTTCAGCTATGCGATAAGTAAAGATTCAGGCCAAGAGGGCTTACATTTATCCTAAATGATCATTGAAATCCCCCCCCCCCCCATCATACCCACCATGATTTGATAGTGGTGAAAAATACCATGATTTGATAGTGGTGAAAAAGGTCCTTCTATAGAAGTTACTATAGCCAGGATAATTAACTTTGTTTTGTGTCAGTCTTTATATATTTCACATTGGAACAGGGATCTAAGTATCCACTGGCTGGCATTGTATGCTGTGCTCGGTGGCTGGGACAGGATCCAGCCTTTTCTTTCCAGAGGCCACAATAGCACAGCCACTGCCATAAAGAACCTGCTCATGTGAGAGCTTTGGGGTAGAGACTAGCTATGGATGCACAAGCATTGAACTGGATTCAGGGTACACCACGGTCCTGTTGTAGCCGCAAAAACATTCTTGACGCAATGCTGAAGACCAAGTGCAATGACTTCCCATCATGCAACAGTTCCATTTTATATGCACAGATCACTGAAGCTCAGACCATTGACACAGCGCTGAAATCAGCTATTCAGCATGCAAAAATGACAAGACTATTTGGGCTGAATGACCTGTTATTAAAAGATCTTTAGCTCAGACTCTCTTGGCAGGGAGGGCTCCTTTTTTCCAGGACACCTTTGTGAAGTTTAAAGCCACTGACCAGAATCTGGAGCACTATCTGTTGATCTTTGACCCGACTGCTGCAGCGAGAGAGTGACAGTTGCACTGTAGCCTGTCTTGTTCAGTATTAAGGCAGTGATGTTACTGAGCCCCATCCTTGCGAACGGCCTCATTTGTGTGATAGACTACTGTAGGTTGCTGCAGTTGACCACAGTTAATCAGCCATTAGTGCAGGAAATTTCTCCCTGTGACGTAAGTCAGGGGCACAGGCACTTGAGACCATTGATGTTACCCAGCCATGGGTACTGTATAGTCCCTGCAATAACAACCTATATGCAGGGTTTATTTCCTCTGTGGGATAACTACAGAAAGAATAGAGTCAGAGGCCTATATTTCACCTAAATGACATCATAGTGGTGTATAAAATATCATTTTGCTCAGTGGTTGTTTGTTAATACTGATAGCTTTGACTGGGAACAGGTTGTTTTTTTACTTTAGACTATTTTTGTTGGTTTACATTATTGGATTAAACAGTGAAATACATTGGGCCTCATTCACAAAACTTCTCTTAAATTATTCTTACTTTTGTTCTTAAAAATGTTCCAAGAAAAAAAAACAATATGGGATTCATGACACGTACAGACCTTTGTTTTTGTGCATATCCCAGGTGTATGAAAAGATCAATGCTGACTGTAAATTTCATGCACAATCCCATTCATGTGATTAGCATAAGGAAACAGCCATGAACAAATACACATCAGAGAAAAAAATGACGAATGCCAAAATGCTCTTGGAAACGCTCTTGCAAAAAATGTGACGATACATGTTTCGTGAATGAGATCCATTGTTTCTATATTTTCCAGCAGTTGCCTTAATCTAAAGCAGTTAGATGAATCCTTGTGTGTGCTGGTTTTAATTCCAGCTAATCTTTTAATGAATTAAGGTTATTGAAAACATGGGTTGAAGTTCCATATATCTGTGCTGAAACAGACATTAATACAGTGCAGGTTAGGCATGTTACCAATTGGTTTTACATTTTCCACAAACATTTTAGCTTCAATGACAAGTGGTCCACAGTTTCAACGGGAGTTCACTGCAAACTGTAACATCTTTCAAAAGAAATGATTTGCCACAGTGCAATACAGGAAATTAAAGCTTTATTTGTCTGAAAACTTGTTTGACCAATTAAAAGTCCATAGGTTTATATGAAATATTCATTATGTAGCTGTTCCTGGCGTAATATACTTTAAGAGAGTAAACCATCCCTCATAAGACATTAAAACATCCCACTTAAAACAATGAACAGTTCTTTATACTTTAGGAACTGCAATTCATTTTGGAAAGAACACCAGTATACAGATTCTCCATGAACAGGGCTGCAAAACCCCTGATCTAGAGTGATTGCACTTCAGTCGCTTAATTATTCATAATTTGTACAACTGTATAATTACTGAGGCATCTCTTCTTAATTTCTTTGCTCACAGGTACAAAAACAACCACTGCTTGGGAATTAAACCTGCACACATCCAGTTATTAGCCCAGTTACACATGCTGTGTTAACGTAACCCCTGTAAAATGTTCTTCACAAGGATTTTGAGCTTATGAACTGGGTTGTTTGTGCATAAGAGGTGGTTTCAGGTTGTTCAATGTTGTCCATATGCTTTAGCAATGCTAGTAAAAACTAAGACTAGCAATCGATATCGCAACAAAGATTGACTTGACCAGATTCCAGTTTCACATCAAATTTTTAAGCTAAGGGGTTTTACTCCCTAATAAAGTACAAATACACACACATTCATATACTGTATGTTTCTTTATGGGAGGGAGAGGGCTTTGGAGGCAGACTCCCAATAATGTATCCAACACCTTTTCCATTGTATTGTTAGAAAGAAGCCGCAGTTGCATTTGAAAGCTGGGATTAAAGAGGCGCCTCACCTGTGGCACTGGTGCCAGACCCAGGACTCGCGGGAGGCGCGGGGGCGGAAGTCGGCCCTGCCCAGGTTGTGGATGCGCGAGGAGAAGCGCAGCAGCCGGCGGTGCCCGTAGGGCCAGGTCATGCGGGCGGCGGAGGACGACAGGCAGTTCTCCTCGTGGGCGCAGGTGAGCAGGTGCAGGGGCCGGTCCTCCAGGTAGGCCGTCTCCTGGACCAGCTGAGCGTCGATGACTAGGTCGGGGGCCACTGTTGGGGAAGGGGGGTTTTGTAAAAGGTGGTCAGGCACATGCACATACATCCATTCAGTAGTCATAAAAACACAGTGTGTGTGAGTGTGTGTGCATGCGTGTACTCACTCTCCGCACAGGTAACTCCCGCTGCCCTGGAGTCTCCCCCGCGGGGGCAGTACACGTTGTCATTCCTGCGACACCTCTGAATGGAGAGCTCATTCCCTGTGCAGTGGGTCCCACTCAGGACCACCATACTGGCACTGGGGTCTCCTGGCCAGTACCACGTTTCCTGTATCATAGTGGGTCATTAGCACACCTAGCAACACCATTCAGCTTTTCACACGCACTGTTCTTCATATAGAAACACCGAATCCCAACACCCAGCAACGTTAATACGTTTTGACAAACACAGTGTTCTCCTTAGTAACTTAACTTCCCGCCACTCAGGAACACAAATCATTATTTACACACACAATTTCCTTAGCAACTTCCCTGAGCCCAACCAAACACACCAGTAATTTCACACACAAAAGGGTCCCCTTAGCAATGTGGGTACCCACACCCAGCAACACCAGCCAGCTTCTAACACACATCATATCCACAGCGGAAAAGGCATCCACACTTACCAGAAACAGTCACGTTTTTACACAGCAGTTAGGTCTGCTAATATGCAGCCATTATTTGATACACATCATGGCATTTTTGCTATTTCTCTCGCCACAGACAATTCAGTGTGCAAGTGCCAATAAACCATAACGTTTCTTTCTCCATTCAGAGCAACAAAGATCTATTTTTAAGTGTGTTTTCTTAAGTTTGGAGTTTCTCTTCTGGAGTGGTCAAGCGTTATTTGAGAAGCCTGCAATTACCTCTGCTCAGGAAACAAGGCAGGATGGAAAAACAACCATTGCGAACAGTATCCCAATGTACCCAACATACATACACCGCGAAAGGTTTATGAACTATCTGCATTTTCCGTGACAGTATATTTCACTCATACACCATAAAATTAATTTTACTAAAATAACAGTTGTGGACAAATGTTTTGTGGGGTACCTTCTTTGGGGGCCAACATTTTGCCCCGCAAATCCCAGAGAGAGCGAGAAGACCTATGAGGTCCCAGCCTAAGGACAGTTTTGGTCGATGTTCTTTGAAGCAATACATTCTGAAAGAAACCTTTCATTTCAGATCTTTTTCTTCAGGCTGTCGCCCATTCCCGTAATGTCTTCATCACGTTTCCACTCCTGTTTCTAAATCAGTCAACTTTATTTTTCCACTGTTCCTGCTCACTGCTTGAAGACAAACATTGTACAGTATAGACATGCTTTAACACTTAAACGCAGCTTTCATTGATTAACCCCACAGAAACAGAAAAGCAAAACCTGAGGCGTGAACGTACTGTAATCCTGACCTCAGATCTCTAAGACCTACTGGCACCTCGAAAATCCCAGCCTACCACAAACAACCGTCTTTGATTTACTCCTATGTCCCATCAGGCCCCAAACCACAAGAGTAATTAGAACAGCGCGTGCAAGACGACCGCTTGTAGTCTAAAAAAAGTAAAAAGTAAAAGATACCATAAATATAAAACACGTTGCATCATCGTTTGCGGCTGGCAGTCACGGAGACAGACATTTCCATTTAGCAGATTGGCAGTGGTGAAAGCCTTTGAGGAGCAGCTACGTGTTAGCACTACGTTTCCCAATTTAGTTTACGCCCTCGTCCAGGAACAAGAGAGTGAGAGTGAGAGAGTGAGAGAACAACACAGTTCAAGTGAGAGTAGAGGACACCCTTTGAGCGTAGAGCCCATCTCCCTCACCGTATGGCGGCGGGTCTCACCTGATGGGCACTGGAAGCGAAGCCGAAGCCCAGCTGGCGGCACACCACCATCGCCTCATTGATGCCCCAGTTCTCGCTGCAGACCGCGCCCCAGCGCCTGTGCCCACCCACGTCCATCAGCACCTCTACACGCCCCTCGCCCGGTGCCCTCCCCCCGGCCAGCCGCACCTGGGCCACGCAGGAGACAAGGAGGGGAAGGGAGGTGGAGAGAGTGAGAAAAAAAAAAACAGAAAAAAGTTAGTCTGTGGTTTTCAATATACAATATGTCTGAGATTGTACAGCTTAAATTTCCTAGATCAAATCCTAAAATGTGTTTCCAATGATAATGGTGTTTTGGTAACTATGGGTGTTTTAAATAAAAAGAAAACCCCATCATTCACTGTCCTTGTGTTTGTTTTGATGTTTTTTTTTAAAATAATAGTTCTATGCTGCCAATGGTGTGCTGTTAACTGTTAATTGATATTGGGGATGGGCTATTGTTTGATGGTGTTTCTGATGTGTTGTTGATAGTCTGAAGATGTTAACAATGTTGTTAAGGGTTTGGTGCTGTATTACACAGTAGCTGTCAATAACCTTACTGAGTTTTATGGTGTTGATTATATTTGGCTAGCTTTGCGGATGCATTGCTTTAATTTGATGGTTATGGTGGTGTGCGGCTGACACTTCCATGGCACTAGTGACATGTTGCTGACAGAGTAACGGGGCTAATAATAGCATTTGTTTTGGTGAGGTATTGCAGTTAATTTTACAGTGACCCACTCCTGATGGTGGATGGATTTGATGAGTTTTATGTTGTCAGTGATGTGTTACTGGCAATTTGATGGTATTGGTGATGTCTTGATGACAGTTATATGGAGTTAACGATGATAGTTTTTTGTACATTTCTGCTTGTAATTTTATGGTGGTGATATCATGTTAATAGTTTTATGGTGTTTGAAGATGTGGTTTTATTGTTTTATTGTAACATCATGTCACCAACACTGGCTTATTGTGTTGGTAACACAATGTTTTTAGTTTGATGGTGTAATGTGTTGCTTACAGTGCATTGTACTGGTGATGGTTTGGTGGTGTCAGTGATGCCTCACCGTGTTCTCCAGGCCCGTTTGGGGCACGTTGCAGCGGACAGACGAGTCCTGGCTGTGTTTGCAGGTCCTGAGGGGAACCTCCTGGTACTGGCACTGCATGATGGAGCGCTCCCTCCCCGTGCACTGCACCGAGTTCATGTGGATGGGCCCCGTCCCTGCAAACAGAGGGGCCGCGCCGTTAGCACCACATTAGCCGCGCAGTACCGATAAAACATCGCGTACCCAGAGCTGGAAGTTACACCCCAGTCCAGTGGCGGCAAACTGTGGGAAGTTTAGCGATGTGTTACGAGTTTATTTTTCTGGTCAGTGGGACCTCTCAAAGGCAATTTGCAGCACTTACAAAACATCCTGTGGCCCCATATGTGCAGACTCCTTCCACACAGTGAGTGACACAGAATGCCTTAGCTTGCTCAAGGGTGCTAACAGCAGGCTTGGTTTCAGAACACTGTTAGCAAAGGAGATCCAGAGTGTGTGGTGTTTTTAATCTCTGTTCCCCACAGCTGCGCCTCCCACAAACCAGCTGCTCTCATCTCCTTTTCTATACAACAGTGACGCAGACACGCATGAGCGGTTTTTGTGTGGAGGGTTTTGAGAAAGGTGAGATAAGTAGGGCCACAGTGACGCTTGCTTGCCCGCTGTGCGTCAAATAGGCCTGCCCAGTGAATAGTGAGGCTGTCCATATCTCTAACATCTGATCGCAGCAAAGAGCAACATGTTCCGAGGTCACGTTTGAGATTGTTACCCATAGTTCCTTCTTCTACAACAAAGGGAAAGAGATAAACACATTTTTGAGTCAAAGGCAGATAACCGAGTTGAGACCACAGAAAACAGAGCGCCATGACAGGCGTCAGGTAACAGGGCAACTCATGGGCCCTTCTTCATATTATAGAAGCCCTCTCATTCTCAAAAAGCATCTCATGTGCCCCAGGAAACACATATAACCAGAGCACCAAAGCTAAAAACATACATCAGATTAAATTAGATTGCACACTGGATAAACTTAAATTAAATGTCTATTAGATAAGAAATGTATAGTAAATTAGAAGACAGTGAAGTATACACACAGCCTCATAGATGCATGGTAAGGACAAAGGAAATTAGTGCACTGCTGCTGCTCACAAATGTTGTGATGGGCAGTCATAAAGGCCAATGTTTCAAACACACAGATCTTCGTCGAAGAGCTTGTCAGAACAGCCATTATCTTGTGGGGAGACTTGTGATTTGTCAAAAACTCAGGCACCAGTCTATCATACAGTAGCTTTGAGCTGTACTCTCCAACAAATTTTTTAATCCAGACTGTCTCAAAAGGCTATGAAAAGTAACTCTCTTAGCACTATGGACAGTTTTGGCAGAGTGGAGTAGATGATTGAAAATAACCAGGATTCTAGAGTGGTGTAAAAAAAAATTCATGCGCTGTGTAAAAGCAAGACAGCGGGAAGCCGCTGGAGGCTAATTCTCAGAAAATGTTTCTGGATTCATTCCTGGCTGATGGGAATTTGTCCCCCCCCGGTCTCTCTCATTGGGGCAACACAGCATTTAGTTAAATTTACATGCTGGGTTCTACTGTATTTGGCAGGAGATCTGAGAGCCTTTGGTAGCCATGAAAGAAGTCACCATACGGTGATCAAAACCTGACAAACCCAGCGTTCTGATGTGGAAGAAGGGCCCTTGAGTGAATTGTACCTCACGGGGGAAATTACATATAGACACAGAAACCGCTGGCATATACTTGAGAATACTGTAACAGTTAAAATGGGAAATGAGTGTACGAGAGCATCGCTCCTCCCTGTAATTTGTGTGGCTGATGATGTGATTGAGAATCTCAACAGATGTGTGTAATTTTGCTCACTCGTCTGGTGTGTGTGTGTGTGTGTGTGTGTGTGTCTGTGTCTGTGCGTGTACTTTCAAAATTTCATCCTGTCATCATTTGGCTATTCGCCTCACCAAAGACTTGCAGATATTACAGCCAGAGACACAAAATCAGTCGGTTCTCCCGCTGGACTTTACAGACTGCGACAATCCGCACTGATTTCAGAAATAAAACAGAAACCTAAGACCTAAAACCATAAACCAAAAACCACCTTCCTGGATGGTTAATGTCTATAATCACATTTGATGCTGAATTAGGTCTTCAGGAGACAAACTCCATCGGCAGTTCAATGGCTCAGAGTCAGAGCTCTGTTTGGCATCACTGTAGGACACCTTGCAATTTATATGCACAATTTCAGGCATGCACAATTTCAACAGAAAGAGGCACAGTGCTGACCCTGTACCATCATTCTTAAAAAAGAAAAAAAAGAGTCATTGAGTGACATCCTGGCTCTTTCACTCTCAGTCAGATGAGAAAATGGTAGGATCTGGTTATGGTCTCCACCACCCCTTTACAAACCCTGCAGGAGTTGGGGCCCATAGGATTGTGGTTTGCTGTGGTGTCATTCAACGGGCAACTGGACTTACATGCCAACTTAATGCTAACTTCACTAAGGCATTAGCAGCACAACATGTAGCATGGTAAATGTAAACATTGCATAAGTATTATGATATGAAATTTTAAGCAGATCACAAGTTTTTACAAGTGAGTGTAAATCAAATGGTACGAAGACTGAGTTGTGAATTAATTTTTTTAAATGCAGAATTTCAGGATAGTGGTTAGCATCTGAAAGCAATGTTAAGCCACCAAAGAAAATTATGACACTTTAAAAAAAACTTTTATCTTATTTCTGAACAGTGCACTGGATGTGTTGAAATCCATGTTGAAACTTGAGACCTGGGAGTGACGCCATTTCTACAGAATGTTTCTGTAGTTCTAGAAAAGTTTACCTTTCACGGTCACCACCATCACAAAATATTTCCCCAAACAAATTCCACATCAGAACATAGAGTTACAGGACTGGCCCATGGTAAACACTCAAAGAAATAAAAAAAAACAAGCAACATTTCACATCAAACCATACCCTCCCTCCCCCCTTCCCTGTCCTGGATTTTCGACTGTGCCGGTTTAGGTGAAGAATGGCATACTGTAAGTCAAGCAGGACCAAGGGAGTTCCTCAGATGTACACAGTACAGTTCAAATCCTAACCGTGCAGCTCAGAGATGCGCATCTCTTCCTTTCTTTTAAAATCCATCAAGCTCACCTGCCCACAAAATCCAAATAAATGACTGAATGTGTGAATTACGACAAGGCCAGGACCTTTTCTATGCTCCGTAAGAGTGGTGAATACAATGCCTTTGGTCTGTAGAGGACACTGGCAAAGCCTACATTTTGTGTCATGGTGCCATTGCTTCAATTGTTAAGACTAAACCTGACCACACACTCTTCTTTTGATGAGCTGTGGTGTGTTTCCTCTCACACAGCTCTCAAACAATGAGCCACCATGAAGCTCTTCATCATTTATGAATCAACACCGCCATTTTGGCTCTACCGCAGGCAGGAAAACATGGTTAGCAGCATAAAAATAGTATTTTTCTGTTGCCCAATGAAATCACAGCAACCAAGAGCAACACCAGGGCAATGGTTTTCTGCATTTCTATAAATGATTTCCTTTGTCTTCACCTTGCACGTGTAATTATGTTTGACGTGTGTACACCTCACTGTATCCTAAATAATGTATATTTTAATCTAAAGCACATTTAACTTAAGCTTGTGTAAAGTACAATCTCGCATAATGTAATGCACAAATCTAATCTAATGTCTTTGGCATCAGTGCTTTAGTTTTCTGGCTTCCTTGGGGAAAACAGAGACTGTGAAATAGAATAGGTTAGCCTGTAAGGAACTGTAAGTTATCACAAGTGCACCCAGGCTGAATGTCTGGCAATTCGGGAAGATTTCAGATGAGCCAGTCCACTTTTGGGCCACGATTTCCATTTAACAGTACCAATTCACACAGCCATTTAACTGTACTCACAATGTTTAGCATATTTGCATTGGTTTCAATGTGTTGCTGTGATGCAGTGAGTTTGGGTTTGCATTCTATACAACGCAGTGGCATGATTTACTCAATGTGTAGATCAATAAAGCAAACTGAGAGTGAGAGACGGTTTTAAAGAGGAAGAGTCGCTCACCTTGGCCCATGTAAGCACGGTGCAGAGCCTCCTTGGCGGTTCCAAATCCGAGCTCCCTGCACACCACGCTGGCGGCGGTAATGTCCCAGAGGTGGTCACACACGGTGCCCCACTTCCCCTCCCGCAGAACCTCCACCCGCCCCTCACCTAGGCGGGGCCCCGACTTCAGCCGCACCACCGGCTGGGTGTAGGCAGGGAGAGAGAGAGAAATTACATTCTAACAGCGCATTAAATGAGAAAGCTTACGTCGAAAACGGTTCAGTCAGTAAAAAAATATCACACATGCAAGTCCATAAACCTCAATGCTGATAGGAGCTGTCAATTAAATGTCAATCCCTGACTTGCCTGAACCAATTAAAATGCCGCACTTAAAAGCAAAATGGTCACTGATTGGTAGAAAATTAACTCGTTGAGTCACTGGTAACACACTGCACATCGCTTAAATGTGGTGGGAGGCCGGAGCTTAGTTCACAAAATATTTTTCTTAAAATTGCTGGAGGGGAGCCCCTCACCTGCACCAAGTAGGGTGCCTGAGGTCTCCCGGGCGCCATCCTGGAGAACTGTCGTCCCGGGACGCAGCGGGCGACGGCGTGCATGCCGCCGATGCAGGGCTGGTCATTGCGCGCGATGGACAGCTGACCCGGGCAGTCGGACAGGCTGTTCTCTGCGCCCGCGCACAGCACCTTCTCCACCCAGTAGCCCTTCTTACTGGACATGGTTCTGAGTCTGAGAGGGAGAGAGAGCAGGATCACTCAATGTCTCCACGTGTACCGTGCCGCCTGTGAACCATCAGAGCCACACATATCACACCTTCTTCCACATATTCATATCCATAGTATGTACAAGACCTCTCATACTGAGTGCTTGTCAGTTACGTGTAAATAGTTTAACCCTTAAATTCAAATTCTCCCTCATTCTGTTTAAAATGAGTATTATTAGATGCCAGTGTCTAATTTAAAAAGCTATTGGGTCTTACTAAATCCAAATTATTATTTTGTGCGATATTTTACTGTAACTCTAGATATTTAGGAGTGGTATGTAAATAATAATAATAATAAGAAGAAGATCACTGAATGAATGTACATTAGCACAATGTTAAGGTTATGTTTCTTACAGATTGTTTTTAGGCACAATGTCTATCATACTTGAAGTTGATATTTTATTTTAGGATTATTTTAGGCACTGTACATTATGAATACCCATTACATTTTATATATATTTTTAATGTCAAGATTTCTAAGACATACACTTCCTCATCACTGTACTGCTTCCTGTTTTTTATCTGTGCACGTTTGCAGCATTATGATAAAACAAGTATAGTGTCTATTTGTATGCATTTTGTATTTGGTATAAAATACATGCTAATCATCACATTGATGTTGAATTTCAGGAGAATTGCGCGTATTTTAGCACAAAACTAATACAGACTTTGAAGAGTTGCAATGAAAAGACGCCATACCTGGTTGATGGATCTGCTAACTTTGTATTCCACATTTTCCTGTAAAATGGATCAAAGGGAGAGGCAGTTAGTAATCACCCTGGGAGCTCAATGTGTCATCACTGTCCTAGTTTACAAACCACAATGACGTCTCATCGGTTCTTCACTTGTTACCATTGGACCAAAATCATTCCGACGAGTTCACCACTGTACTTGGTTTTCTACCACTCCATATGCCTACAGAAGCTGCAAACCTACCATAGCCCACTGCCGCCATCAGAACTTTAATAAACCTGCTGTTCGCCCACCAGCTGTGATCTGACCTCCAGTCCATACCAATCACTGGATGTACTGTATCAGTGCATCCAGGCCCACGGGGATCAGGGTGTGCTGCACCATCAGACCGTCGCTTGACTCAGTCGTACAGTGACTGGTGAGTAAACACGTTATAAATACCACAGAGACAAAACAAGCAAAATGGGGCCCTGTGGCTTTGTGGTGGAAGGGCTGGTTGCCGGTTGCTGGGAGGCCTCAATGTTCCCGTTGTTAGGGCCCAGTCGGCTCCCCTGCCCTCTCCATTCCCATCCGGATATTTCTGTCCCCTCTGGGGGACGTCTAGTCTGAATGAGGGGGGCCATGGAGACGCCATTATGGGGTGATCCCACAAACAGCATATTTGTAAATATGTAAGATGGAGCCACTGTGGTCTTGCCTTGCATAGCCATACTGTACATAAAAGAGTTGGTAGTGGGGTGGTGGAGGGACCACACCAAAGACATCAAAACATATTCAATGCTGTTTTTTTGCTTTACTGGTCATACATAAACCGCCTTACCCTTTCTGGAAAGGTGGTACAGTTATATTACACTGTATGTGGTATGAATTCAGTTAAATATTGCATACTCTAGCAATAAATCTGAAACCGCAGCATATAATAGCCAATGTTATTAAGTTGAATATCACATGCTATAGAAATAAATCTGAAATTGTACCATATAATAGCCAATGTTATTTAGTTTCCAATAACCTGACATGAAATTATATGGTACATTGATACAGATGACCCACTATGAAAAATATTCATGCTTGAAAACACACTACTGTTTCCAAGACTAAAAAAAAGTGAATTTCCAAATTATTCCTCCCTAACTGGAGCTATATGTGGACAGGGTCGGGAACAGTGGAAAATCACACTGAAGTTTAATACAAGAGCCGTCGGGCTGGGTTTCAGGCACAGAGCTCACCCAGGACCAGGATTAATGCCACCCCCCCAGCCCACAGTCCTCAGAATACAGTATGTTGACTCACAAAGCAGGAATCCCACTCTCCTGGCCAGGGGACAAGAGTCACAGGTGGGCACTGGCTCCTCTGTCCACGGCTCATTCCCTACACCCCCCCCCCTCCCTCCCTTCCTTCCCTCCAATTTATGATTCGCATCGGTACCCTGGCACACGAGCAAAGAGCAGCGGGCGCTAATCCTGGCCCGACAGCGTGTGAAGTTGTAAAGAACAGAAATGAAAAGAAAACACCTGGAGGGGGCATAGAAGGAGTTTAATGAGGCATTTACTCCCGAACACCTCCTCTCGCAGCACTGGGAGAAACAAACAAGAGTCCACACATGCCTCCAGTCGCAACGCATAGCCAGAGCAAAGCAACCTGCCTGCCTGCCGTTCCAGTCATACTGGCGACCGGCAGGGGGCGCCCTGCCTCTCACTGGAAAAAACCAACCATGTCTGGGAATTCAGGAGGATGAAAGGAGGAGAGGAAAGATAGAGGAGGAGAGAAAAGATAGATGAGGAGAGGAGAGAAGAGAGAGGACAGGAGAAATGCGCCATGACCAGCCATCGCCCTGCACTAGGCCTGAAAGCAGACGTGGTTTACTCAGGCCAGGTGGCCTGGTTTCCTAATTCTCCCACAGACGGGTGTATGAGCACACACTGTACCTACGCTGGCCCCAAAGCCCACAAGTTTGCGTGCAGTGGTTTTGTGTTTTTTTTCTCCCTCTCTCTGGGGGCAGGGGGGAGGGGGTTCCATGTGTGGATACTCCCAAAATGAACACCCCCCCACCCCCCACCCCCACACACACACACCCTTACCCCATTACTTTGGGTGTTTATTGGTGTGCCTGGCTTGTAATCAGACCTGTCAAATTTGCACATTAAACAGAAGCAATTTTCTCCAATATTAGACTGTATATAAGACTGTAAATTTTTGTCAGTACCATTTCAATTAAAATTCTCAGGGACCCCCAGGAATGCTTTTTTTATTTTATTAGTTCGATTGTATTTACAATATGTACTTGACATTGCATGTAATGCAGTACTTGTATTGTATGCAATGTGCATGCAATTGTCTAACTTATTTGTCATCATTATTGTGAATATTTTTTGTATTCTGTTCCATTGTATATATTATCCACAGTATGGGAATTGAGCAGCTTAAACAAATCTATAAGTCTATGTAAAACAGACAATAATGTATTATTTTAATTAATGTCTTGCACAACATTTCTTCCCATCTAGAGGCTTGTGAATGTTTGTGGAACACACCCGCATGAATCTGCACTGAATTTATGACAGCCTCTGATTGTGTGGTCTGCACCATCTCTAACAAGCAGGGTGTCATTTTCTGCTTTGGGGGGGGGGGGGGCGTCGTGGAAACGGAGAGAGTGCGCAAGAGAGAGAGAGAGGCTCTAGGAAAGAATGCTTCAGGCGATGTGGTTTATTAAGATGAAGAGATGCTAACTTTAGCTGTTCCTCCACAGCGGTGACTAGGCATGTAAAACCGCCTGGATGTGTCTGCCATGTGGTTCCGTAGTAGCATGTTGCTGCAGAGACCAGACAGTAAAGTATACTTCATCTGAAGAGTTTCACCATTTAAAAAAACCTTTGGAAAAACAAAAAAAAGCCTGTCTGCAGCAGGAAGCCCAGAAACATGTATCACTCAATATAGCTAGTGTGCCTCTACTTCCCAATCCCAGACTGAAATTACTCCAGCTCTTGATTTTGATTTTAGCTTAACATGATCAATTGCCTTTTCTGGAAAATATATAAGTGGTATTAACTGTATGACAGTATGACAAAACTACAAAAGCTATTATTTAACACTTTATCTTTGGAATTTCAATTAAATCAATAGGTAGCGGAGCATAATACTTGAAGTATATTCAAAGAAAAGTAATGGTAATAACCTTAAAGTTTTGCTAATCATTTATCAATAATAACTGTCTAAGCTTTAGTGATTGTCACCAGAGTTGCTGCTGCAATCAAAATTTTAAAATCAGGTTGTAAGACTGCTCACTATATTAATTTAGACATTTAGCTGATTCAAATTTTCCCCTTGTGAAAGGAGATCCTTATATGAAGAGTACTATATGCAATATCCTTTATAGTGTGTAGTTATATTGTATTACATTATAAGTATGTGTGTACTGTATGTACAATATATGCTTTATTAAGGTAAATTATACATAAGGCACATATAACAAAGCTACAGTAACATCATGCAAATAACCATTGCTGGGACCTACACAATAAAATTTCCAGTGTTAATTCAACACTACCAGCATTAGGTCAGCTCTTAACAGATAACATTTGCCCCCACTCTGGAATGTCAGATCAAATGTTATCTGTTAAGAGTTGAATTAACACTGTTGGAGTCGAATCAACACAGGACATTTTACTGTGTAGAAGCTATGTGCACAATGCACTGGAGTGTGTCTTTCTGTTTGACTCCTGCCGTGGATATGTATTACTAAATGAACCAAAAAAATAGCAATGCACAGCAGGATGTTAGCACTTGCACGGCTGGTTTATAAATGCCCCATGCGCCCAGCCAAACAGCTGCACCTGCTTCCCACTGAGCCCTCAACAAGTTCTTCCTTAATCCAGACTTAACTTGAAAAACAGTTTACACACTAAAGGCTATGGCACAGCAAGCCGTCAGCAGTGTACTGCCAGGACAGTCATTTTGAGTCACACGTGTACCTTAACTATGCATACAGTGGCAAGAAATGTATAGTCGTGCAGAAAAGTTACTGGAAAAAATAACCAATGTAGACTTGAACTGTTTAGACTATGCAATGGCCCATATTATTCCTTTTTAGAAACCAGCTGAGCAGAAAGATGCTATTGAAGCGTAGTGTTTAACTAAACAGGAGATGGGTGACAGATAGACAGACAGTGACGTATCTGAATTTGAGGTGAATTTTACAGACAGCGCCCAATGCTTCTTTAGGTGACTAAACACAGAAAAACTGAAAAAGGTGTGGTTTTTTTCTCATTCTATATATTTTTGTTGAAGTAATCCTTCCTCTCCAACCCTCTCCTCCTCACCTGCCTCTGTAATTAGGCCTTAAACCAAACCCCAGAAGTTTATAAGCCGACAAATGACAAACGAGAGAAGGGCTATGCCTATCTGTTTGATGACAACAGAACTGTTATTGTGACAACCGAACTACTTTTGCAGCTGCAAGCTCTCACCTTTAAAGTGAAGGAGGTTTATCAAATGTTTAAATAGCCACACTAAGTAAACCAGACTAAAAATGTGATTATGGTATCAGGGAACCCCACGGCTCATTGTAAGTCCGAAATACTTTAATGACCACAGCGAGTCAGGACCACCATTTTAAAAAAAAATCATCCAAGAGCCATCAATGTCACTTCCAGCAAAAATTTTACTCAAGAGGCCTTCCAAGCAGAAACCAGGTCCAGCCTTTCTTAGCTTAGCTTTAGCCATTAGGCAGGTGTTAAGGTACAAGGTGGTGTGTCTGATCCCAGCAACTGGATTCTACTGGGCTTTGTCATAAGAGCAATTTTCATCCACCCAAGCAACAAATACAGTATCATCCTTCAAGCTCTTGAGCAACCATAGGCGAGAAGCCAGGACTGTGCTTCTGCTACCATAAAAAAGATACAACAAGGAGTCAACATATAGCTTGAAGGCACTGGGTTTGATGCTGCTCTGAGGTTGTGCAACCCACTGAATGCAGTTACCCAGCCTTGACACTTCCTTGACCCACTTTCGTCAGGACCGGGGTATGATTAAAACAGACTAAATTAAAAACCCAAGCAGGAAAATTACTTAGAGGCACCATAACAAAGGAATGGCAATTAAGCTAAAAAAAAACAACATGATGGTAACAAAATATATCACGTTAAGCAAAGAAAAAATTCTATTTCCAGCAGAGAAATACCGATAGTTTGGTTTGCAAAAATGGTTTAAAAGAGAAAAAGGAGAGAGAGAGAGAGAGAGAAAGGGAGGGAGGGAGAGAGAGAGAGAGAAAGGGAGGGAGAGAGAAACCACTGCTGACACAGCAGAGTAGTATAGGGCAAAGCTATTAAAGAAAAAAAAAATCCTTCTTAGACCTTGAAACTTATAATCATAGAATCTTCACCCGGATTTCCAGGAGACGCAGCTCCAAACATAGAGGAGCCAGGCTACGTGACAGTGCCCACAAAAACCCGGCGAGGACACAAGGAGAGTCACCTCGGGGTGGCCGCTGAACCTGCTCCAGGTCGGGGTTTATGCTCGAAGCGAAGCCAGCAGGTACCTCACATCACCGCACACCGACCACAGCATTGCGCAGAGACCGCGAGTAACCATCGCGACTCCATGCATTCTGTTTACCCGAAAAGAGGAAGCCCGGGAAACCGCTTCAACCCCAAACCCCCTTTTTGTTAAAATTAGAGATTGAACTTGCCCATAATGACAATGTGAATTTGGCCAGCGCCACAAAGCCCTCTTATCTGGGCACTTTGTGTAGTCGTGCAGAAAACAGAACGCTCCTGCTTCATTCTTCTACTTTGTTTTTTTTTCTGTGAATTTAGATAACAATCCTCTTGGAAAAAAAAAAAAAAAAACAGGTTGTCATGCCATGATTTCCACTGAGCCCCTTGTTAAAGTATAGCAATGGAGTCAGCTGGCTTTGCATTCCAACTATTTCAAGCTACACCAACCATACACTCTGCTATGGTTGTTAAAAATCTTATTTCCAATTGGACTGTGGCCAGGCTTGGCCAGGATGGCGCCACTTCCCTACAGTTTGCTTGACGCAATTCTGAAAAGACAGGGTTTGTGGGGGTGGGGGGGGGGGGGGTGGTGATAGGAAATTCAATCAAAGCAGAATTAACTTTAACCTCAAACTTTTTTTTATATTTCCATTTTATAGAAACATTTGTTGTTGCTTGCCAGCGTACCATCCTCTTATCCTCTTGACTCATGCAGTCATCCCCAGCTCCTTTTACCCTCATAGCCCACCAGCTGAGCCAATGCAGGCAGCCAATCCACCAGAGGCTTGATCACAAGCATCCAATCAGAATTGGCGCTGTTGACTGAAGTGGAAGAGGATGCCCCTGCCAGCTGAAACCCTGCCACCATGGGCAATGCTGTGTACAGTTAGATGAGCCTCCCAGCCCCACTCAGCACTGGCACAGCACAGTGAGCAATAAGGTGAACCAGTGCACTGCGCGCAGAAGCCTCTGAGTGGTGCACCGCAAAAGAGCCCATACGACTTTTATCTTAGATTGAACATACCCCTACGTGACCACTGTCAGCCAAAATAACTTTTTAAAGGGCATACAGCATGTCTGTAACACATATTCCATATTCCAGGACATGCACCAGCACAAGTCTGTGAGGCTGACTTTGGAAGATTCAGCAGAAAATCAGCACAATCAATCAAAACACATCTTGCTATATATTTTTTCCCTCCATTGCACATTACTTCCTTCCCACTCACATCTACCAGTAAGAGGCGGTGCCTTGAAAGGCAATATGTCACTAGGCACCAAGTGTATATCATTACCACAAACAATGTAACAAGAATAAGCATGTTACTTCAAGAAAACCATAAAACATTGAAAAACGAGAGAAACGAATTTGATCTATAAAAAGTTACGCACGTCCTCTATTTTTCTGGGTTAAGACTACAGTGTCTGTCTGTCTGTCTCTTTGGTGGCTGGGTTATTTACAGCAACTTTGAGGCAAACGGTCAGGGTAATTCAGACATTACGGCTCTTAGGGATAGGATATAATGGCTTTTAATGGTTACTTCTAAAGGGTAAGGATGTGTTGCCTAGTTATTAAATCAGGGAATCTCTAAAATTGGTCTGAATGGGAATATGTGGCATCAGAAGTTTGTATAAGCCCAGTGAGGAAATGTGAAAGCTATTATCTTTCTACTGTATGCCTGTCACAGGTACAATGTTTTTTTTTATCTCTTCTTTTCACCATTAGAAAACAGTTAATCACTGGAGTTTCTGTTGCTGTGAGTGCAGAGAAGGATGTTGCAGTGTTTGTCCCAAAACAGTAATGCAAACCAAATCCACTGAGCTTCCTACACATGTAGACAAATGCTACTACAGACACTGAGACCTATGCCAACAATGTTAGGGATTAATATTAAGACCAGAAACACAGCTGTCATCACTCAGAACACTGTGTTGCTAGGAGCCCTTAAACTACGAGACACTGGCTTTGGCAATGCTGTTGAGGGGAACTAGAGGCAGAAATAAGAATTGAATGCCCACAAATCTTAAAAGTTCTGTCAGTCTTGTGCCGATAAGTGACTTTATGGAGTGCTTCACAGAGAAGAAATGCAGTGTTAAGTGAGAATCCGTCATAGCATAAAAAGGACAGGTAAAGAGAGTGGTCTTAATGAGATACGACAATAGCCTTTTTTTTTATCAAGCAAGCACCTACAAGAAACGAAAAAAAAAAAGGATTTCGACATGGTTTGGAGGCCTATCGTGGAAACGCTCGCAGGGCCGTTCCAACAGTTTAATGACACGGCTGAAGAGCTATTTAAAGCAGATGCGATAAGCACCAGCGTGTTTTAGCTGCATTGTGCTGTTTTCCTCATGTGGATTTCCAGAGGGTTTCCGGAAGGCAAAACGCGGCAGCGATAATGACACTTCTCACAAGATCGGCTCACTCGCTTACCTTTTCCTCATTCAGCCTTTTCATGCCTCCAATTCTAGTCGATCCAAACATATCTTTCCTGGGCATACGTAAGACTGGGCTTTGTTAAATTGGAATCGTAGTTAAGTCTTTTTGCAACACTCTGTCAGACAAATCATTTCCTAATTCTTATTTCTAAACAAAGCCAGGGGAAGCAGCACCCCTAGGCTTTGTGGAGACACCACCCTTGTGTAATAGCTTCTGGATATAGTTCCCATTTTATCACCTCAGCTTTTATGTTTGACCTACTTTTCTGAAACAATACAGTCACACTGGACTTCTTAAAAGGGTTGGAGACAAACTGTCAATATGTGTGATAACGAGTGTGTGGTGAGCACACTTGCGTTTGTATGTAATTGCATGCATGCATGTGTGTGTGTGCGTGTGAGAGTCTGTGCTCCTGTGTGTGTGTGTGTAACTGCCTGTGGGTAAGTACAGCTGCTTGTGTGGAGACTCAGTCCAGTCATAGTGCCACATGGACAGGCAGTTATTTTTAGGCTTCAGAATGAGGCTGTTTAAAGTTTAAATATAGAGGCCTGCAGTAGAGTCCAATGGTCTCCCCCTCCCAAAAGCCCTTTTCCAACTGCTTTATATTCTCTGTGGCATCCCATAAGGTTCCACATTGGCACTGGAGGGCACTTACTCTCTGCCACACATGCCCGTCATGCCCCACACATACACACACACACACACGCGTGCGCGGGCACACACACACACACAAGCACACACACACTAACAAACAAACAGACATATATGTAATTACACACACACAAACATGTAATTATGCAATTACCCAACACACACACACACACACACAGGAGCACACACAAACACACACCAGAATCCTCTCCCAGTTAAGACAGTTGTAGCAAATACCCTGATGAAACACTGAGCTTCACAATCCCCACAGTGGTCGTTTTCACTCAGATTATCCTTAAAAACAATCTCATCTTTGAGCGATTAACTCAGCAGATCCCAGAGATGACAGCTGTATAATACAAATGCAATTTTCTATTCTTCTTTAAGTATTGGGCTGTGAGAGCCATAAGTCACCACCGTCTTAGCTCCTCCTAGCCGTCTAGCCAGCCTGATGAACAACTGGAATACCCCTTTGCATTGAAAATAGCCAGTATATTCAATATGTCGCAATCAAAAGCTTTACAAAGGTGGAAACCACAAAGGCTGCCATGTCAAGACATGAAAATTATCTTACGAGGAGTTATTAGCAGGTCAGTCTAATCAAAAGCACATCCATACCAACCATCATCCGGCAACTGACCACCTTTCGGCAAGCTACTGACACAAGCCCACTCATATAAATCAAGAAATTCCATATCTTTTGGCACTTGAAAGATCTAGAGATTTCATGAGTCAGAGATTACAATCACAGTCATTACTTTGAGGGGAAAAGACCAACTAAAACAACCAAAGGGTTGAAGTTCAAAAACACCCATTCAGCCAACAGAAATGTGGGTGGGAATGCAAATTTTCTGGTAAAAAAAACTCTTAAACTCTTATTTATCACTGTTGAAAATCAAGAGTTAATTTCAGGGCAGTATCCCAGCAGGAAAGCATGCTGGGATACTATACAACATACTTGTAGCAGTATACTTCACAACAGCCAAAAAAATCCACCTGCTTCCTGCACCTAATATTTCTCTTTGAAACCTTTTATCCCTGATGTTGTTTAATTACATTTTTTTCATAAGCTTGTCATAAAGCTGCAACCTTGTCTGTCAATTCAGAAAATCACAGGCAAGCATGCATTATCTTTTCAAAGCTCATTCTGGAGTGGTTTACTTAATGAGTAACAGGCATCTCATCAACCACAGGAACAATTCTCATTGGATGGAACAGTAGAAGCCCTGTCCAAAAAGCTCATCCCTCCTCGGGTAAATCTACTGTCACAGGCCATGTCGTAAGGTATGTAACTATACTGAGCTTTAACGGGATATCACCACTGTTGACAGTCGCTCATCTACATTATGTCTGTCAAGAAACATCCTTCTGGGCCCCAAGGTCTAGTATAGAATCTAGGCTTATCTCTAGGACTGTGCCAGTACTAGATGTAACCAGCAGACCTACAGGACAACATATAGGCTCATCAGCTGTGGTATCGCCCAGGGAAGAGAGGGATGCCAGTTGGGATGATGTTCATATCTACTCAATCTGAAATACTGGATGGCCACAGTGTCCCTGCACAAGCTACACAAGAAGTGTCCTCTTCCAGCTCAATGTCTACAAGTCTGACTGGAAGATTGCAGTGAAAAGAAGTCTGACACCACGCCACACATTTGGAAAGAGAATGACTTGCCAGCGTGGTCTTACGAACAAACAATCAGGGCTCACCGGTACATGGCAACATCATGTTGTTCTGCGGCAGGGAATCCCAGCATGCCACAAGCCACACGGCTACTGCTCAGGCTCCAACCCTGGTCACACACGTGCCTCCACCTCCCAGCATGCTTCACTTCAATCACACCTTCTGAGATGAGGCCCTGGTTCCTGGCGCCCGCTACGATGGGTCTCAGCCGGACCTCCTCGATCCTCAACTTACTGAGAGCCTGCGGGTCAAAGTGAAAAGCCCAATTATTCTCTGGAATGAGAAGTAGACTTTGACATTATTTTAGTCGACAGGTTGAAACCAGGCAGAGGTGTGCAGAAAAAAAGAATTTCAGCAACTCCATTCAAGATCCACACTCAACTTTTTTCAGTAGACTTTAAACTCTTGGTAAAGAGTTAAAAATGTAAGTGTTCCTTCCTCAGTATTTAAAATCAATTATATTTAATGGTTAGTGTCATGTGGAGCGGATGTGGAACAAGGTTTCTGAGATACAGGGGCATCAGTTCAGCTCATTCAGCTTCATGGAGAATTTATTTCAATCATTCTAGTTATAGTCATGTTTTTTGTAAATTGATAAGGATGACATCAATTTGTTAGGTAGGAGACATTTACCATTGATACGCCAGATGCTTGACAAAGGTGCTGTTCTGGATTCTCATAAAAATACATGTTAAAACATCACTTTCTTTTTATGTTGCAAACTAGCGATACCACCTGTCTTTCCTTCCTGGCTAACCACATGGAAACAGAAGGTCCTCTGTGGAAACTCACCAGCTGAACATAGTGAAATGTAAATTTTGGGTCTAAATATACAGAGAGGTAGTATTTGTGGGGTGGTGAACTGCATAGTGCCTGCATTGAACAATGGATCTTTTTTCTTATAGGGTCAGGTTGAGGGTGTGTGGTGTACAGTTAATCACTGAAATTAAACCTTCAGCCTCCTCAGCAATTAACACCCATGCAGGAAAGTGACATAACTCATACAACACAGGCATTTGTATTAACTCACAGAATTATGGCTATTGCTCTCTTCTCGTCTGGTTTGCTGGCCATACGGATATTGGTCCTCGTAGCCCTGTTAAGAAAGAGAGTCCCATTACTGACAGTGCAAGAGTGCGTGAGAGAGAGTTTCCTCAGTCCCGTAGCACACGATGGGATCCTGCTTTCTTCTCACTGCTCACCGTATTGTAGTGGTTGTCAACCCTGTTATGTTCCTGTCGGGTTGAGTGTCCATACTGTGCAGCAGTTTCTTGTCCCTGTTGAGAAAGAGACAGCATTACAGTGAAAGCAAAGATGGAGGAAGTCAGACAGTGAACCAGTCAGAGGCAGAAAAGATTTTGTATTTGTGTTAAATAGTGTTTCAATTCACTCATTAAGAAATTAGTTCATTAATGCTTTTGAAAAACACTGTTTCCCTTGTGCAGTTATTGTTACTATTAGTGTAATTGTAGGATGTTGAATTACATTTCATTTAAACAGTTTTTGCGATACTATGCCCACATATGTGTATGCAGCAAAGCATATTTAAGTTTGAGTTTGCAGTTTCCACAGTGATGGGTAGCGAGGGGAGGAGATGTCTCTTTAAAGCCGTACCTGACTGTACTGGTGTCTCTCCTGCTCCTGCCTGGTGCTTTGCTGCTGCCGGTACGCACCGCTGTTCCCGAGCCGGGCCGGGATCTCGTGCCCGCGCGGCAGGCGGCGCTCGTTGCCACGCGCGAGCGCGTTGTCGGACCCGCCGCGCAGCTGGATGCTGTGACCGCGGGCCGACGTGGACGGGTAACTCGTCCGCGGCCAGTTTGAGTTCCGGCCCAGGGCGATCTCGTGACCCCGCACCGGCGCCGTGACCCGCCCGTACGGAGACACCGCCGGCGTCATCGGCTGGCGGTAGCCGGACCGCCTCTCGCCGCTGCAGACCACGCCCAGGTCCTCCGCGTGCGTGCAGTCATGGGTGCCCCAGTCGTTGGACTGGCACTCTGCCAGGGACCTCTCTGTGCCCACACAGCGCACGTTGTCCAGCCAGATCACTCCTACGAGGGGGTAGTGAACCACAGTCTTGAGGAAACCTTTTCCTGAACAGCACGCAACCGCCCAGACCATCACATAGAGCAGTGGTTCTCAAACTCGGTCCTGGGGGACCCCTGTGTATTCTGGTTTTCATTCCAACCTCAACACCAATCCCAGAATTTTAACAAGCCGTTAATTTCTCTTAATTAGGTGCTTTTCATGTTTTAGATCTGGGGTTCCAGAAAGGGCCAGTGTGGGTGCACACACCTGATACTACTAATCAATCACTAGAGTCATTGCTAAGCACCTTGATTAGTAGAATCAGGATCAGGTGTGTGCACCCACGCTGGCCCTTTCTGGATAAGACTGGAAACCCCAGCTCTAAAACATGAAAAGCAGCTAATTAAGAGAAATTAACAGCTTGTTAAAATTCTGGGATTGCTGTTGAGGTTGGAATGAAAACCAGCATACACAGGGGTCCCCCAGGAACGAGTTTGAGAACCACTGACATAGGGAAGACAATTCACTAAACCCAAATTTTAAAGAACTATTAAAGGTATTCTGAGATATGATCAACTAAGTAATATTTGCAATACCATTGTCACAAAGCTAGTGTACACAGCACAATTTTAACCCCAATCTGGTAGTTGCTCTACACTACACCTATACTATAATGAGTACGTGAGCATGAAGCAAATGAACAGCGCTGATATGGACTGTGGTTTGGCACCACTGGAACTCCATTATATACAGGAATGTCATCTTTACACTCATTATTTTGTACCATGACCTGAGGCAAATGTGCCTCTTATTTCTAATGATCATTGTTAGGTGCATGTCAGTAGGGAGAGAGCACGTGGCTCTTGTTAAGTTTGTCAGACGCAACCTATATTCTGAAACAGTTATTGTGTGATTATGTTTTAGCACCGCTTTCATCCTGGTGCTTATTTACCGCATTGCAGCCTGTTCTTTACTCTCTCATCTTCCCTGTTGCTCCAGTGATATTTAAAGTATTGTAGCATGATCACAGTTGTCATGTTCTCTGATTGCAATGTATTTTGACAGATTTAAAACTCTGGATAAAGGTATCTGCCAAAGAACATTTACTACAATTTACAGTAATAATAGAGAACATGTTATTAATGATAATTAGATTTTCTTATGAGCAGAAGTAGTAGGAGAAACAGTAGAACTATTTGATAACTTCATGCACCTGCCAGAAGCCAAAAGCAGCCAAAAGCCAGCTGACTGACAGCCTCTACATTATAAAATACAAACAAAGTGAAGTAACCAACCACTGAAGCCTTAAAGAGCATGCTCAATACAAAACTCAGAATTAAGTGTGGAAAATCCCAGTCATTAAAAAGTAGTAAATTACATAGAACTATTACAGGATTCCAAGCAAAACAATGTATCTGGTATGGGGGCATGCTGGAAAGTTTGCTTAATGATAATGATAGCGTTCTTCTGCCAGCGTTATGCTTTCTCTAGTCTTGGTTTATAGACCTCTCTACGTTTTGATCAAAGGGAAGTTTTCAGGACAGCAAGGCAATGTGGCCTGGGGCCACGGCTCTTTGGGAAATGTCGAATGAAAATTTTAAATCCAGTGGGCATCAAAATTCACCGCAATCACTGAAAAGACAGCACAGTACCAAACTGGATAATTGCTGGTCCAAGCTGGGCAGTGCTGGTTTTATGCCGGTCAAGTTGGTCAAGCTGTTAATGAAAACAGCTGTGCTGGTAGACTAACTTAGTTACTGGTTATGTGATGAACACATGATTATGCTGGCTATGCTGGTACC
Organism: Anguilla anguilla; assembly: GCF_013347855.1. Taxonomy (NCBI): domain Eukaryota; kingdom Metazoa; phylum Chordata; class Actinopteri; order Anguilliformes; family Anguillidae; genus Anguilla; species Anguilla anguilla. The sequence continues at coordinate 17,477,325 of NC_049202.1, forward strand.
AGCTGTTCTAGCATGACCAAGCTAATCTACTAGCATGGTAGAAAGTTTGCAACACCTACTGCATTCTGAGTCTCAATCGTGGGATACTTGCCTTGGCCTTCCCCGAACCTGGCGCTGTGTGCCCAGGTGAGGCCGCGCTGGAAGCCCAGCTCTCTACAGACAACGTTTGTCAGCGTCAAGTCCACGTCGTCATCGCAAACGGTACCCCAGGCGTTGTTGTAGAACACCTCCAAGCGGCCCTCATTTTCTCGTTGCCTGTTGCCGGCTAAGCGCAACTGGAAGGATCCTGGCGGCGAGGGAAGTCCGTGTGCCAAGAGGAAAAGCACAGGGCCGAGGAACAAGCCCAGCATCTTCGCTGTCGCGGCGTCTGCCATAAAGACACAAACAGGGGTTAATCAGAGAGAAATTAAACGACCGATTGGTTTAATTTGGTTTGACTTACATGAGGATCAATTGCTATGGTTGAATTTTAGTTTGCAGTCATTGTCATTGTGAGGGGCGTTGGTGGTAGAGCTCCCGCCTGCCACGCCGGCGGCCTGGGTTCGTATCCCAGCCAATGCCCCAAAAACCCAGCCACTGGGGATGCACAAGTCAGTGCAATCGTAGTGCCGGTCCCAAGCCCAGATAAATGGGAGGGTTGTGTCAGGAAGGGCAGCCGGCGTAAAATATATGCTAAATCAAATGTGGCGACCCCGAACGGGAACAGCCGAAAGAAGAAAGAAAGTCATTGTCATTGTGCACAAACAGACACACTTGTCAATATCTAAGATTATATTTCATATTCGCCATGTAACTTTTTGTTAGATTATATTGTTTTTTTGTTTTTTGGATATTGCTTAAATTACGGCTTTTTGATTCCATGCACTTTATTCATAGTACACACCACTGCTCTGTACCGCACACATTAAAAGGTATAATATGGTGAAAAACAGACACGCTACATGAACATGAGCAGGAATCTCAAGAAAAAATAAAAATAAAATACAGTGCTACACACAGTTGTACAGTAGGCAACTCCAGTTGCAGGTTACATTCTTTAAAAAATGCCCATGCACTTGCTGGTTTCAGGTACTGTAATGTACTATCTTCTGCTTACAGCTGTGTTCTGTCCAGGCTGTACAGTCACTGGTCTCTGTGATTTCATTCTTCTCTCTCTGTCACATTCAATCTTGGGCTCTGCAGCACATTAAGGCTATATGTCTACATACACAGGACCATTCACCAGAGACTGTTAACTAAGTGAAGAAAAATAAATCTAAAAATGTGTACATGTAGGGTGTCAGTTTCTAAATATATATTATTTATAATATTTATATTATTTATATAATTATATATAATATGTACATATAATATGTACTGTTTGTTTGTAAGCTTCAGTGTCTGGTGTCAGGCATTTGAAAAACCATGCACATGCCACACATCTATGAAATAAAAATAAGTACTTTCCAAAGGCAGACATTTAATTAGCAATGCAAATAAATAAACTTATTTTAACAGCATCGCAGCCAAATCCAACTGAATCCCAGTCCCATAACAAGTATGAAAATATTACCCAGGAGCAACAACACACTAAAACTTAAGCCAAAAAAAGAAAACCAAAGTCTAAATGTGGACAAACTCAATCTATCTGCCAAAACCATCAAGCAAATATGCAAGCACTACTGTCTACTGGATATGAGACAGAAATTCAAAATCCCCCTCACAAAACAAACATGAACTCCTTGGGAATTAATCATGTGCATTGCAGAAAAATTAACAGTATGTACAATATCAGTGTTAATGCAAAAACACTGGCACCTATTAAAATAAACTGTAAATTAAGCATTGAATCTAAGTACTGGAGTGTTGTGCAGAGGTATGGCTGGGATTAGAAGAGAAGTCTTAGCTCACCTTAGAACCGGTCCCGTCAAAAGTCACTCACGCTGCTGACTGGGAGAAAGTTAATGAGTTAAGGAGGGTGCTAAACTCAGGTCTTTGGTTTTGCCTTCTACTTTCCATCCCTCCCATTTTTCTGCCCTCCCTTCAATCACTTTCTCCATCATCCCTCCCATCTCTCCCTCTCTCTCTCTCTCTTTCTCTCTCTCACTCTCTCTCTCTGTTTCGCTTTTTCTTTCTTTATCTTTCTTTATCTTAATCTTCCTTGCTGCATTTACAAAAAAAGATTAGCTTTTTGTGGAGTAGGACTGGGTAGGATCTTTTTAGGACATACGACATTCATCCTAAGAAATGTTTGTGCACAGTTAAGATTCCCCAAATCTTGATTAAATGCTGTATATGAATCAAAATATATTAATAACATATATGGTGCCATTGCATTTTTAACTAAGAGAAGTTTTGGCGGTCACAGAGCTGGTAATAAGGAACTCTCTTAGCAAGCAATAAAACATTAATGACCATTCTCCATAAATGTATTTCTTTGTGGAAATAAAATAGAACATAGCAGACTCTTTTGACCTATAAATGATCCAAAAAAGACTAAATTGAAATAGAATATTTTGATAAATTGAAACCTAGACGTAAACAGATGTAAATAGCTTTAAAGTGCACCTCCAGTATTCTCCATCAAGGTCTTGGTTGTTCCTCTGGCACGAATGGAACAACAGAAGAAGCTGCCTAGCAACAGCAGCAGGCCACTTCCTGTTGTTTAGAAGCCTGTATTTTTGGCCTCCGACTTGCGGCATCTCTTGGTTTTGTTCTGGGGCGCTCTGTCTGGTGTTTCACGGGAACAAAGCATTACTGCAGCCCAAGAAGAGTATTCTAGAGAGCCCCTTGTGCAGTTTTGAATGATTTTCCCAGTCTTAGTGCACCCTCAAAACTGAGACCATTTTTGTTAGCCCAGTCATATTCAAGGCATTGCCTCTCCACCTAGCCTTCTGCCTCTAAAGTTCCATATTGTTATTTGAGTATTTGATATATTTCTGGAATGCCCAGTCATCATAGGTTTGGTTTCACCTCTTGCCCTTCCGCATTTCAAACCCTCCAAACCATTTTGTCACGGAGCATTGTGCGTAGAAAAATCCAGAAAATTCTGGAATAGAGAATAATGAGGTCAGTGGCAAGCCACAGGACCACACAACAAACATGTCCTTGCCTGGTTCATTGAACACCTCAAATTACTGCAATAACCAGATCATCTATTTGAGAGATCCCCCCACCTCTTCTTCCTTATATTACTAATCCATAGACTGCAGAAGTCCTCCTTGTCTTCAAACCTTTGTTGGAAGAATGGAGCCATGTTCACGCTCTCAAATTCTGCACAGTGCGCATACCACTCTTTCCAGGTTTTTCCTTAAGACTACGCAGGTATGCAGCTAACAGCTTATTGGCTAATTGTGAAGTGATCGATAGTAACAAGGTTTTATTTGTCTTTGTCTTAAAATATGAACATATATAGCTGAATTCTAGGTTTTGCTGAGTTGGGTACTTTCCTCTGTGTGCGTGGTGGTTTGCACGGCACGTCTTTTTCTGGCTTGCAACGACAAGCTTTTTGTTTTTCCGGAATATGCCAGGAATTCATACCACTTTTTTTGTCACAAAAATGCTGTCTGTATTTTGTTTCCCTGTTTTAAGAATAACAACTTTCAGTAGCTGAACAAATCCAATAACAATTACCATAATTAAGTGCAAACTGTACCAGCAGTTGTTTACATCATTATTGTAATGATGTAAACAAGCCCTTTATATGAAAGGTCCTATGACTGAAAAAGGGTAAGGTCATATTTTTGTTAGTAAGATTACACAGGAGAGGGAACTCATATCAAAGAGAATTAAGTTGGTGGGTACTAGAGAGGGATGGAAGAAAAAAAATGTGTTTTGGATGAAGCACAGGGAGAAAGAATGAAGGCGTGGGCCATTTATTGTAATAAAAAGGGGAAAGTCATGTTTCTTATTGCTGATAATGCGGTCCCAACCTGTCAAGCATCCACATCCCTATTCACTTATTCAGAAGGTTCTGATACCAAAATATACTGTTTAATGTTAAACCACTGGCAGTTTTCACGTACACTTCAATGCATGTGACTGTTGGAACGGAAACAGTTGAAATGGAAAATCAACAAAGCTTTCAAATTGGCCAGGCCAATATTATTTAAGCTTCTTTTAAAAAAAGATATTTTCCTCCTGAGTCGAAAACTAGCAATTTAGCTGTTTGCATGGCCAGGATTTGTATAACTGAGAGTGTTTCCCTCCCTTGTTTGGTTAACCATGACAGAAAGCCCAGGTTCCTATCAGAGGGACTCAATCAAGGAGAGATCCTTAATTACATCAGGGCACGTGCCAAAAACCCACATGTGGCCTGGCCTGGCCGCCTCCTGCACCCCTGGCATTATGGCAAAGCTTTTATTTAAATACTAGAGCCCAAATTTCAACTGGTAGTCTCCGCTGGGCAAGTCTCTCAAAGAACGGCCAAGAAACATTCACATATAACATTTTACGCAAACCAGATCAGAAGACGGATGGAAAGTCCACTTAAATCTCTCCATTTCTAAATCGAACGCAGAACAAGGTTTTCAGTCACCGTTAAGCACAGCCGCATTGGCAGTGGCAGCAGTACGGTTTTTACTCCTCGCCAACAGCGATATTGCGCAGCCCTCCCGTCGCACAAAGTGAAACGTGTAAACTTAAAAAAAAAAAAAAAAAAAAAAAAAAAACGTGTGTCTACCTGCTGGTACGTAGCCTACGAACACAGCCCGCATCCCCTTCCCCGCCCTGGAGTGTGAACGTGACCGCGCGGGGCAGTCCATGTGAGCCAGTTACACAAGGCTGCTGTAGCGCCTTTAAGCGGCGCTGTCTCTGCCTCCGTAATTACAGCCTGGGAGCCACGGCTCCAACTTCACCCGCAATATGCGGTGCGTCGAGATAAATACGTGCTCTCCAACAATAAACAACTGCCTCTGCAGATTGTGGCATCTCTTCTGGTTTCTTCCTCGCTCTCCTCATTTCTTTTTATCCTTCCTTCTCCACTTTCTTTTTTGGCGTCTTCTTGTGAACAGAGGAGAAGCAGGCCAGTTACTTAGCAGCTCCTGAACATTCATTGTAAGGACTGAAGAATAAGGCTAGGACTGGCTTGAGCAACATACTGTGATTTTTATATTTATACTGCTTTAGTGCAAAGCGAGGGGCATGTGGTGTTTCATATATGACAAGTAAAGGCATTAGAAAGGCATTAGAAAAGGTGGCATGTTTTATTGATGAACATGGCATCACCTTTGAGAGGCGGTATGTGTAGGGATGTCCAAAAAAAGAGATTTGTTCTCTGGTTCTCCACATGAGTGGAGTTTCAGTAAATTGGGAAACTTTTCATGCCCCTGCAATGAACGTGACATCACTTAATTCATGTTTCTTAAATAGGAGCTGAGGTCTAGAAATCTGTGGGGTTTTTGTATACATAGCAATAAAAAGGCATGCGGTTATATGTATTCTTATCCCTGCAAGATAATTAGTACAGGGTGCTATATTTACCTTGATGCACTCTTTAACATTTTCTCACCAAATGCTCTTGAATACATCGTTCTTTTTACATTAATGTAATAGTTCCAAAAATAACCAGCCTTTCATCTTTCATTCACAAGGAAAATATCACTTCAGTGCATTACATTATGTTACATTTAGACATTTAGCAGACAATCACATCCAGCGCTTTCAAAAGTGCATACAAAAGATTAAGCAAAGAGCAGAGACAAAAAGCAGCACCCAGTACATCCACCTACAATGCAATGTTAAGTGCCATTGCAGGATACAGTGAAATAAGCAGCAAATTCATTTGATGGTATAATCTCAAATCTAGCACAATTAGGGTTATTCAACCCAGAATAAATGTTCAGAGTTCTGGATTTGTTCAACCAAGATACAGTAAACAGGCAGTTCTGCAGTTTGTAGATTAGATGCAGTTTTTCAGCAGGAGCATTCTGTATGAGGCGGTAGGGCCAGCAAGGAGAGAAGTGCAACAGTCCTGTCAGGACCATACAGGACTGAACAAGGAGATAGCATCCAACTCAAAATGTCATTGAGGCAGGCATACATCAGTGGGTGGAAAGGGGGGAAATGGTACCATCAGCATTGCAATGGTAGGAGAAACCATGGGAGGATATAGTGGGGGGCAGGGACTCCTACTGTAAAACTAGGACTCTGAGACAGCGCCACAGCAGGCTACTTAATACAGTACATGCAACCAACTTGGTTGCGACAATAGCATTCAATCTCGATGACATTATCATCATCATTATTATTATTTACAAACAATATATTATTCATATTTAGAATGGAAAGAGCAAAGTATTATTAGCACAGCACCAGTACACAAGCTGTTCTTATTTGTAAGAGTTTGTAACTAAATACAGTAGTTATAGTATTGTACAACAAAACAATATTGTCCCTTTTTTAGGAATGTGAATCTTTAATGCATGAACACAATACAATGCTGCATCTGAACTTCAGCTGACCTTCAACTAAATGTGTAAAACATTAAACTCAACTGTGACATGAGATTAACCCAATTCAACCTCAATTGTTTTTACTAAATTAAAGTTGCTCTATTATACTGCCTCTAATGAAGGGTCAAAATTGTGAACCTTTTCATTGACAGCACTTTTATTTGGTTACTAATTAACTCAAAAATGGGGCACTGTATTACAGACATATTTGAGCAGCATTTCAACAGGATCCATTCCGTCCCACCTTTCATCACTAGATCCAGGTTGCCCCTACATCCATTACATTCTTAAGTGGGTTACATTGTTTCCATGGAAGGGCTGCTGGGTGGCTCAACCGTGGTAAGTCACATGTCGGTAGCATGTTGATGCACAGCACGGTCTGGCATCGAGTTTATACCATGTCAAATTTCTGAACAATGTCCAGAGGCCACAAATGTATGCAACCCCAGACCATAAGCTGCAAGTGAACACATTGTTCCCCGATTTACTCCACAAGTTTTGTTTTTATGGAAGCGGTTATCCACGAATGTATGGCGGAGTATCACAATGGGCCTCAGCCGATACCGCAGCACTGCTTGTTTCTCCATTACCATTGTGTTCCGATTAATTTAGCAGATCTTGGAAAAATGCAGCTATGCTGTATGCTGTTTTAAACCATCAATCATATATGGTCAGCTTTAGAACTCTGTCCTATGAATTTTTTCAGTTGAGCGTGTTCTCCAAGCAAAGTTGCCTCCACGTCTACAAGAACTTTGATTTGTATCAATGCAATGCAAACACTGACGGACACAAGGCCTCCTAGTGGTAGGAGGCAGCTACGTCTCCTTCACTTGCCATGACACACTGGCCCACTTACATCATTCCACTTGCTTATTAATCTGGGTTAAGGGCCTTGTAAAAGACTGGTTACTTTTAAATAAGTCATTGTTTTACAGCATTGCCACCATGTTGATGAGCAACGTATGTGTGCCTTTGAAACTATTTTTAACCAGAAGCATGAAGAATACCACCCACATTGAACTGCACTATGACGACAGGCAGATAAGTGAAAGAACAGAGCAAGACCATGGGAATGGTAATTGTAAAATTGAAAATGTAATGTTTACTGCACTCTTTGGCAGCAACACACAAACTAATTCAGTAACATTTATCACAAGTAGTCATACTTAAGAAAAATATTACAGTGACTACTTTGGTAAACTTTTTCACCCTTAATAATCAATTTATTGACATCTTTGGGGGGGGAATGTGCATTTCCAACAGCCTCTACAGAGTTAAGAGGAGTACAGAGCACAAACAACCAATAAAAAACATCAATGAGTGTTATCAAATTAGAAAATCTAGACAAAAAAGTGAGAGAAACAAGGACCTGAAATAAAGCATAACTTTGAAATTCAGAATTCAAATTCCTTAAATTTGTTAAAATCAGACAAAGAAATCAACACATTTTCTGGCATCTATACTAGTTCCTGAGTGGGCGGGGAAAGGGGTGGGCCAAAATGGCAGGTCCCTTTGGTTAACACTCCTCAAACATAAAAAATGGCCAGTTGGAAAGGCAGCTTTGTTGTCCAAATATCTATAGAACAATTTTCCACAAATTAAAAGTTTTCACCTTTCCAAGTGCATTTTCTCCAAGCAGCCATTTACTTGTATAACTAATGCTTACATTATATATCATTACCGTGTGAATGCTTTGTTAATGAGTAGAAAAATCTAGCTCAATCCTCAAATGTAAATGATACTGGAAACAGTGCCACACCGTTCTCATCCCACCATTCTACTAGCACACAAAACAGTGGAGCAAACATTTTTCACTCTCAAGCCCATCAAAATGTCATGGCCAGAATCAGAGCAAGAACAGACACACCCATGTGGTAAAGTGCAAGGGCGGCTGTCCCAAATTCACTGTCCAGAAATCGTAACTTGATGCTCGAACAGCTGGCTTGACAGAGCAGCCCTCTGAGGGATGGGGGGTGGGGGTGGAATTGCATCGGAGAGGCTGGCAAAAAAGTGCGCCAGGAAAATTTGCTTGGTTTCATTGTTCTCCACCAGACAGCAGCCTTAACTTACACCATCCACTTTCAGCAATTACCAGCTCAACTTCATGCTTAAGTAACTCTGCTGCAGACATTTCCAAACAACCTGAAATTAAAAACACCCCCCATCCCATCCCTAATTGAGGTCTATTACTGTTCATAATTAACTCTAATGTGAAGCCCAGATGAAATAAAAACAAAGTAGAAAGGCCCTCTCTTCATGGCCACTTTATGACAGAAAAAAACAAAATAAATAAAATAAAGCTTTTAGATAGCTGGTGACTCCAGATTAATGTGGGAACAAACATGCAACGATACATTTTAAAAAATCTAAACTTTCTTATTAGAGTGTTCAGTCATCCACTTCAATTTTACACGTCGTAAAGGTGAATGGGTGGAGGCATCACACTATCAGAGACCTTAACTAAAGGCTATGGACAATTCACATAGTTTCAGCAAGCGCAAAAAGCAAGCGGCGAGGACTGGCGTCTTTACAGAAACCCGAGCAGTACGCATAAATGCAATACAAAGCCGTACCGATGCAGTGAGTACGGGGGTCCCTTAGGAGACCTGCACTACTTGGTTTTGTTGCGTATAGTGTGGCTAGTTCACTATCCAGGATTTGGAAGTTCTGGATGTCGAAGCTCCATCCAGGCCAGATCAGCCATACCATCGGGCGCGGCCCTTCTTGCCGACCGTCCGCAAATCCCACGCACCATCGCCCGCTCTTCCCAGACCACATCAGGCGGGAGTGCGACCGGCGGTGCGTTCTGGCCGTGACGACAGCCGCAGCGGACGGTCCCATCGCGGCAACCGCGTTCGCATAAACAGCGTCAGCCACGCGTCGACCGTTTTCCTGAGAGACGACCGTCAGTTCAAAGAAGAGCGGTTAAACCCGCGGTCCAGGCTTCAGAGCGGAAAGTGGCATAAACCCTTCCTGAGAACAATGACCAGGCTGAACTTATCCAGAGAAACAAACAGGTCGAATCAGGACACCGACTGACTCAGGCAGTTTGATATTGCTTTTGAATTTAAAAAAATTTAAAAAACAAACAAGCAAACTTACACAGACATAAAGATTGATTATACATTTTCATAATTAAAGAGTCACTTCTTGTATGACCTGATAAAAAAAAAAAAATTTAATTGATGGACTTGGGAGGTTAACTGCATGAGCCCACAACAGCAATTCAAAAGCCACAAAGAACATAGTGTCTTGGAAGATGGATTCCCATCTGGGGCAAAAATAATTTCATTCAGGTCAGAAGGCTCAGCATTGACTGCTTCCCCTGCTACAAAATATATTATGTAATAGCCTGCCACCTAGTGGGGGAAAGATGTACCATAGCCAAAGGTCTTCCTCCACAAAGGGTCAACTGAAAGAAAATAATTGGAAAGTGCCACATCATAGATGGGTAGAAACAATGTACCGTACTCTCTTCCAGGTTTTCGATAAGAAACACAGGCACCATCAATAACACTACATTTGTGAACCTTTCTCCTTTTCAGTTAACTAATCCAATATACCTGCCTCCAAAGCATCCAATCAAAAGCAAGTTAGGCACACAGGGCACCCCTTCAGGGTGAACATCACTATAAATAAGCAGAGATGTCCTGAAGGTCTGAGTCTGTCTTACAGTAAGTGGTTCACACACGTTTAATTACAGTCCTATAACAGGACATCTCAACTCCGGCCCAGTAGAGCAGCAGTACTGCAGGGTTTCCACTTCAACGAACGACTAACAATCTCAAAACTGGGAAGGGAAGATAAAAACGGACAAGATCTGAGTGACATCAGCGGAATCAGAAGGCTAAATGACTCGTCTAAATTGAAGTCTGCAGCTATACTGGAATTGAGAAACCCTGGAGTGATTCCCTTCTTCTTACGCAATTAAACAAAATAAGTTAATCTTTTAAAAACTAAAACACTGAAAGTATACCAGCAATGCATTTGTGAATACAGTCAGTGGTGCAAATATCAATACGACCGCTTTCCACCTGTGCCAGGGAAACCATTGCTAGGACCTTGCACTTAAGGGGAAGGGCTCACAAGGGAACTCACACTCAAGGCAACAGCACCCTCATGTGGACAGGTGAAGTAAGGAACACTTGGTTTTGGCACAGAGAAGAAAGATTGAGGGGTTAACGGTAATACTAAAAACATCAGCTGAGTGCAAAACTGGAGCCTCTAAACATGGATTCAACTGCCGGCACCATTTCTTATTCCAAGATTGCGGCTGGTTGTTGCATGAAACAGGCCTGCATCTGCTTGAATCTGAGGCAGATTTTTTTTAAACGCACACATACACACACACACACACACACACACACACACACACACACACACACACACACACACACACACACACACACACACATATATACACAAAACAGCTGCAACTGGGGACTTCAAGGCACTTGTAAGTGTCTCTGGGACTTTTCTAGACTGGCCCAGAGGCCAGCTCCTGCACACCCCCCCCCCCCCCTTGTTCATATGGACCCAGCCTCAGCTTTCTCAGTCTCTGTTTTTCTCTGGCCATGCTTGCATGACGAGGCTTCAAAGTTCTCAGGGTTGCCATGGTTTCCGGTCCCGGCCTTGCTGCTCTGGAATGTGTTTGTAGCGACACTTGTCCCCAAAGTGGCAGCCCGTGGTCCTCCAGAAGTAGCACTCATTCCCATTGATGGGACCCTGTCGTCTGGGCCTGTGACAAGAGACAAAGGGGAATAATGAGACTGGGCCCACCTCCCAAGAAGAGAGATACAACCATCACAAGCCAAAGACCAAGTTCCCCAGCCAAGGGAAGCAATTACACTGCTATTTTAGCTAAGGCTGTTGAAGCCACTTTCTGCAGCAGACACACATCACAGACAGCAGATGATCACCTCTACATTCTTAATATTGAACAGTTCTGTGGCTCAACAGCCAGAACAAAAATATTCCAACTTGTTGCATCTTGAAAGTGCCTCTGTCCTTAATTTTCTCATAAATATTCATGAACTGCAATATATCTCCAATTTCTGTAACCCCCCCCGCCAGTAAATTCCAGTCCAATCTCTCTCAAGTGTGACACAATGTACATTATTCACCATGTACCAGGAATAGGAATACAGGAATTTAGCAGACACTCTTATCCAGAGCAACTTACATTGTATCTAGTTATACAGCTGGATATATACTGGAGCAATGCAGGTTAAGTACCTTGCTCAAGGGTACAATGGCAGTGTCCTACCAGGAATCGAACCTGCAACCTTTAGGTTACAAGACCAAATCCTTAGCCATTCTACTACACTGCCGCACCATAAAATACACAGACAAGTGCATATGTGTATGTTCATGGTAAACGTGTGTGTGTGTGTGTATGGGAGATGTAACTACCCAGCAGCAGCAGCCTGTTGTGACACTAAGGGGGCGACACAGGGGGCGGTCCTCAGTGGGGAGGGTGGGGCTCTCAGTGGGCGACGGTCTGGGTAGCGAATCACCAGCCTGGTGTTTTCAATCTCCTTTCCCTGTCGTGGGAAAGCACACAAAAGCAGACACTGACACTGAAAACCTAGACATGACTCACCATGACTGATCTCAGATCAGTGCTTGAAGACACAGTCCCCTGCAGCACACCCTGGTGTGGAGTCAATGGATGATAATGCACAGATAACACACACGTAACGCATTACAGAAAAACCCAATCAGACCTGTAGTGTTTCCAGAGCACGTGCAGCCATGTTCGCGTTCTTGAAGTTGACGAAGGCACAGAAGCGCTCGTGTAGGACACGGATGCTGTCAATCTCCCCACACCTGTAGATGGGGCGGGAGGAGACACGAAAGCTAAAGAGGTTCATATAAACGCACACGAGTAGAGGGGGTTGGAGTGGTGAATAATGTGTGCCTTCGACTAGTTCCAGTAGATTCATTGTCCAACCGTCCAACATTCAGGGCTCTATACTATACACATGTGCTAAAAAAGTTGAAAAATTTAGGAACACAATACTGTGTCCCAATTAGTAGATATTCTCCTGAATAATTTGCCAATGAGCACATATCAATTTTCAACAGCAAATGCTCCTAAAATGGAGGCACTGTAGAGCCCAGACATGAACACAGTGTAATGTATGAGATGAAACTCAGCTACAGTACTACTGGAGAGCTGCCTAACAAAGTTAATCAAATAAAAGGTCAATATTGCCACAACCAGCAGGGGCAGAGAGGGTTGGAATGACAACACAAACAGAAGCTATCCCAACCAGCAGAACATCTTCCCAACAGCATACAGACAAGGGCTATATGTAGAGCCTACGTTTTGAAGAGGTCTCGAAGTTGCTTCTCTGTCAAGTCCACAGTGACATTTCCTACCCACAGAGATGGACAGGGAGCTCTGGAAGGCATGGTTGAGAAAAATTAAATCAGGCTACTTCAGAAATTGCATTGTAGGTGAGAGAACGGTCATTTTTAGATGCATTAGTACTACAATAATTTCTGCTTGCACAAACACAGATGTGCAGAAGCACTTTGCAGTAAATACCAGTCACCAAGACAATAACTTCCAGTTGTGAATGTAGACTACAAGCAGTAGAGTCTGTGAATACGCGTGCTTTCCAGTAGTCTCAACAGATCTGTTAGCAAACAACAGTGTATTATATAAAAAGTTAACGTTTTCAGGGAGTTGGCCTTTTCTCGTTTGAAAAAACTATTTTTCTATTTTCTTTAACATTTTTCACTTCAATTGTATATTTGACCAATGTAACTGATGTCTCCCTGAACTTTCCAAAATGAAAATATTCCCAACAGACCATGGGAACGCACACCACTAGTCATACTTTTGATTAAGGTGGTTCCCATGGTTCCCAATCTCCTAGAAACATTGACATTTCAGTATGATTCTCATTACATTACTGCCATTTGGACTGTAGTCTGGGGAAGTATGGCCATTAGAGACAGTACACTGCAAAATTCAGCTGATTTGAAACAGCTCTGACAAGCTAATTAAGTTATAGAAAAAAGTAAATAGGACAGACTCAGGAAACAAATACTTGCTTTAATGTTTCCATTGGCAGCATAAATGGTAGAATGAGGGGCTGCTGGGTGGCTCAGCCTATTAAGGCACTGCTCTAGTGCATTGATGGGACCCACGGTCTGGGATCAAATCCCAACCTTGCCTGTGCCAAATGTGGCTGGTAGCCCTGCAGGGGGCTGAATATTTGGCAGTAATGTAGTGAAGGGTTAAGGAGGGCTCAGGGGGCTGGGATCCAAGTCTCATCTCTCAGGAGAACCTCCGCTGGTCGATCAGGGTCTGCTTGCTATCGCCGCACATGAAGTAGCTTCCCCATCCGTGCAGGCTTGGCTTGAGGGTGTGCAAAATCTGCTCTAGAGGAGATTTTCTACTCCAAAGGAGTAGTCTTTGTCCATACCCTCCTGACCTGGCTGCAGAGACTGCAGTATGAGCATGGTTGTATATGACTAGGCATACCAAACTAGATGGAATATGTTTTTTAAAAGGCTTGAGCATAGACCTAATCTATAGAGGGTGGACAGAGCTCCTTTGGTTACCCCTCACATTAGCTTCCCCCAAGGCACACACAGGTTACTGTCAGCAAGAGATACTACATTAAATAAAAAACTTTCAGTGTTCACCCACCCTGATTGGTCCTGCAAAGGGTCAAGGTCATCCCCTGAAAAAAAGGAAAATAAGATTGAGCATCAGTAAGAGAAAGACACTGGTGACAGAATGCAGCTTGCAGTGAATTACTATCTTCAATTACTATTACATTACATTACATTACAGGCATTTAGCAGACGCTCTTATCCAGAGAGCGACTTACACAACTTTTACATAGCATTTTACATTGTATCCATTTATACAGCTGGATATATACTGAAGCAATTTCGGTTAAGTACCTTGCTCAAGGGTACAACGGCAGTGTCCTACCCGGGAATCGAACCTGCGACCTTTCGGTTACAAGTCCAGTTCCTTACCCACTGTGCTACACTCCGTACATTCCGTCTATCTTTTTATCTTCAAAATATTCTGCCATGGACTTGTTTGCTTTGGAATGTGTACTCTGTCGCCCTCTAGTAGGGTATGCAAGTGCAGTTCCTCTACTTTCAGATCAGGTTACTCGTTCATTCATAAAATTGATCACATCCTCCTTGCGCTGCACGTACCTTTGGCCACCTCTAGGGAGCTCAGCACAGCCTTAACTGTGGAAAACTTCTTCAGCAGCAACACACTTTGTGGCTCCTCAAACCCCAGCTCCTGACACACACAGATAGAGGAAAACACACATTTAATACATAGTACGTGTATGTAGACACCCAAACATCACACCCTTGTTGAACATCTCATCCCAAAACCATGGGCATTAATAAGGAGTTAGTCTGGACCGCCAGACAGTGAGCCGTGATTCGTCACACCAGAGAACGCGTTTTCACTGTTGCAGAGTCCAATTGCGGTGTGCTTTACACCACTCCAGCCGACCCTTGGCATTGCGCATGGTGATCTTAGGCTTGTGTACGGCTGCTTGGCCGTGAAAACCCATTTCATGAAGCTCCTGGCGAACAGTTCTTGTGCTGACGGCGCTTTCAGAGGCTTCAGGAACTCGGCAGTGAGCGTTGCAAACGAGGACAGATGATTTTTACGTGTTATGGGCTTCAGGACTCTGCGGTCCCGTTCTGTGAGCTTGTGTGGCCTACCACTTTGCGGGCTGAGCTGTTGTTGCTCCTAGACATTTACACTTGACAATAATAGCACATTAGTTGACCTCTAGTTGAGCTCTAGTAGGGTAGATATTTGACAAACTGACTCTTTGGAAATGTGGCAACCTATGACAGTGCCACGTTGAAAGTCACTGAGCTCTTCTGTATGACACGTTTTAATGCCAATGTTTGTCTATGGAGACTGCATGGCTGTATGCTTGATTTTATAGACCTGTTAGCAATGGGCGTGGCCAAAGTAACCAAACCCATGTCCACAAACTTTCGGCCATGTTCTGTATACAATTATACATTAAAATAAACATCATTAGTTGTTACCCACACATTGCACCACCACCACAAAAAAAGAGAAGTTAACCGAAAGAAGAGTCCACGTTTGAATCTATCGAGCTCCACTAACCAGGGACAATGGAAGCCCAGTAGGCACACTTACCACGAGCTGCAGGACTCTGCAGGTGAAAAGATCATTCCGTGCCTCCTCACAGTCATTATCCAGCCTCAGAACCTGCTCCATGGCTTTCTCTGCTTCACGGTACCGCTGGGTATCAAACACACAGAGGTGAAAGGTTAGCCATAGCCATAAGCAACAACAGAGAGGGGTCAATAGGCAAACAGCAAATGCATCAATGTCCAGTAACACAGAGGACACAGACCACAGGTGGCTACAACCAGGCTCAGTAACACAGGGGCCTCACACACTCACAAAAACACGAACACACACGCTTAGTTCCCACTACGCAAAAATGATAATAATTATTGGTGCTTAACTCTAACCAACAGTAAGATTTGTCTAGTTCCAGATGTTGATGTCCTTCTTCACCATTTATAATGTCCTGATGACAGCCTGAAAAATATTCTGTAGTTTCCTTCAAACCCTTTTAAGTTTCATACCTGGAACCAATTTAGGTTGGTACATTTTATATATGGAACAAACTTATTATTGTACTTTTTCAAGAGCTTTAATCTTTCTTATGAGGGGCCCAGAACTGGACATAATACTTTGATAATATGTTTACAAACTTGCACTCAAATATTTTACAAGGGGAAAGATGTCATTTACGTCATGAATCTAACCACAACCCATGAGAACATTTTAAGCCAATTTCAACAAGTGATTGACAACACATGGTAGCTCCAACCAAATACAGGATTCAGTGAAGCGTCACTCTCTCATCACAAACATAGCCCACCAGTAACTCACCTTCAACCCCATAAGTGCACTCCCTTTGCGAAAATAGCCCTTTGGCCAATCAGGGGCCAGCTGGATGGACCGCTCTGCATCAGAGAGAGCCATGGCATATTGATCCAAGCAGGCATAACAGTAGGAGCGATTCCCAAAAAACCTGCCACAGAAACGGAGACACTGATGACAGTTCCCACAAAGCACCCCCCCCCCCAAAATAAAAAAGTACTAACTTATTTTTCCCAGAATCCCCAGATGAAGAAAGCCACAACTGATTATTTCTTTACCACATTAGTCAACGAGGATCTTGTTATATATGGCCGCCATTTCCAATATGTTATGATATTAATTTAATTAATTCCTTTTTAAAAACGTTACGATTTAAAGCTCTGACACCACAAAAGGTGAAAACTGTAAAAGTGTTTAAATACTTTTGCAAGCTACTATATATACAAGTCATGGCTTGGAGGTGACAGGAAGTGTGCTCTGAACCTAACCAAATATGTCAGTCCTGCATACTCGCAAACTAGGCAAGTTGTACTCATTGATATGCAGAACAGTTTGTTCCAGCAACAGCATACAGTATGAATACCTGGAAAAAAGGCTCCACCCCAAAGAGGAAACCATGCTAAGGGAAACCCTGTTAAAGTGGTTACCTGTAATCGTTGGGGATGTAGTGGATTGCCTCTGTAAACTTGCTGATGGCATCAGCATACTGCCCCTTCTGCACCAACCGGATTCCCTTCTCTGCAGAGAAATGACAAAAGTCTAATTCTGAGAAACTGAAAACAAATATTCATGACAGACTGATTAGCCACCCCACCCCCTTCCCCCCCAACAAAATACAAATAAAAAACCACAACCCCAGCCTGCAAAGCCAGTGTGACAATAAGAGCAGTCACAGGGAGAGAGAAAAGGAAGTCATTCCAACAGGTGGCTTTGCTTTATGTGGCATATTCCTGGTGCGGTGACACCAGTGACTCTTCCGGAGTGAGTTTTTCCAAGACTGGGAAACTACTCAAATATCAAAGTACCAAGTCATCTGACCCATATAAAGGCTACCTAAACCTGAGCTTGTTTAAACAAAGTAATTATTCTCTCAGGCAGTGGAGAATAGAATCTCTGAGTGCTTTTTGCTTGCAACAGCGCTGTGGATAAAGCCTTACAACAGACACCCTCTCCACTACCCGTGGCTAGATGGCACTGTACTATACTGTCTGTGTACATGGATTACTCACCATTGCTAACAAAGTTGCAGTATGAATGTGGCTTCTTTAAACAAGTGGGCAGACACCGGCGAGCGTTCAAACTTGTTCAGTGAACAGACTTGTTTCCCCAGCTGTTCACAACTGGCTCCATCTGTGTTTACAAGCCTACCCAGTCCCTCGCCTTCAGGACACGCCCCCTTCGCCAAGGTTACGGCAGACTCACCTGTGAGCGAGGCGCCCTTTTTGGTCACGGCATCCGCCATGGTCTCCTGAAACAGCACCAGGTTACCACATCACAGTGCGAGGAAAATATGTTTGCTTAGCAAAAATCCTAACAATCCCCGACACCCCCAACACGCCCACTTACCCCTAGGGAGCCAAACAGACAGTCTAAACGCGCAGCAAAGACATGTCAGACATGGCCTTATGGCAGCGTAACGAGGCTGGCTGACAGCGCTGTTTGTTCACAATGAGCAAAGGATATTCCAAGAACTGTTTATCTGGCTTTAAGCCCCATTCTTTACTGATGAATCAGCTGCTGCAGTTTTAACCACCGCATCAAATGTCTGAGAAGCATTTGTGTTTAAAGCTCAGGTGGAAGACTTGAGCCGGCCACAAATGCAGCACAGAGCCTGAAGTATTTGGCTGCTCGGTCAACAGCACCACTGGTTAAAGGCATACTATGCAGGAGTATAATATTTTACCTTGAAAATATTATAAAATAACCGTGCTCAGTCATATCTATGATGCACTGGCTCTGTCTTCTGGCACATTTTCAGAATCTGTGGTTCTCTGCCTGTATTTCTTCTTCTAAGATGTGTTTGGGACATTTCTGGGCTTGACGCTCTTTTCTGTGTGGGGAGGGGTGGGTGTGGCTTGTGGAGATCAGGGATCAGGTTTCAGCGGAGCATTTGTAGCTAGCTACCTACTGCAATGGTGGAAATGCAGAAACGCAAGCACAGCGAAGCGAAATAACAAGCTAACAGTTCGAAAACTAGAGTCAACCTTGGAATTGCTTTTCTTTGATGGCCACAGATATCGAAAAGTGGAGATATAAAAATAAAAAGGTATGAAAATGGATACAAAATACAAAACGGAGGTGGACGGGCAGAGTTGAAGATGAAGGAAGAGACTTCTTTGATTGTAAACACAGGATCCACAGCAAAGCTAAAAATCCAGCATAGTATGCCTTTAAACCCTTTCTTGATGCTACTCCTTAGGCACAACATGGGGGAGTGGGAATGGACAAGGAAGGGATGCGGTGCTAACCTCCCCGGTTCTGGCCTCATTCTCCTTGTTCTCCTTGGACCCAGAACCCGACTTGGTTCTGCCCTTGGGTCGGATGTGACTGGCGGCATTCGCGACGAAGGCACTGCTGACATCCCACTCTGGCTCCTGCCCAGAAAAGGGAGAATCCAGTAAGAAGGGGGGCTGTCAGTTCACCAAACAAGCTTTAGAAACAAACTAAACACAGTACATTTATAATATTATTATTTTGCACCTAGAACACCAAAAATGGCCATGTTGTGCCTGTGAGTGAACCAGTCACTCATATTTCCCTATAGGGAATAATGAAGTGTCACATGACTTGATTTGTCTTGAGAAGGGTTACTGCTGGCATTATGGGGGTAAAGCACCTTAGTACTGTTACTGTTACATGTGGCATTAAGGCCTCCAACCTCAGGTGATGCATTTCAGAACACGAGGTGCTTTACTGAGTAATTATACAGTACGGTCCATTTTGGAGCTTTCCGTTAGAAGTACACTTAAATACCTTGGTTATGTTCACAATTTAAAAAATGAGCTTTAGGGAAACGTTCAGTGATAAATAAAATAAAACTATGTAGGGGCCTTGAATTTTTATGGAATTGCCTACTTCAAATGCCAGTTGGGAGGTAGACCAAAAATATTTTTAATCAGGACAAGGTGCAACAGCACCCTTGGTCAAAGTAGGTAAATGCATTATTTACTGTATTAGATCAAAAATGCATGTTCATAAATAATCTACACTGCAGCTAGAATTTAACCAAGCAAAATAAATAATTAGAAGGTTATACAGAAAAACTGAAGATGATGTATGGGCCAAAGTCCTCATCATCATCATCATCATAACCACCACCTACCTCCTCACAGGAGCTCAGCTGTGCGGTTTGGTTGCTTTGGTTCCCAAAAGCAACGAGCAGGGGGGCGGTCCTGTCTTTGCAGTACTGAACAGCGACCTGCTCCTCCTCTACCACCTCCTCTTCCTCATCATTCTCGCTCTCCTCGCTCTCCAGCTCTGTGTGGCCCTCCTTGTCCTCGGTGCCCTGCTCCAGATGAAACGGCTCCATATCACACTGAGACACTGGAGCCCCAGCCACAGCAACCATGTCTCCTCCTCCCTCCTTCAGGCTAGTATGTACACATGACATGACTACATACAATTAAGCGTTTTTAAATGGGTGGCAGCATAGCATAACGGTTAGGGAACTGAGCTTGCAACC
This sequence comes from Anguilla anguilla, assembly GCF_013347855.1. Classification (NCBI taxonomy): domain Eukaryota; kingdom Metazoa; phylum Chordata; class Actinopteri; order Anguilliformes; family Anguillidae; genus Anguilla; species Anguilla anguilla. The sequence continues at coordinate 17,497,372 of NC_049202.1, forward strand.
AAGGTGTAGCACTGCCGTTGTACCATAGAGCAAGGTGCTTAACCAGAATTGCTTCAGTATGTACCCAGATGTATAAACAGATTGCATGACAAAGAATCTGGATCACAACATTGAAAGAACACTCGTTTTGTCTTACAATTGCACTCATATTAATTATAATAAACAGATTATAAATCGCACATCATACATTTGATATCCCTCTAACTCTCCCCCGTTTTTTCTCTTCCCTACCCCCAACCCATCTCTCACTCAAACCCCTTTACCTCCTCAGCACTCTCATTCTTTTCCACTCTCTCCATCTTCTTCCTCTCTCGCTGACGCTGAAAAAATGAGAAGCAGGGCCCATTTGAAAGCAAAAGCATCCAATAAATAAGGTTTAAACCTTAAACCCAGAAAAACTTTATATTGCCCTCCAATGCTAATCAATCACCTTTGTCGTCAGTACTGTTCAGCAGCAGCAACCCACCCAGGATTTGAACCTACGACCTCCTGTCCTGTGCACCTTATAATCCCCGCCCTGTCTCACAGTGTCCAGGCCACATAAACATGCCCCAGGTTAGCCGGCTGAATGATCCCTCTCTCCTCACTTCAGCCCACATGTGATGAGAGTTCTGGCTCCAAACCGCTGCTGTACATCACCAAGGTGGGTGATACGCATTGAGGGAGGCTGAGGTGAGTTCAGCTTTCATTCTCAACTTGAACGTACTTTGAGATCATGAAAAGCATTATATAAATGAAATCTATCAGTAGCAGTATTCTATCAGTATCAGAAATCTAACTAGTAGTATTACTAGTAGTTGTACTAGCTGTAGTAGTAGTATTAGTACTATACTGGTAATAGTAGTAATACCAGTAGTAGTTCTTGTAGTAGTACTAGTACTATAGTAGTAGTAATAGTACTAGTACTACTAGAAGTATTTCTTGTAGTAGTATTAATAGAAGTAGCAGTAATCGTAGTAGTCATAATAGTAGTAGTACTAGTAGTAGAACTAATACTATAGTAGTAGTAGTTGTAGTAGTATGGGCTTACCTTCCTCTTAGCTCTACGTCTCTCTGCCCTCCGTCTGGCCCGCTCCTCCTCACTGAGCCCCTCCTCCCCATTCAGGATATCCTATAAAAGGAGGCAGTCAGAGCCACAGGCCTAAGCCGGTTGGGCACAGACGTCCACAGTAGCAACCAAACCTCAATCTCAGCTGCATTATCATCATATATCATCATACACCATACCTGAGAGAGCAAATCATCTTGGGAATTCTGAGCACGGACCCCACACTCCATCTCCTCCTGTTGCTGCTCACCAGGGCCTTCTGGGAAAGCGAGATGCTCGTCACACACTGATGATGGCAGAGGCAGGTCACAGGCCTCTGAATAACATCAGACAACTACGGCGATGCTTCTGACCAATCAAAGAGGGCAGTGAAAACAAACAGATTATGTGAAAGTGACCACAAAGCAAAAGCTAAATATCACTGTTAAAAAATCATCCTGGCCCTCATCTTTACAGTAACTGAGCTTGTGCAACAGTACGAGCTGAAAACATATTTAATAATGCAAACCAGGAAAAACTGCCACAAAATAGAGTAAATGGGTCTCCACATTCAACAACTTCAAATTTGTTTTAAAGATTCAGCTTTCAATTAATTTGAAAAATGTCATGTACCTGTTTGATCGTGAGTGTAACTGGCAAGACACCTGCTAGTAATATCAGCACACTTGTACGGCACAACTTAGTAAAAGGCAAATTACCTCAAGCCAGTTGAAAAGAAAGATGGACAATTTACTTTTCTGAACTTGAGAAACTAGGACTTTTCCAGGACCGTGAGCTGTGAGAAATTCAATGACTGTTCCACTAGTCACTAGTGACAACTGATTTTCTTTGGAAAGGAGTAAAGAAAAATGTGACAGCTGCATTATACCATCCACCTCTATAGTGGTGGGGCAGACTGTGGAGAGGGGGAGGGGAGTATGGTCTCACAAAATTCATTTAGGGGGAATCCTTGTGACAACTGCAGCAGTTAACAGTCTGGTTACAATCTTGCTGTAGGCCTGGTGTTATCTACCTCTGCTCTGCTGGATGACGCAATGCTCTCAGTGTGCAGAGACGCAATGTGATTACACTCTGGCTGGCTGGACGCAATACTGTATGATTCTGCAGGAGTTTGGACTGGAGGGTTTCTATGCAAAACAACTGTTTAATCCCCATTCTTTCCTTTTATCCCAAATGGTAGGCCACAGCAGTAGACCCTGAGAGAAACATGTTGCATGAGTTCAGGAGGGTACACATTACCGTGGGAGTCCACTGAAATGTATGCGGCCTGTCTGTTCAGGACAAATAAACTATCTATCTATCTATCTATCTACACGCTACCATGGGACTCCCCTGAAATGCATGCAGCCAGTCAGTTCAGGAGGGTACACGCTACCATGGGACTCCCCTGAAATGCATGCAGCCAGAAGCCACTGCTGTTCACTCTACAATCCACCTGTTGAGCTGTGTAATAACTGCAGAGAGGCAGGCAGACCGCAGAAGAGCAATCAACCAACCAAATTGGCACAGGCAGGATTAGATCCAAACTGTAGTGTCACCATGATTAAATCAAGCGTGCAAATCAATACGCCACAACATCATAAATAGGACAACTATCTGTGTAACTTACAAGGACATAAACTGATTTCAGACTTCTGCGACTACTGACAGTACAAGAAGCTCCTATTCCAGTTGTGGATGAGGTGGAAAGAAGAACTAACAAGCAACTCCAAAGGTAGTTGGGAGTCCCTCTAAGCATCACATCAGTATGGCTCTCCATAAGATTTGGCCACCTACAGCTCCCACTGTCTTCTGTGATAGAAGAATTCAAGGTGGAAAAGTGAAGGGTTGTGATGACAATCAAGGCATCCAGGGATGACCTTGTCAGAGGTACGGGAGTCACAACAAGATCAGACTGCAAGTGGGCAGCAAATGTAGCAGGTGGTCAGGTGGAAAGTGTGCTGAAGCTGCAGGACGTCATTGGAAACCCATTCACAGAAAGACAAGGACTTGGAAACTCCCACATGCAGCAATGGGGAAAGGTAGACATGAGGGACTGGAGAGCCATGAAACAAGCTGAAGTATGGAATCTAGTGGAGGAGGAACAAAGATGAGGAGCTTGGATCTCAAGCAGCCAGGACAACAGGGACCTCCCCAAGAGGAAGATATCATAGGCGAAATAATGGAGGTTGCAGCCCTTCCATACATCTTTCCTGCTGCTATGACCAACAAATCTGAACAGGTGGGACAAGAGAAAGTGAAACCTGCACAGGTGGAGCAGGAGAGATGCAAATAACACCAGAACAATAAAAAACCAACAAAAATAAACAAATTTGTCAGGGGGGTAGAGACAAAATTTTGTATAAAATAACCAAGATCAACTTGCTGCATAAGGCTCAATCATGGGAAAAGAGGGTGGACCTGGGGGAAAAGCTGCAGTTTCCCCAAGTTGTTCAAACAACCCTGAGGCCAGATGTGGTCATTTGGTCTGAAGAGGCCAGAAGAATTATCCTGATAGACTTGACAATTCCATGGAAGGAGGCCTGCACCCAAGACTCAGAGGGAAAGTGCAATAAATACCGAGACTTGGTACAGGACCGCAGTGACAAGGGTTGGCAAAAATAGCTGTTCCTGGTTGAGGTAAGCCACAGAGAATTCCCTGAGAAGTGTGTGTAGGGAATGCTAACAGCCATTGGAATAGATGGGAGGGTAAGGACGACAGGCTGGGGAAGGCAGAAGAAAGAGTTGTGCTGGTTGTGGAATATGAGGGATGAGTTGAACTAGAAACAGGAGAAGATGGGCAGAAATTTGGCCACCACTGCTTTCCTGCAAACTAGACTGGATTACGGTTGAGGGTCGAAAGTTGGACACCATCTAATCTAATGACAAACTCCTGGCTTAGGCAACAGTTATGTGACTATACGTAAAGCATCCTTTGAGTATTTACTCCATTCAATCTGAAACCAATATTCCATTTACTGCTGCTGAAACTCATGGTTTGAGTCTCAGCAGCAGTAATGTGTAGATATGTAGCGTTTCAAATTTTGGAGCAAGGTCCATGAGAGGGAACTGCATCAAATCTGATCCGGTTTTGGATCAAATTTGGACCATGCCAGCGCCGACTGTGGTCGGTAGCTCCAAATGGAAATGCATGATTGCCGATTGTGTTGCCCTGGTTAGGAGAGGGTTCAGTCAATAAGGGGTCTGCATCTCATTGCTCTCTAGTGACCCCAGCTGGTCAATCAGTGTGCCCGTAGACTGTATGTCAAAGCCGTGTATGGCAGGTCTTCCTATGACTCCACTCTAAGTGAGCTTAGCTACAGTGGAAATAAGAAGATTGGCAACACCACGTGTTTTGGAGGAAAACAGCAGGTGTCTACACTCTCCCGAATTGGCAGTGGGATTCACGCATTAACACAGTAATTGGACATTCCAATTTAAGGTGGGAACTGAATATGTATAGCCCCATATTGGGTACCAAATATTTTTTAAAAGGCAAATGGCTGTAGAAGACAACACTTAATTCAACAAAAACACAATTTTATAAACCCCCAGAGAGAATCGCATGTTAGTACACAAGGCCTGAGGTGCTTACTCCTGGAAACTGGAGTCAGTAAGTCCAACTTCCCCACTCCAGTCATACCAAAGACTTTCAAAATAGACCCCAAGCCACTCTCCAAGGCATTCTGCATGTGAGAGGAATACGATTAATGGCCAAAGGATGGGTTACTGTATTGTCCAGTGGGCATAATTACACATCTCTGTTTGACCCCAAGGCCCAACTAAGCCCAAGCATGTTTTCTGTTACTGAGACCCTTGGGATAAATACATGTATATACATGCTCATATTAGGTTTCCAACAGAAACCATATGCCCCCTAACACATTGGGAAAGGTTTAGGCTACAGGAATTCAATGAGCAAGAGAAGATGGTTTTTATTGCTTTGTACAATGAAGACAGTAATAAAAACCATTTGCACAAATGGATCTACTCAAACATATATGAGAAAAAAGGCGAGAGGGATCAACATGTTTTACACCAGTGTCTCTGAAGACTTAAAAGTCAGTCAGACATTTCCCAGGTTTCTTGTTGTATTACTTCATGAACATAACACCGTGTGAGCCTTATGCAAAGAACACACAGCATCAAATCTTAGCCTTCCCAAAGTCAGAAAATATATTTCATACCGCTTATATAAGCAGAACTTTTTTAAATAAACTGTCTGTAAAAGAAAGAAACCCATCTGAGAAAGCTCGTCCTTCAGTTTTTAACAAAAGTTTAAATTCCATTTAAATTTTTCTAATTACGTCAGAAAAAATACCGCAAAAGCAACATTCAGTTCTCTCCCTCACTGGTTCAAATGCAAAATGTTACATTCAGACAGACGGCAGAAAGAAAAAAATAGTGAGACACAGGAGAGTGAACTGTTCTTCCAGAGGAAAGGTTCACACTTCTATTGAACTTAACCTTGAGAAAAAAGTTATTTTCATGAGAACACACAACCCACTGCCAAAATGTGACATGACAAAATATGCACTGCCTTAACAGAAGTAAAGCAACACTGCACAAAAAAATAATTTGGTGCTTCCATTTGTACACCAGTACACGTGTTGACTTTCTAGAATTACAATATAAAACTGTCAGCATATCATACAATTCCACAGATGAAGCCAGTATACCATAATATTACAATCTTTAGCATAGTGCAAGCCTTTTAGAAATGTAGTCACAACAGTAACTGCACAACATTTCTATTTAAAACTTGAACAGAATGGAATAAAGGACATAAGGTAGCACATTGCCTTTCATGAAATCTTTTCTTTCATTAAAACAAATGTTTCATTGTGTTATTGTGAATCAGTTGAACCTCCGTACTGAAAAGCATACTGCAAAAAACAATTATTATCATTCTTATTCTTAATACCATAATCATTTGGCATTCAAAATAGTACAGGCAGGATCATGTCCCCATTTCTATGAGGACCATACAGAACTAACTGTTCGTTCATCCAGTACTTCTCTCATCTCTGTCAGAATTTCATACCTCAGCATGAGAACAAACTACAGCCAAGATTAAAATGAAATTCTACCTGTCACTAAAGATGTGGGTAAACATTGCAAAAGACAAAAATAAAATCAGAGTTTTTGTTTTGTGAGGTCAAAGGGTAGATATCAAAAACATCTGCTTGTCTAGGCCACTCCCCAAGGCCAGCAACATAGCCAGTCCCTTTCAGTACAGACAACCCACAATTTAACAGAGATGTTTCAAACCCTCAATAATAGGCTCCTTTCACTAGTGGACACTTTTAATGCAGTCTGGGCACTGAAACTTGATTCACACAAGAGTAAGCCAACAGCATCTCCTTGTTATTTAATTAACACTAAATGACTGTTGACAAAGTATTCAGAAATTGTGCATGGGAGAAACAAGATATTTTCTTGGACTGGTTCAAACATGCTGTATACTACCATGATGTTCTAACTGCATTTTAAAAAATAATGAAGTACTATAAGAATATTGCAGCATATACCATAATACATATGAATAACTCACTACAACATGTGAATAACTCATCCCAACCAGTGTCAGTGCACAAACAGAAACCACATGGCACTGAGCCAATAACTGTAAATTCCAGATTACACATTCTGACAAAGAGAGAAAGAGAAAGAGAAAGAGAGCCAGAGCAAAACAGAAGCAGCTAAAGTAAATGCAAAGCAGATGCCTCTTCCTATCTCTGAGAAGGAAAAATCCCAGTGACTGCCATAAAGAGAGAAAGAAATAAACAAAGAAACAAACAACCTTTCGAGGAGGATGGATCTGCATTCCTTTACTGTAATGCCATCATCTCTGTGGCATAACACAGCCACATCACAGACTGCTGCATAATGTTCCCCAAACAGAAACACATACTCTCAAATGACTTCCAAAACAGAACTCCCCTGCTGATGTGTGGTGACCATTCAGGAGCAAAATGGCTGCCATGCATCAGCCACAACAACAGACACCAACCTGGCTGATGCATTGTGGTGGTTGAGGTGACTTACGGTGTGTAACCCTAACCCACTACAAAGTACTTTCAGATGCAATGTAAAACACTTCCAGGTTAAATCTTATGTAATGTATTATTATTATAATAATAATAATAATAATAATAATAATAATAATAATAATAATAACTGAGACTGTGTGATTTATGGCCAGATCTGTAGGTTGGCCTGCAAGGACTCCGGTAACTGACAGGACAGTAGCCTTGAAAAGCATAGTAGAGGACCAAAGGCAGGGCAACCACATGGCACAGAGACCAGGGACTATAATGGAATCTGCCTTTTAACATTTCTCAGTGAAACTGGCACGTTGGCATGGGGGAAATGCCTCATACGTCTATGCTGAGCTGTACATTACAAATCCAGTCTCACTACAGAACATACAAGCAGATGTTACGCCATCAACAAAACAGTCATTAACACACTAACACACCTTTTCATTACACTCCCCAAAGCGGAACGAACAAGAATGAGAGGAGGTTCAATTTGACTAGCTGGAGTGAAAGCTGGACCCAGCAAGAACAAAGGCTGACTAGGTGCAGGGCTGGCTTCCCAGCACACCCAGCGCCAATGGAAGGAGCTATCAAAGTAACATTTATGGTGCGCTGGAGTAAACCACATTATCGGTTTTCCCGAAACCGAAGACAGCCTCGGGGTTGCCCTCTTCCAATGGCTGACCCCACTAGCCTTTAGCCACACCCTTCAGCAAGAGCTGGAAAAGAACAAAAATACATGAAGACAGCATGTGTCACTAATTTCCCCTCCCCCTTCCCAAATTGTAGAAGATTTCACACCCGGAACCAACGGGCCTTTTCTATTTTTAATATAACCAGGGTCTCTATACAAGCATATGATGCCTTAATGACTCTTCAGTCAGTTCAGGTAGGAGCACTGAGAAAAAAATACAATAAAAAGTAATAATAATAATAATAAGTACTAGATAAATATGAATTAATGAATTACCACGATGTGATTAATCTAAACTGACATACTTTCAACATGTCCCCCCCCCCTTTTTTTTTTTTTTTTACATGCTAGTGCACCATTTACAGAATATTAAAAGACTATGCAATAAAAGCAAACACATAATATTTTCTTACATTTTGTAACTAAAACATTTACATGAAAGAGCACTGCATTTCGGAGGAATGGAGAACTGGCTTGGGAAAAGTCCCAAAAGCTAAGATCTTTACTATATTTGAGCTGAATGTAAAGAGAAAATCCAAAAGACAAACATTCTTGTTTTGCATGTTGAATACAAATGTAGGATTCAAACTGTAATATCTTCAATTTAATCAACAATAACTTTCACCAGCCATGACATAACATGTTGCTACAGCCTAGTCTCTTGCGCCAGGAATCCATCACAATGGGCCATGGAATTCATCCCTTCCGCTCTGTTTTACTAAAATCGTAGCCTTAAGTAATGAACAACTGATGCAATAATTACTATTTCAAAAAAGGAAAGAAACCGAAACCACATAAAAGGACCTTAAGCTTAGGGCATGCGAAACCAAAACAACGTAAAAGTAACCATACCACAATGTTAGCAAGTTCAGCAGTGAAAATGGAATCTCAATAAAACAGTTGTGGATGCACGAAGCAGTGAGACTTCAAGAGACTCACTCTTGAAGGTAAAAATATGTGGACCCTGGGACACACGAAGACCGCCGAACCAGAATCCCCACCAACAAACGTGTCACTTCCAGAACAATTCTTGAATTAGCTGCCTGATTGCAACGTAGCCTGATACTGACTAATGCACCAGAGAACCGAAAGCACGTATAGACAATTTCTGGTATTTTTCTTGACAATCCATATTCCCATCAGATTTACATTCCATGGGCTATAATCTAAAAAGAAAGAGTCACTGGGGGGTTCTCTTTTGGGCTAAATTACTTCATTTTTAGAACACAGCATAGTTTGTCTATTTATGACAATGCTGAATACATAGAGCTTTTGAGGTTCACTCACGAGTCCAAAAGTATGCAATTGTAAATATAACTTTTCGGTCACGTGGTTGAACATAAACACTAAATGCTTCGCTGTGGCTAGCAAGCCACCTAGCTAAATAACTATAAATGAATAGCCTATAATTGCGTCGTGTCGCTTAATTGTATTCCCTTCGAGACTAAACAGTAACATGCGAGATACAAAATTGCAACAATGTTCAATCAAATCAAACGCAAACCGATCTTCAAGAACAAAAAAGTTGTGCATTGTTTAGCCAACACTACGGCAAATTGGGAAGGTACGGACCGCCCAAGCGACAAAGAACTTGACAGTTTTTAAAAGTTTACCAGAAGCATTACTTACCGCTTATTATTCCCAAGAATCTGCAAATGTTTTTGGTGAATCTCATCAGAGCGACCATCCAGCATTATTGGTTCAAGTGAAACTTGATTTTAAAGTATGTCTGTTCGCTACATTTACGCAAAGACACGCCGGGTACACGGCATAACACGAAGTTAACGTCAGATATCATAGGGAATCTCAGTTGTTCCTCCGCTTCCTGAGACCGTCAAACAGTCGGCATATTTGGCTTTAACGCCACCCATCAACGTCTTAAAGGGGCCCAAACCAGCGCGCTATTTCACAATCGCAAGACGGTATGATTTACCACAGTCATATGAAGACACACTTTTTAGTGACTTTTTGCTGGGACATACAATGCACATAAAACTAACTGCGGTGGTGATCACACAATAATACTAAAATACCTACATTTTAAAAGCTACGGAATTCGTACTCGCCGCAGAATAGACTGTAGAACAACTGTTTAAATTTAAACGCGTGAGTTTAGATTGGCCCTTAACACCAGAGTCTGAGACAACGTGTGAGATATATGATTACTGCCAAGACCAAAATTACAGAGATTGTACCAAGTGATAAAAAATATTTGAGCTAAATATGATCATCACAATAACTAGGCTACTTAACTGTCCTAGCATGCATGTGCTCTCAGCCCACATAAGCTTCTGTTGTGGAGGGATGGGAACAGTGGCATGTTGAAAGCATTTTCTTAAGTTACATACTGAATTTTGGTTCTTGTCAGACTCAGATGGCAAATGCGACAGTGTTATCCTGCCAAACACATGCACATATATAAGGTATGGATTAATCTCATATCACACATCACAGAACAATAATAAATGCATAATATGACAAGTGTCACAGCAAACTATATTGACTTAATTATATCTGTGGATTTTGCACAACTATGCATGTTTTACAAGAAATATCTTTCTAAACCTTTTGAAAAGAACAGATTAATCTAAAATGATATCTTTATGAAAAGTTAATCTTTCTGATCTTCTTGTTTTAGCCTAACACTATGATACCTGGTTCAACTAGTTAGCTAAGAATGGTCTTCAATCAAGACCTAGATGAGTAGAATCAGGTGTCTTAATACTGCTAGGCTAAAACAAAAACCTGAACCCACACCGGCCATTTTTGGATAGGATTGGACACTCCAGGCTTTAATAGAGTCACCTCATCTTATCTGGATCTGCACAAAATTTACAATATTGCAGTAACAGTTAATTTTCTTAGAGTTCTTAAAATTTGGGCACAAAGAATACACATCCTTGTAAACAGTGCAAACCGCAAATCCTGAGATTGGCATGATTTAATTGTTTTCATTATATAGAGCTCAGGTACACAGAAATAGTTATCTTTTTGTGGATTTCATGTTGGCTTGAACTTGAGCAGCCAATTTATGCACTCCTCATTTAGACCAACTCTACAGACTTTAAATATGATTTTAACAGTGAAGCAAAATCTGGGTCAGTGTCTTTTCTTCGTACACTTCATGGCCAAAAATTTGTGGACACTGGAACATCACACCCGTATGTACTTGTTGAACATCTCATTTCAAAACCATGGGCATTAGTATGGAGTTGGTCCCCGCTTTGCTGCTATAACACTCTTCTGGGAAGGCTTTCCACTAGATTTTGGAACATGGCTGTGGGTATTCACTTCCATTCAGCCTCACGAGCATTTGTGAGTTTGGGCACTGATGTTGGGCGAAAAGGCCTGGCTGGCAGTTTGGGTTTCAATTCGTCCCAGAAGTGTTCGATGGGGTTGAGATCAGGGCTCTGTGCAGGTCAGTCAAGTTCATCCACACCAGACTTGGTAAACGTTTTTTTTATGGATCTCGCTTTGTGCATGGGGGCGTTATCAAGTTGAAACAGGAAAGGGCCTTCCTCAAACTGTTGCCACAATGTTGGAAGCGTACAATTCTCTTGAATGTCTTTGTGTGCTGTAGTATTAATATTTCCCTTCACTGGAACTAAGGGACCTAACCCAAACCACGAAAAACAGCCCCAGACCAAGGGGTGTCCGTATACTTTTGGTCATATAGTGTATGGAATTGAAAAATATTACACTTTATCAACGATTCAATGGAAACTTTCCACTTCTGTGAGCTTGTGTGGCCTATCGCCTTGCAGCTGAGCTGTTGTTGCTCCTAGACATTTACACTTCACAATAACAGCATTTAGTTGACCGGGGCAGATCTACTAGGGCAGAAATTTGACAAACTGACTTGTGTGAAAAGTGGCATCCTATGACAGTGCCACGTTGAAAGTCACTGAGCTCTTCAGTACGACCCATTCTACTGCTATTGTTTGTCTATGGAGATTGCATGGCTATATGCTTGATTTTATGCACCTGTTAGCAAAGGGTGTGGTGGAAGTAGCCAAACCCACTAATTAGAAGAGGCGCCTACACACTTTTGGCCATGTAGTGTACTTGTCTCAACCTTTCTCCAAGCTACATTATTGCCAATATTTGTTTATACCTCTTTCATACACATAAGGTGGTTGGCCTAGTGGTGTAGTGGTTCATGACTTGGCCTTGTGACTCCAGTGGAACAGTTCTGCAGGAAGCTGAATGCTGCTCTATACAACAAGTCATCTGAATCAGAGGTTTTCAAGCTTTTCTGATTCAGGGAACCCCACCCAGTTTCAAAGGCCAGGAGACCCCTATCATAAGTTAAAAGGATTATTATTATTATTATTATTATTATTATTATAAAGGAGCAGTTTTAGCAGATTCAGGTGCTTTACCTGCTGTAAATCAGTATCATCGACTCAAAGCATGTTGGTGGATAATATTGCCAAAGGTAAGCATTTGCTCTGTGTCAAGAACTTTTTGGAACGACTTGTGCAACAGCAGCAGTGGTGCTTGAATGCCTGCTGACAGTAAAAACTGCTTTCTGACAGGCAGGCAAGATTGAACCAGCAAAAAAAAGAAAAGAAAAAACTGCTAGAAAAAAATGTGTGAGTCAGTGGCAGGATATTGTGGCTAACAGCACTGAAGATGTGCTGCGTTTCAAAAGCGATGAAATAGTAAGATAGTTAGTACCTGCTGGGAACAGTGGCGGTGCTGAATGACATATTATGTTCAGGACTGCATGAGTCTGTTTTTAATAAGTGCCAGTGGTTTAGTTACCTTTTGCGCTATCCGAAACTTCGTTTTTTAATAGTAGTATCAAATGAGGGCATTTGATTGTACTGTTTCGGTAGGGCAAATAATGACGTGGCTGGACATATTCAATTCATTCTTGACCCCTCTGTTATCCAGAACTTCTGTGCTGTTTCTCTTTTTTTCCTTTCTCTCTTAAACCCTTGAACCTGCTGTTTTCAAGCACTCTACTGCTACAATGTCCCCTAGGGTTTAGTCTGTTTTTTTGTCATTGCTACACTGATGACAAACAACTTTTTCTCTCCTTCCATCCCTCTGATACATTGACCTTAGTACGCATCAGCTTGCCTACGAGACTTCTCAGACTAGAAGGAAATTGCCTCCTGAAGCTCATCTTGACTGAAACAGATATGCTACACTTCCCAGCCAAGTCCTCTCCCTGCTTGACGTTGGACTCACCATGGACTGCACAGCAGTTTCAAACTGTTCATCTGCAAGGAATCTCCGAGTGGTAATGAACAACAAACAGTCTTTCTCTGTGAACATCACGGTGGTATTTCAGGCTTGCAGATTCTTCCTTCGCAACATCTGGCCAATCTGCTTCTTTCTCAAAACCTACTCAACCCAGCTCCAGACTTCTATTTTCTACTACCTCTATTTTCATGCCCCCCTCCCCCATGTGCCTGCATTTCACAATCATGTCTCTTATCTGTTCTGGTACTCCATTGATGGACTGAGCTTAACACTGTGGTCAGGAATCCTACCCATCTTCCAAGAACCACCTCTTCAGTCTGCACCATGGATCTTCTGACCCTCTTTAACTATCTTCTTTATTTCTTTTTGGATTTCTTTTTGAGGTTAATAATGCTACAGGTATAGCTGTGCAGAGATGCATAGATAAATTTTGTTTGCAATACTAATTTTTGGTGTGTTAGGTTAACTTTACATTTATGTACTGAGTACAGATGAGCCTTCTGTAGCTTCTTGGTGATATTGCACTTTCGCATTCCTAAGACTAACACTGATATTCCCTCTATATAACAGCTTCTGTTATGTACAGTAGCTGTAATGTAAGTTAAAATGATCGCCCAGACCAGAGCATTTCTAGCCCTCCAGTACTTCCTAAAACTTGATTGGGTTTGACAAACTAATTTAATTCAAGGTACACATAAGTTAGTGCATATGCAATGCATTCAATGAGTTGACCTTGCTTTGTAATTAGTTCCAAAGGTCTTATGGGTGTCAGGATAAGCAGAGAACAAATAAAGGCAAGATTTTTCTTTATAAGCCGTTGCTATCCATTAGCAAACCTCTGGCTTTTTTGCCACAGAAATGCAGCCATTGTGTTGGGGAGTGCTCATTGAAAATTAGGGCAAAAGCTGTTTCAGACAAGTGACACTTACTCAGGAAAAAAGAAGAAGTCAACATGTGTCGTGGTAGCTTGTAAACTGAAAGGCCTCAAATTCTGAAACTTCCGTCTTAATGACTTATTTGAGATATACAAAACTGAAGGAGGCGCGTGCTTACAAAGATAACCTCTCAAGCTAACTGCCAGCACACTTGACCATGCAACTGCTTTCCTGATTACATAACTTCCCTATCAACCCTTAGCCTCCATATCAGATGAGTAAGTGCTGCGTTATGCTAAAAACACTACCTTACTGAAAGCCTATGGCAAGCCGTTTTAGCTTTAATTCATTTCTAGAGGATATCGCAAATACAATTCTAACTAGTTAGAATTGTATTTGTATTGTCAAACCCAAATATTCAAACCCTACATGCCAGCCAGACCCCTCCGTTCTGCTACCTCAGGACGCCTGGCACCTCCCCCTCTTCGCACCTGCGCTTCCCGAACACGTCTCCTGTCTGTTCTGGCCCCACGGTGGTGGAATGACCTCCCCGTGGAGGTCAGAACAGCTGAGACACTGACCCACTTCAAGCGACGACTGAAGACTCACCTCTTCAGTCTGCACCTCTCCCCATCCCACCCTACCTCCCTGTAAATGCTTAGGGTTGTAACTAGGTAGCTGTTTTGTAGGTGACTTAGTTAATGCACCTGTCTTAACTACTGCTTGTATTTTTGCATAGACTGCGTTGTTGCTGTTCTCGTTTGTGTTAGTGTTAAACAGTTTAACCTTCAGGGTTCAAGTTGAACTATGCGGTTGTTCCCTGCACTTGGACCGGTACTTCTCTCTAGGGTTTTCGTCATACTTGTTCCTGGTTATGGTTAAACACTTTGTTGTACGTCGCTCTGGATAAGAGCGTCTGCCAAATGCCTGTAATGTAATGTAATGTAATGGCTTGCCATAAAAGCCCCATATTTCTGTAACAGAAAATATAGGTAGTTATTATTAATCTATAAAAATGTTTCTTTGTTTTGCTTAAAAACTCATGTATAGTAGTCAGCTGCTTTTAAATCACGTATTCACTATATATTCATAATCATTGACTGACTATGGTTTCACAGTAAGGACATTTTCCACTAGAGGGGGTTGCAGGCCTTGTCTGCTTAGTGTTGGACTAACTGGTGTTTCTTCTGAACTCCCAATGCAAAGCATCACAGAGACGCCCACATTAACATGCTATACAGTTTTAACCCTTAATTAAGCAATACACTTTAGCAGAACTCAGTTAAACAAGTCTCGTAATAGCATGCAATCTGAGCTGCTGAATGTGGGTGTCTGCTTAGCAAATAATAATAATAATAATAATAATAATAATAATAAGGCTGGGGGAACTCTTGTAATTTCCTTATTATTCACAGATAGCACTTTGGTGTGTTAAGCTCAAAACCTGCTAGAAAGCCACAAAGCAATTCAGCCATACAATGCTACTGTGCAAACTACAGATTGTAGATTTATCTGGTTCTGTCTTCCTCCAGAAATTGGCTGTACCAAACCATTTGCCTTCCGCTCACATGAAAATTTATGTACTGATGTGATATGTGGGGGGAAAAAATGGACTCTTCTTGTCAGCAAGAATTGTGCACATGGGGAAATCACAGATTTTAAACAAACCTGAGAACACTTGGAATGTTGCTGTTAATAAATGGCCAGGGTCCAGAACAAATGCTTTGAATTTTGAGGAAATTTTAAGCAGCTAACAACTCAACTACTGCATAACACAAATAGGCGAGAATGCTGGCAGTTTTCCTGAGCAGACCATATCAAGCAAGGTACATTCAGTTGTAGTCAAACGCATGAGTATGTCTATCATCTTTAAAAATGTAATAAAATCTGTGTTTCAAGGTTACACCACCAACGGAGCAGTAAAAAATAAAAAATAGAAGAAACAAGAGAAATAAACAGTACCAGACACTAATTCAATCAGTAACTCATTGTGATCATCTTTTTTTCTGATGACAATGTGGCCTTCAGAGAACTCTGGACTGTTCTTCCCTTGTTTTAGACCTTTCAATAAAAATCAATCTCAACAATTGAGGCTAGGTATTTACTATGGTGATTAAAGAAGATTGTAAAAGTGCTTTGATTTAGGATATTTTTCAATGGCAGCGGACAGCTGTTATCCTGTGGTAGATTGTTGTAGATAACAATTATTTTATCCAGAATGACCTGTAACATGTGATCTTGTGTCTAGCCCTGTGCTGTAGAGTTGCAGACTACCATACACATTACAGTGAATAGTTGCAGATAATATTTTTATAGTGGACCAACGTTATGGTGGGAGGGGTATGATCTGCTTCATATCATAGAGGCTGGGATAAACTTCAAAAATCCTGCCCCTGGTCAGGTTTGAGCATGGCTTCTCTTTTTTCCCTCATGTAATTCTATGTAGAATCCTGACTTCAGCTTTTGAAAAAAACCCTATTTCCAGAATGTGTCCTTGACAATTGCAAAGAAACTCATGACTGTTAAGAAACAAATGAATTGCCACAAGTATGTTCAAACTGAAGGACATGACTTACAGCTGTTCTGTCTCAGTACCACATTTGCATGCTTTGGACTTTGGCACCAAAACCACCTGGATGAATTGCCGTAACTTGCTTGTCTTTGTGAATGAGTATAACATAAACCATGGCCACATGAACCAAGCAGTGCTGTGTAGTTTTCTGTCTTTGTCATGTTGTCAAAAGCATGTGCACCTGCAATATAATCCTCGTTTTCATATTTTAAAAACCTTTCATTTCAGTGAGAGGTATATTATGCTCTGAATATAAACACATTATGGTAACTTAGATATTTTCTGTCATGTCCTACTGAAGTAACATGATGAGCAGAGCATGCCTGTCTAACGTAGCCCCTCCCCTTGTCCAGTGATGACAGCTTACATTGGGGTGAAGGCCCTGAAGGGGCACATATTTTACCATTTCAGGGCTATGTTTCTAAACACATAGAGATACTGGAGTAATTCTATTTTTATTGGGATTTTCTTTCAATAGAAATACATCAGTCACATAATACATAACTACCATTCTACGTTCCCCCTATGAAATATGCCTGAAAAGACTATATGTAGGTTCTATGGCAGATTTTTGCGTAGATTAACTGTTAATTGGGGTTCATCAATGTATTTTACAATACTCTGTCCTAATATAGTCCCCTGTCTCACTGTGATAGATCTTTAACATGTTGATTTCTCAGAAAGTCAGAAAAACTTTTTTGAAATCTATGACTGACAAATCTGTTTGTGACACATAGCTCTACTATCAGCTTCCATGCAATGCAAATGCCAGTGACAGATGACTGTGAGCAGTAGTGGTGCCAGGATTTTTTCCCTGGAGATGCTAAGGGGGAGCTAGTTCAATAATGGAGGCGCTGATAATTTTTGGCTATGCCATAATTTTTTGGCTATTTATTACAGGGCCCAGTTTGTCCCCATTTGTGTCGCCACTGACTGTGAGGTAGCTATAGATCCCCTCAGAGGACACAAGGCACCTCTAGAAAGTGCTGTTTGTGGGGGTAGGGTGACAGCTCTAATACATGCAGTGTCAGAGCATCATAATTTGACTTTGTGTAAACAGGGATAGAGTGAAAGGCTTTGAATTTCAAAATAAGGGGAAAAACAAGCTGGCCAATCTTTATACAATTGCATTTTTTAAAACTGAGAACAAAAATGCAGGCTGTGAAAACAACGTTCCTGCCTGTGTATTCAACTTAACTCCTTAAACACTCACCATATCTGAATATGATGTATACTGTGTGTGATCTCATTGTGGTGAGAAATTCAGCTCTGGCTTACATGGAATAACATGGAACCCATCTTAGTAAGGATTGAGCAAAATCATGTCAAGCCCCAACTTTAATTCTTAACAAAAGATAAATTTTGCCTCAGGAGCAAGGGCTTTTGTAATCATTGATCAACTATGTGGATCATAATTTTTTGATGTGCTTATTTTAGTTTTCAATCCAATTTAGTATACCTTTATACATATCTTTGTTTGCAGAAAAAGAGAGATTACAAGTTATTCATAAAACATTTGTAAAGTTAGTGAATGACTGTGATTAATGTCTGGCTTTTACCAGCTGATCTGCATCTCCTCTGTTTTTTTCTTTAAAAAATTCCTTTTGCACTATTTATATTTTACTGTCAACGTATAATCTTTATTGTGTATTTGCTCTACTGCATGTGTTTTTGTTGCTTTGCCAAGTTAACTAAAGCCTAAATAGAAGAACATCTATGATGACGATGATGAAGTGATGATGATGATGATGATGATGATTATTATTATTGTTATTATTATTATTATTATTTCTCATGTTATCTGAATCACGTCGTCCAATCTACTTAAAAATGTACTGCTTTTCGGAAATACGTCCTTTGATGACGAAATTTTCGTCATTTCCCTTACGCGCAACTCTGTGTCGGTCTCTGTCGTTGCTTGTAGCCAGTACCAATCCCTGATTTAATGAACTGATTGATGGCACGTGTAAACCAATAAAATAAATAGAAAGTAGAAAAGCAAGCCAATCAAATGTGTTCTGCTAAAAATAGGTGGGGATTAAGGGGAATCTACCTAGAAACAGCTTGTAGGAGAAGGCTATAGCGGAGCGCTTCTGTGCTTGGCTTGGGGACATTTTGCTGTCGTTTTTCGCATATTCAGCTCCTAATTTAAGAGATAAAGATGGTTTCTCACTCGCTCACGTTGCCGATGATCTGCTTCACTACGTTGTGGGCGCTGGTAGGTTGTGTCGCCCCATTTTTCGTTCCGAAAGGACCGAATCGTGGGTAAGTAGAATGCAATTTAGCAAATCAAATAAAAACATAAAATTAATAGCGTTAGCTATATGTATTAAGTTATACCCAGGCAGTTGTTATTTATGTATTTTCATTTTATTTGTAATAATGAATTGCATATATATCGGTTTGCATTTTTTAAATAAATGCCATAATAGGCCAAATCACCTACTACCTTCAAGATGCCCACAGTCATGCCAGTAAATGGCTGCAACCAACCAATAATGTTACAGTTTTTAAATTGCATCTTATTTTGTAAGAGAATTTTAAATGTCGGCATTGTGTCCCCTTGGTTTGTGGGTTACTAATTGTACCGTTACATGTATGTGCCACTCTTTTTATCTTTGCAGAGTTGTTATCACGATGATGATATTGACAGCGGTGTGCTGCTACTTATTGTGAGTATGAAAAGGCGAGAACAGTTTATATAACTTTGAATCATTTAACCCACTACATTAGCGGAAAAGGGCATCATGGGGCCTCATCATAATATAGGTGTCATGTCAGGAATTGGCTTTTTATCTGAACAGTATAAAGGTGTAATGCACATATGTGTATGGGTCTGTATCTCGTAACCGCAGCGGTTGGGAAATTCAGGATGTGAATAACAGTGCTTCTGGAAGTAGGCCTTTGATTTGGTACACAAATTTGGTAGGCATTTTGACGTTATGTGCTTTCCAGTTTTTTCCAATCCAATTTTTGGTTATGCTGAAAAAACAAGTAATATTTTTAAAACAATTCACCAAAAGTATTGGCTTGTACAATATACTGAATTTGATTTCATTATAAATTTTAAAGTACTGAGCACTACATTTGGTGTTCCTGGTTCTTGAGTATATTTTCCTATGTCATTTCTGCATGAAAAGCAGGAACAGACTGATGTGTGCACACATGCCATAAGAAAACCAGGAAACAAATGGAGCTGTTTCAATCCTGTTTGGCACAAATGCAGGACATACTCTATATCTTTACATCAAAAAATGTGTTGCCCCTTTTACTGTTTCCTAAATGTAATGAACTTCTAACTGCTGCTTGATAAAGTGCCTGTGTGTGCCATCTTCAGTCACATGTAAATGAGCTTAACTGTTTGGATTTAGTGCAATTAAATCTGTAAGGCCGATATGTGCACTTTTCACAGCTGGCTGATAGCAATTCTGGCCCAGGCTAACCCTCTGTTTGGACCTCAGCTGAAGAATGAAACCATCTGGTACCTGCGGTACTTCTGGGAGTGAATTTCTCCTCATGGTAAATACAATATGTGTTCTGAAACATTCTGGTTCAGCAGCTTCAACACATGATCCAGAGGTTTTGCCTATGATATCAGTCACAGGGCATGGACTAAAGAGGCTTCTTGCCAAATGTCTGGCCATGAATTTGCATGCATTTTACACAATAGATAATCTTTTTTTGTGATAAAGTAGTCACAAACTCCGTCAAATACATCTGTCTCTATTATGCTGAATATTTATTAACACAAGATGTTTTGTTTGCTTCTAGAGTCACATTGCCTATTTGGGGACCATCTCTTTTTTCCAATGTTTTCTCCAAGACATTGTTTGGATTTGACTATCTCAACAGCTTCTCATAAAACCACAATGAGGAAGTGGAGGACAATAACCTCACCAGTTATTTATTTAATCAAACACCGGGCCACGCAGACACACAACTCTCTTCACTAGATTAACAGGAACCTGAGCCTCTGACTCCCAGTCTGACAACATATTGCTTGTCTTAGTCAGCCACAGTGTATGCATATGAATTTTTCTTCCCATTTTCAAAAATGATTCCTCCTTTCTTTTAAAAGATACAGAGAAGTACTGTAGGCACCAACAAATCCAACTGACTTGGAATGGTCTCACGACATTTCTGTAGTGTTACAACAGTGTTGTCACATTAGAGCTACCTTGTGAGAGTGTGCCCGTAAGCTTGGAAAACCGCTTTAGGGTAGTGGAAAGAAGTGATGATCTCTGAATGTTAGTGATATTGTGTAGGTATCACATTTTTCCCTCCTTTCTGTCTCCTGTGGTCAAATGTGCAGTTCCTGGGACCTTCAATATCAAGTGTTTGGTAAACTGATGTATTTTAGGTAAATATTTATTGAATGTTTTTATTTATTTTTTATTTATTATTTGTATTTATTTGTTTTACTTATGTGAGCGCTCTGAAATTATTTCAAGGAGAAATGTGCAGGTTCAAACCACATTATATCATTTTGTGTATAAGCAGTTATCAGAATGGATTTGGATGCGGGCCATATGAAACAAGCAGCCCAGCTCTGTTTCTCTGTCCTGAAATAGGTACCATGAAACAGTTCTGTTTATTTTCTCATTAGAGTACAGTGCCAGAACCCATGGTTAACACAATGAATGCTTTAGGCCACGCCACAACCGTCAAACTTCTTTGTAAACAGTGTGTACTGTGTTTGACTGTGACTGTTTGCCACTAGAGTAGCCATACTTTTTTTTTTTTCTCGATATACAGCTGCTTTTAGAGAGACCAAAACAAATTATCTGCATCTATTGCCATAGTAAAGTCAATAATAGGTACATTGATTACAATATGAACTGTAATTATGGATTTTTGAAGTGGTCAATATTGATTATACCTTTCAAATATGGTTTTGTTTGCCAGAAGTAGATGTTGTATGTATTACACAGCAAAGACAACAGCAAATGTGAAGTCATGTGCATGCTGTATAGACGTTTACATGGTTATACTGTCCTCCTGTGTCAAAATGACCCTTCCCTGTCAAAATTATAATAATTCATGAAAAAAAATGCTTTTGTGTCATGTTTTCTTCTCCATTTATGTTTTTCGCTTATGGGCAACTGGTTTTAAGGGCACAGACACATTTACCTTGTGTGACAGATGCAATTCAGCTCTCCTGGAATGTTTCATTTCTCACTGTCATGTAGAATAATACAATTGTCGTGCTGAAACAGGAAAGGGCCTTCTCCAAACTGTTGCTACATAGTTGGAAGTATAGTATTGTCTAGCCCAAACCATGAAAAACAGCCAAAGACCAAGTGTCCATATAGTTTTGGTCATATAGTGTATGTAATTGGAAAATATTACACTTTATCAATGATTCAATGGAATGAACAAAAACACATTTTCCAAATGATACATTTATTTCCAAAAGGAACAGGCTTCATAATTATTACCACTGTGTACCACTGTGATTGGTTCAGCCTCCCCTGGCAAGGATAACATCACTTGAAGTCTTTTATATAATGTTAGTTAAGGTTGTAGAATATGCTTGGAGGGATCTTGAACCATTCCACTGTGCAAAACCTTTCGAGATTCTCCAAAGCTTTGTATTTGTATGTAAGGATTGCCCTCTTCAATTCAGACAGCAGGTTTGCAGAAGGGTTTATATTCAGAGACTAAGATGGCCATTACAATACTTTGATTTTCATAGAATAATTTCTGTGTTGTCATTAAGGCATGTTTGGGTTCATTTTCTTGTTGGAAGGTCCACCTATGGCCAAGTCTCTGCCTCCTGGCAAGAGCAAACCCAGTTTTAGTTTAAAATGTCCTGGATCTTGGTGGAATTTATTATGCTATACACAAGTGTCCCTGGACGACTGGCTGCAAAACAACCCCAAAGCATCAATGATCATCCTGCATATTTGACAGAAAGTATGAGGTGCTTTTCCTTGTATGTATCCCTCTTTTGATACCAAACATACCAGTGGTGGACATGGGCAAAAAGTTACATTTTGGTTCATCTAACCATAGCATCCCATTTCCATCAATTCAATCATTTGCCTGTACAGACACTTGAATTTTTTAGTTGCTCTCAGTAAGTGCTTTCTTCATGAAAACCTTCCAAAGCCTGTTGGTATGGAGGTGGCATTTTATTGTAGATTTTCATTCTGGCTGACACACGGATGCATCTAAGTTCTGTGGTTCTTGAACTGTCGTGCTTGTGTTCTTCTTTGCCTCCCTCATCATCCTCCTTACTGTGCTTGGGGACAACATGCACTTGCATCCTCTTCCTGGCAATTTGGTAACTGTTTCAGATGTTTGAACCTTTTTGATTATCGGCACGAAAGTGCTAAGTCGTGTGATTAACAATGTTTGCATTCTTTGAGCTTATTATCAGATTTTTGTTGGTCAACAACCATCTGTCTCATTTGTTTTGACAGTTCTTTGGCTTTCCCCATGGTGATGGATAACTCCATGTGGGTTACCTGATTTTTTATATCCTAGTTCAACGGGAAGTGATGGAAGGCCTTTCCTTAAGACTGAGATGAACTGAAATAAGTAGAATTTTATCACAGGTTAACCAGAATTTTATTTAAGGGGTGCCAATAATATTTGGGTTTACATTCCATGTTTATTTATAATTTTAATTAATTATACTCAGAATAATAGTATTACTCAGTAAAAAGAAAACAAAACTTACTTTTTAAAGAATAAATTCTATTAAAATAGAAGTATAGTTTTTCTGTGTTTGATCATAAAATATAGTTTATTGTAAATACATTTTTATAGCCTTTTTCCCACATTTTCACTAATGGTGCCAAAAAGAGGAATACATAAATTGCAATCTTCCCTAAATAATTATGAGGACTTGAGAAGAAATAATTAAGAGGAGTCAGAAACGTTGACATGGTCAACATCAGCATCTGCTCATCATTCTCCAAGAATAAAAATGAAAGGGTTGCTGTACTGTAGGCCCTACCCTGAGGCCAGCCAATATTATAGGGTCGAGAGGCTTGCATTTATCATGACTGTCCATGCAGATTAGTATTTTCAATAGGAACAGATCTGTAAAGCAGCCAACAGTTAACCGTATCCACCGACAGGTTTGTACGTCATCATGCAAAGGTCACTTCAGGTCATTACCGAGTGAGTAGCCATTTAGACCAGTTAAACATTTAACATTGTTTTTTAATTCTTTGTTTTTTTTAACTTTTGGTAACACAACACGATCACACATGCGCGCATACTCGCGCGCCCGCGCACGCACGCGCGCGCGCACACCACCACAGGGTCATCAGCCTTTTATGCACAGCATGACTTAAGGAGGAGGGTTGCTGTCGTTCTGGATATGTGACTTTACTATAGGGTTTGACAGGATCCATACCTGTCCTATCGGGGCCATTATGCAAGAAAAATCAATAAAATCAGATTCGCTTGTGGTCATATTAACGGCATGTGTCTTATAGCTTGCTTGTGAATCCCTTCATCGATGCGAAACACTGGGATCCATAAGAATTCCTGTAAATTGTTTGATAATTGGCCTCATTTTCTAGGTTCCAATCAGAACCGTTTCATTTGCTTCAGTTATTGTTATGAGGTGCAGTGGGTCTGCGTATTCCCTGTTTGGTATGTTCCTCATTAAAAATAACAGACTGAGTTTGCATTTCGTGTTTTTAGCATGCATTATAACAATGAGTAGCATAGAGTCTAGGCTACCAAATGCAAACAGAAACATGTTTCGAAAACTGATATGGATTTTGTTATGCAGCATTGTCCAGCTCAAATGGTGACAGTTCCGCACCGCGTGATAGTTTACAAATTGCTTATTTAACATGTTATAAATTAGTTTCTAAAAGACATGGGAACATGAGGTACAGTAGCGGTGCTCTTGGAAAAATGATCAATTTTGAAGCAGGAATGGATTACAATAGTTGAAATACATAAAGGTATATAGGCTACATAATACGTGGGGTGGGGGTTGCTCTGATAACAAAGATTAAAAGGACCACTGTGAAAATCTGTAATTTGTGATGATATACGAAATATGTGAATCCGACAGATTTTCGGTTTCCACCTGAGAACAGTGAAATAACAGGCCTTTGCTTAAATGACTCCTTGGTATAGTGCTTGAATGAACCTACCACATAATACTGTATAGGTTAGCATACTTGGAACTCTAGTTTACATTAACCTGACTGTGTTCCCATTATTTTTTATTTATTTTTATTTTTACAAATAACTGACGATAAGCACTAATTTTACATACAAATTAAATAGTCAAAGAATTGTTGGATTTTTTTTTTAGCGCGCATCCCTAGATTCAGGTCCGATTCAGCAGTTTTCTTTGAGAATGCTGCACGCATCAGTGCAATAGATACGTTTTCCTCAACAGAGCGCGCTATTATTTTCATTCGGTTATTCAGAGTACAAAGGACTATTTTATAATAAACTATTTTCTATAAATTCATTTACTATGATTAGCAAATTATGATCCGGGGGTTTCATTTTCACCACAACGAGACTATTGGTAAGGAGGGGTCAGCTATTACACAAGGACATCTTCATTTAGGCCTACATTTTTTTAAGCGTCTAAAAAAAGTATTTCTAGATAACTGTCATTTGATGTGCTTTCTAAGAAAAGAATATGCTCACTAACAGCATGCTTTGACTCGCATATTACCGTAACAAGAGTCGTGTTACGACATCGGTCTGGAGAACTAAATTATTGCATGCTAACCCTTGTACGTTAACGATCTCCACAACAACATAGGCCACACGATTTGAATATAACAATGAGAGGCTAGTTCCTAAATGTTGCCCTCCTAGTCGAGTCACATGAATCCGCCCGCTAACGCTGGATTCGCTCGTTCCCAGCCATATCCGTTTTCAGTGGAATTAAGTGCTTCGTCCTCAAATGCCCTTTTCACCAATGTAGTGTTTACCGCTGACACAGTTTCCATTTTACATAAGGAGGTCTCCCTACAAACCAGTTTCGCTTTTACCATCACTAATGTACCCTTCGGGTTCTTAAAAATATTTGTAAAAATTGTAAACCGTACCCTCGCTGCAATTCTGCACACCCCTTACAGGGGACGTTGAAAAAGAAAGTGCCATCTTTCCGCAGAAAAAGAAAGTATTTTTCCTTTAATTCTGAGTCATGTGGGCGACACCATGTCCGGTGTTAGGGGGTTACACACTTTTTGGGGGCATTTCTTAAGAGCGAGTAGAAATTAGAAAAATAAAATGGTTCCCCTCAGCAGGCATGACGTATGGAATAATTGAACTATTATCTATGCAATCAGGATTTCCCCCAAACTATGTTGTATCCTCGCATGGGATAATATTTTTTGTCTTGATTTCCCTTTTATTTACCATGGATCAGCTCAATACCAGCTGTTTAAAACTAACTTCCTTTATATGGGATAAATAATTTGTTTGCTGTGTATCGGTAATTTTTAACGGTATATTATTGGACTCGGTTTTGGGTGATTATTCATTTTTGGAGCTGCCAAGCCAAGGCAGACATTTTCCATTTGTGTAACCTTGTGCTTGCCTGGGGAAATCTCTCAAGGGGAGCCCGACGACACCTAATAAGGTAGCTAGCGAGATAGCTTAGCCACTTATTTAATTTAGTGAAGTTGCCATCACTACAGTGTTGCCCTTTTCGATAACTAGTATCAGTTTTAGCCATTGTAGGAGTACTATAGGAAGCGATAGGAGTACCGTGCATAACTTGAGAAGGAGGGTTTTATGTCGAAGGCACAGCAGAATTTCCCGAACCCGTTTAACTTTCGCTGTGAGCTGTCACTGTCTGGTCCGTGTGGATTGCACTCAGGTGGAGAAAGACAAGGAGGAAAAGAGGTAACTTCCTTCTTACCCTGTTTTCCCCCCTGCAAACCCATGTGTCAGTGAGGCCGAACGAGGTGAGTATTTCGTTTTATTTAGCTAGGTAGCTACACCGCCCGTCTTTTATTCTGGCCGCGGTACAGAACTAACAATTAATAATAGGCATTCGATGGAGTTCCCAGCTGCGCCCCAAATTGTAACATTTTTCGCTTCCGCGAGGTGATTTATAGATTTTTTGGGGCCCGAAAGCGTCCCGCAGACGTCAGCTAGCCCTTTGATTTGGGCTTTATTGAAGATTTCGACTTGATTATCAGTTTATAGTGCCTGAACATCTTGCAAGTCGTTTTGCGGTATGGCTAATCGTTACTTATATTTAGGCAGGGTTGCATGTCGTGTTAAGAGTTGCGAGGACTCTAGTAGGGTCTTTGGTTTAGACAGACTTATAATATGAGTGATTTACTTTGCCTGTATAGCTTTATAAACAGATTATTGAATGTTTAAGACGTTATTTTTACATTTTGTGACATACCGAGCGAATTACTCTGCTGTGAAATGGAAACGTATGCATCTTATTCGTTATTAGATGAGATTATAAAATAAATCATCTGTAGCATTTTAAAACTTGCTTTATGACAGAATAACCGATGAACGCTGATGTGATTTTGTAAATGTTTATAATTGATTTTGTAAACTAAAAATAATCGGCAAGAAAAACGGTTGAAATCGGTTAGAGAGGATGAAATGTCTGTTTTTAAAATGTTATTAGGCTACTACAGTCTTCTTTAATAGACAATGGCATGTGCATATTTTCTGCTCGGTCATCACTGTTCGTATTTGGCAACACCGACATGTCCATGTATTGTACACTGACTGGCTTAATGCTGTACACAAATAAAACGGGCTATATGATATTTTACTTAGGTCATTTAGCCTATGTACTGTGCGGGCCCTCATTGGTTGCTATTAGCAGAGATCTCGGCTTGTAGGGAAAGAATGATGCATCATTTCTGCCACTTCGCAAAGCTCTCTTTCTTGCCACCGCTCCTGTGTCCACCGCTCCTGTGTCCACCACTCCTGTGTGGAATTCCACCTTTCCACATGTTGGCCAGCGGAGCAGCCCAGACATTGCATATTACAATTTAATTAAAATATATGAATGCAGAAATGCATATATTATGCAATGGTTTGACTGTCAAACAAGGACCACGTATGGTCCTCACGTCTCACTACCGTATAGTCTGTGAACTAGATATTCTGACGTGCCTTTTTTGTTACATGTACTGATAAAAATCAATACATGTTGTAGATATCACGGTATTATGACAGGGGTTAAGGACTCAGGACTTGTAATTTGGTGAAAGTTGCAAGTTTATTAACTAAACAGAGAGAGAGATGGGGGGTGTTAAGGAGCAGCTGTTAGGAAATGTGACTTGAAGCCAGTATATTCTTTATCTGGGATGGAATCCTGCTGCTGTAGCCTACATGTAATGACGTTTTATACATAATTGCTGGCAGTTCAAAAAAAAGAAAGAAAAAGAAACATGAATAAGATCATAAAGGTATGCTGTTTAACTTGGTAACCATGCAAACAATATCATGTTTCAGGATATGAAGTGATAGACCCACAGCGCAGGTTTGTGGGAATAATGGTAAAGAATATGAGTGTACTTAGTCCTCATCCTCGCATTGGACAAAAACGCTTTGCGCCGTTGGTGCTAGTGTTGTGCCAACAGAGTAATTAAGCTAATTCACGTGTGGTTCCCTCCAAACTAATTCAGCAGTGTTATCCTTGTGAATGGAGGGGGCATAAATTCCTGAAATCAGTTGTGGGTATTTGTGGTGCTTTTTTCTGGGAAGTAAATGTATAATTACAGAAATGTTTGGTTGATTCCATTGAATCCCTATCGAAGTAGAATGTTTTGCCGCGTTTAAGAATGAAATTATAGCTCTGTACCTGCATTACTTATTTTGTGCAGTATTTTTCTTCATACTTTTTTCAAACCTTTTTCAAAAGTATGAATTACTTTGGAGGGCATTGTGCATTTCTATGTATGTGTGAAAGAGAATGTGAGGGAATTGCTATTTTATTTTAATTTATAATGATTATATTTTTCATTCCACAAACAGCATATCATTTGACTTGCTGTGTCACCCCTTGCCTTCAGACCTTTACTGTGCGGATGGTCCATCAGTGGTCTAGAACAGAAGCCCGGCTTGTCGGTGTGTTCGGTCTGCGACTGCTGAACACACTGCCTGCCTGAAAAACCCTGAGCACCACAGTGTTGGGTATGCCTCAGGTAGGACGCTAAGTTGGTTGTTATTCCATTTGCATGTGTCTATTTACTGACATACCAGTTTCTATTTGCATTTTTCTGCAGGGATGCAAGGTCAGTATACGTAGCAATAGACCGGAAAACACACTTCGAAAAATCATTTAAACTGCACCAATTTTGCTAGAAGTCATTGATTTTAATGTATGTGATCTGCTCTACCCCCGCTCCCCCTCCCCCACTCGGTTGTTAGGCAACTATTTTTACAGTCCTGGTGCCTAGTTTAAGAGCTTACTGTAAACGTGACTGTCATTAGTAACGAGGCGTGTGGTTCCTGTCCCTCCAGCCGGGGTTAAATGGGATGGAGCCTGTGTTCGGCGAGGCCTACGGGACCCACCGATCCCTCTGGTCCTCATACCCATCAGCTTTCTCCCCACAGGGGGGCGCCACTGAGTATGACGAGGTACGTGAGTGCGGCCTGCTCCAATACTCTTGGCACCCACCTCATTGACTTCATAAATTCATGCAGACTTTCTGAATGTAGTCGAATGGCTTGAGATGTAGAAACATGAACTAACACGAGAATATTTTGGTCTTTATTTATAATGGTCATTATCACTTTAGCTACAGGAATAATCAGATTTTTCCTCTCTGCACTTGTTTCTGCCCACCAGGGTGTGGTCCTGATGCTGGGGTCCCCGGCGTTGCCCCGGAAACGTCCCTTCGAGCTGCTTAGCGACCTGGTGGACGATGGCTTCAGCGAGGACCTCCACCACGAGTTCTGGGACATCTCGGCTCTTGACGACCTCACGCGCTACTCCAAGGGGAACTTGGAGGGGGACCTGGCAAACTCGGAGGGCATGCTGATGGCTCGGTGGAGCAGCAGGGAGGAGTTGACCGTGCCGGAGACCACGCCCGCTGGGTCAGATGCGGGGCCCGCTGGGCGGGAGTCGCCGTCGATGGCGGCGGCGGCGGCGGAGGGAGAGGTCCGGTGCCGAGAGGTCGCCGAGGTCCCCGTCGTGGCGGAGGTTTACCAGACGCCGCCGGAGGCCGGTTCCGCCTCTCCGGGCTCCAGCCTGGAGCTCCGATGCGAGGAGCACAACTACTCCCTCCAGGCCGACCGGCACTCCGCTTCCAGCCAGGGGTCGGACAGCGAGACACCCGACACCGAGGAGGAGGAGGAGGAGGAGGAAGAGGAGGGCCCTGAGGAAGGCGAAGAGGCTGGGGACAGCACCTCCTCAGGAGCTGAGTGTGGTGAGTCATCTATATCGGCCCCCCCCCCCACCCTCCCTCCCCCCCACCCCCAAGTGCTTAATCACGGTACATTATTGGCTTGCATTGTAATCTGTGGGACTTAAAAAGGTTTGCTTCAGACCTTTTCCAAAAGCGCACATTAGATTAATGTTTTCATTCTCTGGGTATCCAAGGAGCATTTTTTTTTGTTTTCTTTTCTTCACAAATAACTTTTCAATTTTATCGTGGTTCTTGCGTGTTTTTTAAAATATTTTAAGATGTTAAAAGTGGTGTTTTGTTGTCTGGTTTATACTTTAAGCCGTCTCTGCTTTTGACGGTGAGAGCTGCTTTGTGACGCTCTTTGTGGTTAGCCGCCATTGTCAAGAGAAGCCTCGAGCATTTCGGTTTTCTTTCTAGTGGCCTGAGCTAATCATGCTAGACCTTCGTATAGAGTTACCTTCCCTTTGGCAGAACTGTTTCCCTCCCAGTAAAGACAAGGAAATGCTTGTTTACTATGACAGGAACATATTTTACGTTGACAGGTTATTTTTGTCTATGAATGTGACACAGGCACCATGAAGAGCAGTTTGGATACTGTGTGAATAGCATTGATCTGCTAGCAGGAGAAAGGAATGGACCACAGTCCGGAACGTATTAATCATAAACATAAACTTCATTCTTGAACGCCGAAGCGCAACGACAAGCCTGTCCCATCACCGCAGCACCCTCTGTAAGTTAGCGGACACGTAGGCTGTCCTCCAAAACGCAAGCGGCCGGCCGTTTTAACACTGAAACTGTGCGGCCATTGCACAGGATGGCCGAGCGCGCAGCACAGTCGCTCCGCGCAGCCACTTAGCAGTCTGCAGGAGTCCGGCAGCCTGGGAGAGTCGCTGTCGCACAATGAGGTGGGGGGGGGCACCCTGCTGCCAAAAACCCTCCCTCCCTGGGTGACACTACGGCTAGATCTAATTATCCCCCGAGGGACTCCCAAACTACGGTTTGGCTATGGCCTGGTCGAGATTCGGCTCCCCCCCCCCCCCAGAACGGGGGGGGGTCCTTCTTTGTACGGTGTGCCGTTTTTTTCACCGTTGCATTTGAGCACGTCGGCCATAGAAAGTTTGAACCAGTTGGGATTGTCCTTTGCTGCGGGTCCATTCGAGGGACCCCGCCCCGCCGATCGTGGCAGGGGCCCCGTTTGCGCACCGACTCCCGCGCCCGCCCTCTGATTCCAGTTGCCCACAGCGGGTGACACTGTAAATGTGTCTGTTGCAGATTAGTGTCCTCAGAAGTTTAATCCTGCCGCCCATCACAAAGGGGCAAAGCAGATGTGCTCTTAATACAGGCCAGCAAACTAAAATGTTTGTGTGCTTTTTCCCACACACTCTACGGGTTTGGGCTATGATTTGTCCTAGTATAGCGCAGTACAGCAACTCACTCAAGAAGATAATCCATAGAAGATATTTTTTTCTCTTGCAAGCAGGATATGCATTTCATTGAATGGAATGACCATATTTGTGTAAATAAGGTGTATCAATGAATTACAGCCATGTTGTATTAGCGAATATTGATGGAGACAGCCTTGTGTCAAACATAATTCTTACTAAAAGAGTAGCTGCATTCTGTGCAGTAGAACTATCTTACATCGGTTTTTTTAGGGAATGAGAATTTCTAGCACAGGACCTACAAGCAGATGCTGCATCTGAATTTTGTTAAATGGAAATGTTGCAGTCATCCAGTGGCAGAGTCAAATCAACTAAAACGTACACCTGGCACATATTATTTAAACCTCAGTTGTTAAGAATGAAAGTTTTATTGCTGGATTTTCAGATTATTCTGAAGATTTTTCCAAAGAATACGCTACAGCTAAATGTACTTTTGAAACATAAACTAATCTTTTCGCTCACGTCATTAAGTAATATGGCAGCAATCGCAAAGTAGCGTTACTCTTTGATGAATTTGTCCGGTGCTAAACAATTCCTTCACACTTTTTAATGTGTTGCCAATTCATATTAATTTGCTGGCTCTGATTTTGCAGTTTTATCCCAGTCTGAGAAGTTCTGTGAGCGTAGACTGGGGGCGGGGGGGGGGGGGGGGGGGCGGGGGGTTTTCATTTCCAGACTGTCACAATATTTTATCGGGCGACATTTCTCGTGGCAGAAAAAAACATTCTTTTTGCTCCTTTCCCGAAGAACGCTTATTTTATGTGGTAACTTAAGACGTTTCATTTGAGGCGGAAAGACTGGGTAGGTTATGCAAGAGGATACAGATTTCCTACAAAAATGCTTTATTTGAAAGCTGATTCATTGTGCTGAATAGAAAAGGATCATTAATGTATCACTGGCATTACTACGTTGTGTATGCTGTGAATACTTAATGTTTTCACTCTGCCTTATTACTTGTGAAGCACTGAAACAGCGTTTGAATAGGAACGATTCTGTCTCACGGTATTTCGTCAATACATTTGATTGCTTACCAGCAGGTTCCACCGTAGTATGATTTTCCCAGTTCAGACCGTTCTCATGCCCTTGTGGTTATAACCAGCTCTACCTGATTATATTCAATGCGCTCTTTTGAGTTCTTTTCATTAAGAGGTTGAAGGTCGGTTGGTGAAGGTCGGTAACGAGGTTGGTAAATTTTGACTGAATGTCGACCCTGGAATGCTTCACCCCCTAGAGCCGGAGCCCGAACCCGAGCCGGAGCCGGAGCCCGTCAGCCAAGCCGAGCCCTGCCGGAGGCCCCAGAAGCGCCGGTGCTTCTGGGAATACAACCACGGCCACGGCCACGGTCACGGCCAGGAGGCGGGGCCGAAGAGGGGGGGCTTCAGGTGGCCGCTGTCCTGGAGCTCCAGCACTCTGCCGAGCAGCTTGTACAGGAGGGAGGGTGAGTCCGGCAGCGGCGAGCTGTCTGTAAGCACGCCCGCGCAGCGCTGCGCTGCGTCGCCGTCGAGCCCAGAGGACGAGGGCGCACGCGGCTCACAGAGCTTCAGGTTTTATGAAGCTGAAACGCACAAAACCTGAAGTCCATCCAACTCCATCAAGGGTGCAGCAGCTTTGTCCCTGTCTGGATTAAAACCAGCAAGCCTGGTTATATGGTCTTATCCACAGCCTCCAAGGCCTATGTCCTGATGGTGATGTCACTCTCAGAGTCCATCCATTAGCCCCACCCACCCCACACTCCTTTATGAAGTTAAATAGAAATCCTCATGTTTAGCAAAGATTTCACCTGAAAAAAGTACTTCAGAAGTGAGGTGTGCGTCCTTTCACAAATGTAACGGTGCATTGGGAGGATTCGTTATTTACCAAATATTTTAGGTATTGCCTTTTAAAAAAGAAAAAAACAAAAAGTATTTTTACTTCTCTCCTAATTTGTGTTGCCTTGTAGTATTTGTGGGCCTGTCACAATGCTGCAACATCCTGTGTCAGTGCAGTAGGGCAGAGACCACACACACACACACACACACACACACGCACGCACACACACACGCTCTGATGCATGTGCAGCCATGCAGTTATACTGTGTCCTCGCATAGCTGGCAGGTGCCCGTTCGACCGACGAGGCTGGAAAATCTCGGTCGAAGCGCAACCTCCCCTCCCCCGATGACACAGCGGTCAGTTATGCGGCACGGGCACATCCCAGCACCAGGAAATGCGTTTCGTAAACTACGCCCGTCCCCCAGTAGGCTTTGCATGTGGCATTACAGCCAAAGGTAACTCAGTGTCTGCAGTCCAGTCCTTTACAAAGCCTACGGACCGATAGCCTTTCTGGGCACCGCTTGTACTTAACGTATCCCCCCCCACCCCAGGCAAGAAGGGTCGGCGCAAGGCCCGGAAAACGGACGCCAGCGACCTGACGCCGAACCCGCAGAAGCTGCGCAACATCGGCGAGCAGCTGACCAAGCTCAACGCCGCCATCGACGGGATGAGGCACGTCAACGACCTGCCCGTGGTGGCCCGGGCCCGGTCCCGAAAGGAGAAGAACAAACTGGCCTCCAGGTGGGAAAGTACAGAGGACACGGAGAGAGAGCGAGAGAGAGAGGGGAGAGAGTGAGAGGGGGAGAAACTGATAGAGAAAGCGACAGAGCGAGGGAGAGAGATTCGTTCATTTCAGATTCCTGGCACCTCCAGTAAATCAGGCCGTTCTCAATCTTGCGCTGGGCCACTGTGTCCTGGGTGTAACAATCTGTACCGAAAGCAACTCGCCGGAACGTCCCGAGAGATCCGGTGCCGAGCGCCGCTCGCTCTCTGTGACTGTTTCAGCTTATCAGTCCTTAGCGCGTGCACTTCTCTCTGACATCACTGCATTGGTTACATAATCACGTTTTTTATTTTTATTTATCCTTTATTTAAGCAGGGGGCCCCACTGAGACCAAGATCTCTTTTTCGGGGGGGGGCTGCATTGCCCCCCCCCCCCCCCCCCCCACACAGCATTGACAGCATTACATACACAGTACATGTAAAGTGAAAGTGAATAGAATGAGTTATAAACAATGGAGACACTTATAAAAAAAACACGAGTAGGTGTGTATCCGTGGCAGGACAGTTGGGAAAGTTAGGCCTAGAACACACTAGCACTGGCTTAGGCAGGTACAAGTGGATTCCATCTCTAGTAAATTAACAACTAGGGTTTTTAAAATGATCAAGACAAACCAGGGAAGTCAGCTTGAGAGATTCTTGAAGTTTGCTCCATAGGTTCAGTGCAGAAACACTGAATGAACTTTTACCCAGGTCAGTCCTAAAACGCGGTGCATCCAATAAAATCCAGGGATCTGGCGGGATTATTTGATTGACAGTTGCGCCCGCCTTCAGCGTGTTCTCGCTCTGCGTTTCCCAGGGCCTGTCGCCTTAAGAAGAAAGCGCAGCACGAAGCCAACAAGATCAAGCTGTGGGGGCTGAACCAGGAGTACGGTAAGGGTCTTTTAAGGACTCGCGCAGTTCCCAGAAGCGCCACGCGCACGCGTAGTGTGCGTCCCCGCGTGTGCGTCCCCGTACGCCCTCTGCCGCTCGCCGGAGCCCTGCCCCCCTTCCCCGCGGCTGACCTCCAGCCTGGAGCCGCGCCAAGCCCGGAGCAGCGGGGATTTGTGTGTCAGGAAACTGCGTGTGGAAGAGGCCCCACCCCCACGGAATTCCACACAGCGCGAACCTGACACCACGTCGGCTTCGCATGCTACTATAGAACGGGGGGGGGTGGTGGTGGGAAGCGGGCGGGTTTGTGGGAGGAGCGGCGGTTGGAGCGCGCTCATTTCTGCTCCCAGCTTCTCCGAGCGCGTCAGATGTTTACCATGTAACACAGCCCCCCCCCCCCCAACCCCCCACCCTCCCCCTCCCCCCGCCCACCTCGAATATCATGCAAAACCAGTCATGGTTTTATATGTCTCTAGAGACATGCAGCGGAGCGCAACTTCTTGTTTAAAGAGGCCCACCGGCCCCCGGGCCCTCCCTCGAGCGTGAAAGGCGCGGTCTTTTTGTTGGCACGGAAGAGTGAACGAGCGCTCGTCGCTGACGGGCGGCGAGGTAGCGGGGGTAACCTTTAGTGACCGGCTTGTGCGGCGGGCAGAAATTCCCGCTGATTGTAACTCTCGGACTCGCGCGACCGTGACCGTGACCTGTGCTTAGTTTAGATTTTTTATTGCTCTTCCCTCACCTCGAGTAACCTCGCCTGAGGCGCCGCCAGCAGCAGGCCTCGCCTGCTCGCTTTCCAGTATGTCACTAGAAGTGGCTGAAGGTGCCTCCAATGGAAGCAGGCGCAGTTTTTAAAGTTTTTTTTTTTGCGGTGGTACATATTCATACACCTTAGAAAGAAATTCATTCATCTCAAAAAAAACTACACTGCAATGAGCATTCCTTGCATTGTGGGCAAAGAACTGAACAATAAATGCTTTTCGTTTAAAAAGCTCTGTCGTTATGTGGCTAGCTACTGTAGCTAACTGCCCAACATTAAACCCTCGATTTCCTCAAATTACCCGTTTTAAAGTAATTGCAGTCTTACAGATTATGCAAGAACAGTGCTTCAATGGCGGTTCACTTGCAGTTTAATTGCTGCCTGTGAAAAATACACTGAATGTTTTACATGGTGCTAAAAAATTCCAAAACAAAGTAGTGGTTTTCAACTCAGCTACAAAAAAGTAGTCGTTTTTTTGTGCACAGACATAGGAGTAAATAGGAGTAGAGTAAGGGGCAGTTGACCTCTGACCCTTCGCAAAGGGTTAAGTATACCTCCTGGAAGTCATAGGAAATACGAATGACCATTTTTAAAGAACTCCAGAACCCACAATGCACAGACCAGGTGCACTCAGATATGGCCGCTGGGTACACCGTAATGGTGTCTGTTGAGAGGAAACAGGCTCAGTGTGGATGTGCACTTGTGATGTGACTGGGCATTTTACTAAAAATAGCAGATAAAAAACTCCATTAAAGTAAATAAATCAATTTTTCTTTATGTATTATAGCCTCTCTCACTGCAGTAGGGTGGGGCAACAGCACAGTTAGTGGGGGAAGTACAAGGCGGGCCCATCAGCTGCGTTTGTGCTTGCAGACAACCTGCTGGGGGCGCTGTTGCGTATCAAGGACATGATACGGCAAAGAGTGGAGAGCGGCGAGGTGGACAGCGAGCAGGGGATGACCGAGAAGCTGGAGAGCCTGCTGAAGGAGTCTGCCGGTAAGCGCCGCCATCTGCAACTGCCCTGCGCATACGGCAGATCACGGCTAGCTTTTACACCTTCTAATACGCCGCCGATCATCGAAAAAAACCTCCGACCGGCTCCCGCAACCTTTGGGTCAATTTTTGTTGTTCATTCTCCAAATGTTTGTGTTGTTTTGCCCTTCTCTCCTGTTTCCAATTCCGTAAGCTGAATGAACAGTCGATGTTTAGAAAGGTGTGAAAAAACAGACTTGGCTGCTGTGACTGAAAATTCTGTCGTTACTGTCTCCTGACTGAGCAGGTCCGCTGGTGGCTGGACGGACCAAGGATTTCGTGGAGAGAATTTTGGAGTGCAGTGCTGCTGGCCAGGGGCAAAAGGGACCCCAGGAGCAGGGGCAGTCGGTGTGACCCTGCCTTCCTCTTCTTCCTCCATCTATCTATCCATCCATCCATCCATCCATCCACTCTTCCTTTCCCTCTCACTCCAACTTCTCACCTCCTCTTGTCCACTCTCACATGGGAGGGAGGGGAGGGGGGTAGAGACACTGTCTGATAGAAATATTTTTAGTATTTCCCCCCACCCCCCTGAATTGTGTTTTCCCCTAAACTTCAGTAGCAGTAGGTAATCTTCTGAGGGTGCTCACTGCAAGCTAGCTGCTACGGTCTCTGTGTGCGTTAGTGTGTGTCGCGTGTGAGCGAGCGCGTCATTGCCCGTGTCCGCGCGGGGTGCGCGTGTGTGCGCGTGCGTGCGTGTGTGTGTGTGCCAGATTTATCTCTCCCGATACTGAGTATTTTTATCCTATTGTGCCTAAAAATAGACACTGCACTGCTCGTTGTAGCTGTTGGCTGAGATGGAAGGGGTTTGATATGGAGGATGTGCAGCAGCAGGAAATTGAACAGCCGGGGAGAGGGGAATCGCTGGGACTGGAACATTTTTTTTTTTTTTTAAATCGGTGCTTCTGTCAAGAGGGCACAAAGAAGCACTTTGTCTGCACGCTCGCGTTGGAGAGCTGCGAAATACGCTAGCGCGCGCACGCTGGCGTATTTGATCGCATTCAGTTCGTTTTTTTTTTAATGGGGGGGGGGGGGGGGGGGGGTACCAATGGGTCATGCCCCTGCGTTATGGATAGGAGCAGAGGGGCGCTGCACATCGCTCGCGATATCGGCCCTTCGTCGGCCAAGGGATATGTTTTCCATGCCTATTGTATGCCTTTCTGTTAAAACTGTGGTGAACTAATGTGAACTCGAAAAAGAGTACTCGTACTGGAATGTCGAAAATGTGAAGAGGTCTCTCTGTGCCGTTCTGAAGAAGGCCCGGCGGTTGGCTGAGGGCTCGACGGCCCACGCTAGCGCAGATCGGACGCCGAGAGGAAGAGGCTGGGTCCGCAGTATTCTATTGGCGAAGCACCGCGGAACGTTTTGTAGAAGGGGCTGCTGGGAGGTGGAGTCAAATGCACTTCAAAATCCCAAGCTCTGGGCCGTGTCCGAATCAGCGCAATAGCCTGCTATTGAGTGTACTTGTTGAGTACACTGCATGAGAGGATTGTAAGGTGGCAAAACTCTCAATGTAGTGTACTTAAAATCCTGGGATGATATACTCATTTTTGTGGTTTCGCTGAGTATATATGGGAGCGTAGTTTTCAGGAAATAAACAACCATTTTTGTCTCATAAATATGACACGCAGCTCCACTGACGTTCTCCTTAAGTGACATCAGCGATGACACGAGTATGGCTGTATGAGGGTGGAACGTCTTAGGACATTTCCAAAGTGCAGTTGGAAAGTATGGAGGATAATTTTTTCATATTGCCCATTGCGTACTAAACCATATGCAGTAGACAGTAAATACTTTGAGGACACAGTAGTTAGGAGGCTGATTCGGACACAGCCCTGGACTTCACCTCCCAGTATGCACTCTGTGAAATGTTTTGTGCTGCCCCGCCTTTTGGATACCCCTCCTAGGCATTTGATCTTGCCCTCAAGACACCAAAGAGCATTAGGCCCAGATTTAGTCTACCCGCAACGCACTTCAATTTTCAAATTTGAACTATTGCACCTGCGTCTTTTGACTCCTTGATTGCACAACCTGACCGCATCGATGATGATGTGTGTGGATTCAGAAAAAGTGCTACAAGCTTTTACTGAATCTGTTTTGTAAATGAAGACGAAGTGCACTGCACTCAAATCTGGGCATTGGTGCTGAGGTTACTGATCAAGGTTTTTGGACTTAAAAAAGATAATCATAGTTGACCTTGGTCTCGGCCTCTGACTTTAGGGAACCAAGAGCAAAATCTGTTGATAAAGTAAGGACAGTGTTACGCTGGCGGTCTGGATATTTGTTCACAGAGAGTACAAGAAACGGGGGAGGGGGCTGAGATTGTAATGAGGAAATACTGTAGCTACAAAGACATCGGACACAAACAGGGTCACGGACCCCTGTCTCGATAATCTGTTAATGTCGCGAGCGCGCGGTATTTTTTCCACCGTCGCAGGCCGGCGTGTTGTCATGGCGCTCTCTCCACGATGCCTTTCTGAAGTGCCTGGAGTTTAAAGCCATGCCGACGGATGTGATTCGATCACGCCAGAGGCGGCGGCTTTTTGCCTAGCAGCTGGATTGTTGGTGGGGAGGGGGGGAACCAACGCGTCTGGAGTAACAGCGTACCGGCTGTGGGGGGAATTAAGCATATTCCAGTGTCAATGGAACTGAAAAGTAAAGGAAAAATAACGGAGCTTCTTACTGGTACACATTGCCACTTCATCGACGAGCAATATTGTTAAGTGTGTTCTCTGGATTAAACCAGACTAAAAAAAAAACTGAATTTGTGATGGAAAAATGTGATACCAAAGACCGCTGTCCCAAGGAAAATAATAACAAAAGAAAATGCGTTAAAATGTTAGATTCTTCTGCTGATGCACTAGACCATGATGTCCAAAAAAAAAAATGCTGCCCAAAATGCTGAAATTTTGTACTTCATTTGATATCATGCACAATTGCCTGTCAAACGTGTGTTCTGATTTAAATCTAAATGCTATAATGTCTAAACTGTTGGGGCGAAACGGTCACTTTGGTAATTTCCATTTACCCAGACAAAATGTATTCATTCTTTTGTGACCCGATGCCATGGAAGTTATATGATTTGCAAGCAAATGCACTAAACATTGCGACTTCTTAAAATGTTTGCAAATCGTGTATTTTCAATGCTGCCAAAGCGTCGACGACGACGATGATGATGGTGAATTGCGTTTATATGGCGCGTTTCATCGCTATCGAGGAAAACGTGAAAGGGAGTGGCGGGGGAGGGGGTGCAGGTGTGAGACTCGCACCAACCCTCACAACTAAGTGCTGAATTGTTACACCGAATGACTAGTTTTTATACCGAATGACTCCACAGCGCTTTGCTTGTAACTGCCTGGGTATTTACAGGGTTAATGTACAGGGGGAGCCGCTCCTGCTGCCATTGCCGAGCGTAACATAAACCTCGTGTTTACATTCCTTTCTTCCAACACAGACGCTTAAAATACCCTCGCCTTGCGTTCTATTTACTCGAGGGACAGAGCGCGGAAAGGTGAAAACATCTCGGAGAAATATTTCACAGCACACTGCAACGTGCGCGTTTCAGTTTTTTTTTTATTAGTTTTTTTTTATTTAGCTAACTGCGGCCCTGCCGTAATAGAGGTCGAGAAAAACACATGAGTGAGATCCGTCCTGGGAGCTGTGTAAAAAAAAAAAAAAAAACTACGCCATTAAAAACGAGGCTGGAAACGTAAATTTCCTGTTTTCGTACGTGCTGCATTCAGAAAACACAGCCCGCCCCCTTGAAACGTTGGAAGCACTCTGCCTGTTCGGCAGCTGCTCCGCGTATGAATGATCACTTGTGTACATGTGCCTGTCCACTGCGCTCCCCCTCTGCACAGATGGATATTGCCCTGCCCCAAATAAGCATTTCGTTTTTTTTTTTTTTGTTTTTTTTTCGTAGTTACATTTCAGATGTTTTGGGGCTGTGGTCCCAAATTCACACACTTATCTCAGCTAGAAAAAAAAGAATTATATTTGAGGATCGCATTTCTGAGGAGGAGATATTTTACAACTTAAGGAAATGGTTCAAAATAAAAAGGGAGAAAAGTGGGAATGAGAAAAACCTGCAGAAAGAGAAATCCCCACCAGACTACAAAGAGTCATTCCAGAACGCTTCTTTTGTGTTGTACAGTGATCCCTGCAGGAGTCTGTAGCCTGTCTGTCTCATATAACCCAGTGGTGGAGCCGTGTCATGCTTTGGTCTGGCAAAAAGTCATTAACACTTGTATGTACCCACATTTTCACAGTAACGTTAACCATGAAAAGTACAAAAAAGCAAAAAAAAAAAAAAAGTGCCGTAAAAATAGAACCCTAATATTTTGTTTCCTGTGAGTGTACTGTATTCTTGTATAATGTATATTTTAATATTTATAAGCAGCTGTTGTATTAATAAAGTATATTTTTTAAAATGCTTCCTTTTTGCAGTTTATTTGCAGTGAAAAATTGCCATAATTTGCCTAACTGAGTGGGTTGTTATGGTAAAGGTTTCTGCCCTCTTTGCAATGGATTAGTCTTTTGGTGTGGAGGTACCCTCTTAAGTCTGGCAACTTCCTGTCACAAAAGTGGGGATGGACTCTGACCCACAGACAGAGTTCAGACAGAATTTTTAATGTAAAAGTTAAAGTACGATACTTTTTGGTACAATTTCTTTCCAAGGACCTTTTCAAATGAATTACCTTACACACTTTAGTAAAAACATTTCACGGTTATAATAAAAAATGTAGCAATTACGCTAACCAGTTTATAGATGATAGCTGATGTCACTGATTGAAATTCTATCACAACAAAGTTTGTGTTTCCCATATTCAAGCATTACTCAAGCATTTTCTCAGCCATGCAGGCAGAGAAGACAAAAATAAACAAACCAAAAACCAAACTTTTTTAAAAACTGAATTAAAAATTTAATACAACATATCACAACAATACATTTTGTCTTGATTTTTTAAACACTTCATGTTATTGGTCCCTTTGCTCAAGTTCACATTGCACAGTGCCCAGATCACCAATGATTTCCTTAAAGCTATCTTTAATCCTTTAATCAACAACCCACACTCCTGAGGGCATTACATCAACAGCCGTTGGTCCAACAACCCAAATGGAGCCTACGGGTCCCCTACATCTCCAAGGGTCTTTGAAAATTGTAAAATTTAATGCCGCAGCACACCTTTAAGTGTACATTTAGAAATGTTTTTGGACGAGGGTGTACAGAATCGAGAGACTGAGTGACAGGAAAGATCGGGGGACTCCACATTTAGCACATTTTTGCCTGAAACGCAGCTAGCAGTCTATAAACAGCACTTTCGAACCGACAGAACGCGAACCCGTCGCATAGGGTTTTTCCTGTCGTAGCCATTTTAGAAACCAGCGTCAAAAACGTGTAAACACCTGGACACAAATACCGCTTGGTAAGAAACGGAGGGACTGCTGCTCCTGTTCTCACAGAAGCTAAATTAAACGGTTGAAAAGGAGACGACTCGCCACAGCCTGATTACAGGCTGCTTCCAGGAAGGTCCGACCGAAATAATGACCAGGTCAAGACCTCTGCTGGACTCTGCAATCCATTCGTCGCGGTCTGAAACCAGCCTGTCACAGAACTGACACGACAATTACAGTCCTGCCAACAGCAAGAGCAAAGAAACAAATAAAAAACAAAGGCCGACTGTAGGAATGCACACATTTACAATGGAATGCCGCACTGTTGCATTGGCTCATAAATTACCCGAACACATAATATCAATTACAGTCCATCAGATCCGCGAAATAGTCAAAACCTACTTGTTACAATTTACCAAAATTAACATCCTTTCATCAAACAAAGCTCGCTGCATTTGAAGAAAAAAAACAAAACAAAAAAAAAAATGGCGCACAAAATTGTACTACTGGCCTGCAATCCACCACAACGTTTCAGTCATAATTACACAGGGCTGTTCCGCTCCTGTCACGGAGGCGGTCTCTGGCACGAGCAGCAGCAGTCTAGTGTGGGCTCATCATGGCAGCTTCTGCCCAGAGAAACGGGACTCTCCGATCGGCTTCCGCTTCGGGCCGCCGTGCGCCGGACGCTAACGGATCGTAGCTAACGCCGGCTCGCGGTCGCCCGAGCGACACGGAAGCTGGAACGCGGACTTCCCGTCAGCAGCCACAGTTTATCCGGTTGGCGCGCTGGGGACCCGCTGGCACGCAGAGGGGGGCGGTTCGGCTCGGGCCCTCGTCCGCCGCGAAACGACGAAGGGCACGAGGGACCGGCCGCGGCCTCCAGAGTTCCGACGCGACCGGGAAACGGACCCGGCACTTCCCCCGCGCGGCTCCGCGGCGGGCCGGGGGAAATGGAAAAAAGAGAAGCACGATTAAAATGGCCGCTCCTGTTCAAAAAATGGGTGTTGCTGTTCACATCTGCCGGGATCTCCCTGATTGGTTTATCGTCCCGCGGTTCCCTCCGGGGAAACGTCAAGGACTCGTCCTCCGCATAGTTTCGTGTCGATGGCGAGGTTGGAGGAGGTCACGGTCCCTCTACTCGACGCGGTCAGCACCCTCCCACCGTCCTCCATGTCGGGCATTTCCCTACTGCCGACATATCGACCTCCTCCTAGCGTCAGTCGCTACCCACACTTCATCTGAAATTTCTCTGAAATGTCTCTGAGACGAATGAAAGGAGACTTCACGGAACTACAAAATAGGAACCGCCAGACAGACTATCGATGTCACCCTGATTTACAACGATTGCTGCTTTGTGCAATGGAGAACACAGCACTGCTAACACCGCTGACTTTTGATTGGCTCAAGGTCGCTGTGGGGGCGTGAACGAAACCCCGCTGTCCCGTTGCTTTCCGGGAGGGGCTCCCGTCTCTTCCTCTTCCTGATCCGTATCCTCCCCGCCCAGCCCAGCCCAGCCCAGCCCAGCCCAGCCTAGCCCCACCCTCTGGCCCAGCGGCACCTCCCCCCCTCAGGCGATGAGCACCTCCC
This sequence comes from Anguilla anguilla, assembly GCF_013347855.1. Classification (NCBI taxonomy): domain Eukaryota; kingdom Metazoa; phylum Chordata; class Actinopteri; order Anguilliformes; family Anguillidae; genus Anguilla; species Anguilla anguilla. The sequence continues at coordinate 17,540,800 of NC_049202.1, forward strand.
CCTCCTCGGCCCACAGCAGGTCCAGGGCCTCGGCCTGGCGCAGCTCCCTCTGGTGGATGCGCCTCAGGCGGAGGATGTAGAGCAGGATGGCCAGCAGCACCACCAGGATGCAGGCGAAGAACAGGTAGTGGTTGTAGACGAAGGAGGCGCGCAGCCAGCTGGGGTGCGACTGGCGGAAGGCCTCCTGCTGGCGGTCCCTGAGGGCCACAACCGAGAGAGAGAGAGAGAGAGAGAGAGAGAGAGGCCTTACTTCCCCTTCATTAGGTAAACCTGGTGGGGATTTCACTAAGCAGGATTACCGAGCTGGATAAGTGCACCGAGTAAAACCCGGACCAAATCTGGAACATGGACTGAAGAGGAAAGAGCTGTTCCGGGTTTTACTCAGCGCGGTTATACAGTTAACTCAGTAATCCTGCCTTGTGAAACAGGGCCCTGATTACTTCTGTTACGGAAAAAACATTTACCTAACATGAAATATTAACCCATATGACAAATCTGGAAAAAAACAAAACAACAAAAAAAACTATTTAAAAACTACACAAAAAGAAAAATCCTAAAAACAGACTGGCAAGAATGGTAGAGAGAGAGAGAAATTTGGAAAGCGATATCTCTGAATATTTTTGTTCATTTAGAAGTATGCATGTGTTATGCACATAAAGTGACCTGAACTTTAAGTTGAGAGAAAATATGAGATGAGAAGGAGGGGGGATAAGTAGGGGATAGAGAGAAACAAGTACTGTATTTCTCTTACAATGTATGTTTACTTATAAAGATCATTAAATATGTTTCCTTGTGCTTTCTCACTGGTTTGGCAACATAACCATGCTCTTGCAGTGCTAATGCAGCTCATTCGATCCTGAACTTGAGTGAAACACGGTCAGAAGAGAAAGAAAAAAAAAAGGTGGACAGAGAGAAGTGAAGAAATAAACGGGGGGAGAGAGAAACGGGAGGAAAACGAGGGAGGGAAAGGGAGGGAGAAAGGGAAATGCTCTTTGACCAGCATGAGGCCGCAGCAGGCATGCCCGATATGCCACGACAGGATTCCTACGTCGCTTTATTTACTCTAGGAGGCGGAGCTGAGCTTCCAAAGGGCTTGGGGGTAATTCATTCATAACAGCTGCGACTGACATGAATGAGTCATCAAGCACGCGTAGCATATAGTTCATATAGCAGAGGGCCGGGGCTTTCTGTCCTGACAACTGACAGGATTGGGGGGGGGGGGGGGGGGGGGAGGGGGTTACCCAAGTGGCAAGGTGTGAAAAAGGGGTGGAGCCGGGGTTACCTGAGTGGCATGAAGCGTGTTTTAAACAGCATGGCTCCAAGGGTCCACTGCACCTCCTTGTCATAGACGAGCTGAGCCGTCTTCAGGCTGGGGTAATCCTGAGGAAAGCGGAACCCGGAGTGCAGGACCTCGTACATCCAGGCCGACTTGAAGCACTGGTACCTAAGGAAACACGAGGGGGGCGGGGCACAGGGCCATGGACCAATCGGAGAATGCCACAAGAGAGAAGAGGGAACAGAGAGAAGTTGATGCAAGAGAGAGTTAGAGGGCATATAACATCCATGTCCACAGGCATGCATTCACAGGTGCACACACACACACACACACACACACACACACGCACTCACACACACTCACACGTTAAATAATCATACTTCAGTCTGGAGAGGTCAGCTTGTGAAGAGTAGAGCTTGCTGTCCAGCCGCTGTTTTAACGTTGACCACTCAGTGGCGCAATAGTCCTGCATCAGAGGAAGAAAACGACATTTTCAGACACTTATCACATTGAGAGGAAGAGACAGAACTTTCTAGAAGAGAATTCTCAAAATAGCCTCATCGCAATCTGCAACAGACCAAATATTAAAAGCCACAGTTTACAACATCGTCGTTGGCAGTGCCCGTCTCGGAAACGGGCGCGGACGAGGCTCACCGTGGCGGCCTTGGCGTACTTGGCGCTGTCGTACTGGCCCCCGATGCGCAGGACGTCCTCCGTGCAGTAGTAGAACTCGGAGAAGCCGTAGAACTCGCTGTTGCGGAAGTCGATGGGGGCCTGGTAGACCCCCCGGAGGGACAGCGTGCCGTTGTGCAGGCCCAGGAAGGGCCTCACCGCCGCCTGGCACCGGGGCCAGTCCCCCTGGCCGCGCAGGTACGCCGCCCGGCCCCCCCGCTGCGCCGTCTCCGACAGGCCCCTGGGCAGGCACGGGTCCAGGTAGGGGGTAGACTCCCCTGTGCCCGTCGTATCTCCAGTCAGCCTAACGGCAAATCAAATCAATTCTGTCTGTATGGCGCTTTTTACAGAAAGCTGTCACAAAGATGCTTTATAGAGTGGCAAAAAAAAAGAGCAAAAACAGAGCAAGAACCGAGTAAAAACCTGGCCTGAACCCCCAAATAGCAAGCACACGAGGTAAAAAAAAAAACTTCCAGTGGGGAGAAAAACCCTCAAACGGCAGCATAAAAAACTCTCCAATGGGAAGAAATCTTGGGAGGAACCCGGCTATAAAGGGGGGAACCCATCCTCTGCTGGCTGTCAATAATGACCATGGAAATAAAAACACATTTTATTTGTTTGTATTTTTTTAGTCACAAAAAGTTACTGGAACCTGTGCATACAGACAGCCTGGAAAAGCCTGATGCTTTTAAAACAAAATATACGTCTTTGCCAAGTTGGGATATCAAACAGGAAAAAAGGCTCACATTTTGCTCAAGGTATAGTTTTCACCTCTCATTCAGAACTTTTTTAAAGAGACACTCTAATGGAGTATTTATACAGATGTGGCATTCGTATTTATATTTTTATTTATTTTAAATTATTTATACAGATGTTGCATTCACCCATAATTTATTTTTTGTTTTACCGTAGGTACACCATGCAAACCCTTCCTGAACGTTTCAATGATGCAGCAGGCGCCACCTTGTGGAAGACTGGTGCACCCAAAAATTTGAGAGGTCCAAAAGCCACTTCTTGCTGAATGCCTGTGTGTCTCGTGTGCAGTGTACTGTTAACTGTACCGTGTCTGAATTTGTTCTCAGTGCAGTGACGGGAGGTGGGAACAACAACGTTGTAGAGTGAAAAGAATCTTTTTTTCTAGAGTGAAAAGAAGTGAAAAGAAACCAATACTGAACGCACAGGAGTGTTCTGCCTGATCTCAGATAATGAGCTCTTACTCAACACCTGTGTGCGTGCGATACCTGCTTTTAAGCAGTGCGCTGTTATTGTTAACTTGGTGCGTGTCATACCTGTTCTTAGACAGCGTGGCGTTGATGAGGTCATCCTCGTAGCGCTGGCGGGCCATGTTGCCGCCGAAGCCCAGGAACGTGGTGACGTAGACGCGGTAGACGTGCTGCGTGTGCTCCACGTCGCAGCCCAGATTGAACTCCGCCAGCAGGCTCTTCGCCGCCTCCTCCTGGGAGGGGGGGGGGGGGAAGTGCACGGTTAGGCCACGCCCAACAACCCTGAAGGGCACTCGACCAATCGAACCGTATCATTCAGCATAGCACTTCTCGCATTCAAACTGTAACCCCGCCCTTTTTCCAGACTGAATAACAAAAAGTATAAAACAAAAACTACGGAAAAGTAAAATAAAATTAAAAAAACAATTGTCGGAAAAACTGCAGAAAACTAGAAAAAAATATTGTTGGAGCCAATTGGTAAGAATAAATAATATTATTAATAGTATTCCCAGAGATTATTTCCACTTACTATGTGATAGCTCCTGGAAAGCAGTGGGATACTATAAATAGCAGAATGATTAACAACATTGAGCATGAACATATGGTGACTGTGAATATTTTTTTGTATGGGGTTACTTCCTCTCAAGAGTACATTTTTTATGTAATGCCTTGCAGGAAAAGTGCTGTAGCCATAAAAAAAACTTTAAAAGGCCAACCGAGTGCTGTGACTTACAATAAGAAGTACCAAAATAATTCAGTGGAGGTTATTTTCTGATGTATTTTAACTTTAAAGCATTATGTGCAGTTACTGGTACCACACTACAAAAAGCATATAGAAGCCCTAAGAAAAGTAGAAAGAAGGGCAACCAAATGGGTTCCTGGTACAAAAGCTATGAAAGATATGACGCATCATTTATTAAGGCTTAGCAAATGAAGACTAAGGAAGGGCAGAGGATTAACACTCACACAGGCTCACACAATCAGGCCTTACCTGCTCAGGTGAGCTGAAGGAAATGGCACCGGGCACTTCATAGGCTATCTGCAGCGAGGCTCCGCCCATGTCAATGATACCCACAGTGCGCCGCCGGCTGATTGGCTCCTGGTTTTGCCCTCCGGTAGTAACTTCGACCACTGCCTCTTCCCCTTCAGGACACAACCATTTTTTCTCAATATTTCATATACTCTAGTTCCTTTCCCCCCTTTCCTCTGCCCAATTTTGAGTCGGCAATTATGCTTCAAGGTACCATTATTCCACTCACACCTGCAAACCAGGAGCAGTGCAGCTGAACTTTGCACACTTCTTTGATCCAGTTGATTATATTACACCCTACAGTCCACATAGTACTACAGGAGAGAGCTAGTATCAGAAGAGAGGCATGTCTTTCACTGACATGTGGTGGACTGTGGGTGAACAGCATGTCATTGGTAGAAACAATAATAAAAAATATAACAGAAAGAAAGTCTGGGCAACTTATAATGCCCTTTGAAATGTATACACTCCCATGTAATTTAACTGCCTATACAAAAAACAGCAGACTAATTTCACTATAAGATATCCTCAATATAAAATGAGAAAAGGTCAGCGGAATTATGAAACTGCTAGTGCACGTTGTATCACATATATGACTCCAAGGTCATGGTCATTGTTATCAGTATGATTTCCATCAATCTGTCTAAGTAAACATTACAAGGCAGGAAATTACACAAAACAAAAAAGTGCTTGTAAATAGGCAGAAGGCATTACACACAATCTCAAGAACCAGTCTGACAATGTGACGCTCCTGAGGGCAGTGAACCCTTGAACTGGTCACTGTTTGCGGTTGACTGATACAGACCACAGGTTCAGTTTCACAGTTTGGATTTGGTGAAAGGAGACCAGTCGATCTTTAAGAAAGCGACTTCTCAAAATGGTTTCGAGTTTTCCATATCCCTGGTGTGTCTTCCCTTTTGACCCGATTATCACACACTCACCCTCTTCAGCATGGTCAAAGCGGCCCAACACAAAGTTAATTCCAATCCATGCGTACACACCTGGGGAGAGAAGCAGAGGCGTAAGCGAGCGAACGCAAACTGCGCACGGGTGTGCACCAGTGCTGCTACTGCGGTCGGGAGGTGTTCCATTCCAAGGGGCGCTGTGACCTTCCTACCTTCCTGTTTCCCAGAGATCACCTCTGCATGCGAGCTGGAGAACAGGAAGTCAAACTCCACTGGCACGTCTGTAACCAGGTCCTCCAGGATGGCGGCCTGTTGGCTGGAACGCAGAGGAGACCGGTGGTTAATTCAACGGACTGTTGTCACGACAACTGCACAACTCTATCACTTCCTCATTTTAACCACATATCACATCCGACTGAGGCCAGAGCCACTGGCAATAAATGGAGCTCCACAGAACAGCATTGTTTGAGAACCACAGATTGTATCTGCCCTTAAATCAAAATGATTTGAATAAGAAATAAATATGAAAGAAAGGGCAGACTTAGGCCGGGATTCAATCAGCATTCGTCCTTAACTTTGACCAGCAGTTAACCGCAATCATTTTTTCCTTTACAAACACAGTTTAGCGAGCTGACCAATTGAAAGTGAAATGCTTGCATTTACTTGTAAGTTAAGGACAAATGGTGACAGAATACAGGTTTTGCAACCGAAACTGTTTTTGCATATTCAGAATTCCTGCTGTTCACATGGTGTCCTTTCAGTTCACAACTGCTTAACTGCAGGAATACAGAACAACTTCTCATTAAAACCACAGAAGGCACAGAAATAGACCAGTGAACCAGTGTCAATGTCTGAGCTACCCATCCCCAACAGAGAAATAAGTAAACACAGGCAATGAAAATTCCTGTGTTAATCCAGTACATATCACTCATTCTGAAATACTGAGCGATACGTACTATGCAGAATAACATTAAGTGAACTCAGAGATTGCTGGTTCAAAAACTGCTGCTGTACCCCAGAGCAAGTGGCTTAACATGAAACATCTCAGTGAAATAAAAAATAAAATCCGTGGTTGCTGCCCTACATGAAGACTCTTAGCCTACATCAGAGGTGCCCAACCCTGTTCCTGAAGATCTAGGCCACAGGTACACTTCACTCCAACCCTAACAAAGCACACATCAATCAACAGTTACCGATCACGCTGAGCTGCTAATTATGAGAGTCAGGTGTGCCAAGTTAGGGTTCAAATGAAAACCCGTTCCTGGAGGGTAGATCTCCAGGAACGGGGTTGGGCAGAAGTTAGCCTAATTTTTTTTTTTTTTTAAATGAAGAGGCCAACCTGTCAGTCAGGAGCCTCATGCCTGCAGTGCACAGGATGTACAAAGGCGTCTCCCTGTGCTTCTTCTTGGGTATGTGAGCCGCCGCGAAGCTCAGCAGGGGGTGGAGGTAGTCGCTGGCTTTCTCGGGGGTGAGCGCCAACGTGGAAATGCCTACAGCAAGGCCAGATACAAACACCAAGCATTAGGCCCGTCCGCACTAGAAAGAGAAGTTTCGTTTTTCACACGCCTGCGACTGACGTAACGTCTCGGCTATTTAGAGAATCTCCGTACTCGTGAAGAACTATAATTGCTATATCCTGGATGGACGGGTGAGATACGGCAACTTTCAAAGGGGAAACCACCTCTCCCCAAACACACAGCTAATTTGCGTATGAAAGCCAATGACACATCCTACTGTACAGGAAAGGGGGGGAAAAATGCAATCAACGTACAGATTTGTGACACGTGCCACGTTACCACAGAAACCACTTGGATACCGTTTTGCTAGAAGTCCAAAGTACCATGGCTCTCATCTGTCCTGAAGATAACAGCTTGGTATGCACAGTATTAGCCAGACTAGCTTTATAGCCACAGTTAAAACCACAGTGCGGACACATGAATGCTTCCCACCCTCATGCCTCCTCCTCAGTCACGCAGCGGTCACCAGCTCAGAGGCACCCCCCTCACCTGGCTTAATCTTCTTGACCACGGGGGTGTGGTCTTGCGCCCTCATCTGCCGGATGTCCAGGAGGGTGTGGGGGTTGCCGTTGTGCGGGGGCCAGTAGTACACGAAGACCCGCGAGCCGCTGCTGCCGCAGTCCACCACTATCCCGTAGTTCAGCAAGGGGTTCAGCACATCTGTCGCCTCCATGTTCTCAACAATAGACAGATACCTGCGCCAAGGGACACACAAGCTATCACTTAGCCACCATGCTAACACTGCACACGCAAAACATTGGTGGATGGCAACTGACTGACAAGTAACGCAATACATGGCAGGTACACATTGATTTGGTAAATTATTCTGAATTTTTCATATAACAGGGACTTTTTCAGAGGCAAACGGCAGTACAGACACACATTTTGTGGAACTGTGGGAAGTGAGGTAGCCATATAAACAAGGTTGGAAAAGATTCAGAACAGAATCAGAACAAACACAGGTACGGGTACACAACCTGCCTGTTAATACTTTGAAGCATACGATACTGTACTGTACACATTCCACTGTAAACTACAAAAATTCCATTAGTCATTGCAAAAACATGAGGAAATAAGCTTGGGAGCCTATCGTATCATCTTAGCCATATAACAGCTGTGACATGAATCAGAGTGCTTTTTTCTTTAGTTAAGCAATGAGAATACACAAAAAACAAAATCTGATTGCTGTAGTCTATATTATATATTTCATGTAAATGTTTAAGGGAAACGTGTGTGTGTGTGCATGTGAGGGGGGGGGGCAAAGAACAGTTACACAAACCCAAGTAAAGTAGTTAACTGTCACTCAGACTTGATCAATGCACCTTGTTTTGCTTACGATGTGAAATATTAGGCCTATTCCCCAATGGTGGAGCAGGGCCTTTTGAGGGGTGCATAGCAAGGAGTCAGCCCTCTATTACCGATCTTGGGTTTCCCAACATCTGCCCGCAGCACCTCTTCGAGGGCAAGCTGATACGCATTAGGGTCAGGGCAGAAAAAACCAGCGCCTCCCCTAGTGGGTGCTCCACTTGTCTGGCCCGAGAGATCGATGCCGTTAATCAGCACAATCGGCCTAAACTCGATCAGCGCCGGAGGAATCTGTTCACGCAAGCAGAAATTAACACTTTATTCCTCTCTGTCGGCAGAAACCCGACACCGCCGTCTCGGAGGGCGCTTGGCCGGCCGTAGAGATGTAAACGAGATTAGCTGACCACGGGCGGGGGCAAGGAAACGGATTAGCTCCATTTTCGGTCAAATTAGCTAGTTTCTTTCTTCCCGGCTGAAGTGAAAGGGGGGGGGGGGGGGGGGGAGGTGGAGACGCAGACTGCGTTAGCAAAAGGATCGGTCAGGTGGGTCCCGGAGTGGTTAAGGCCCCTCTCACAAAGACGATTACCTTCTTACAAAGATGATGAGGTCACAGGAAGGGGCACCTTCCACATGAGGGAGCTATCGGTCTACTCACGCACAAACATCACATGAGCTACCCCGTTGAGTTTCTTTTAAAGCCATGTAGATGATTTCAGTCCGCTAATAATGGGTAACCTCACCTAATGAAGCACTTTATATCAATTAATGCCTTAACACCTCTTAAAAACAAATAAATATGCATAGTATGACAAAAAGTCAAGGTTACAAAGGTCAAAAGAGAGATTGAATTTATGCAAGTTTCTGCCACTTTTGGTTAAGATGATCAAATAAAACATTGTACAAGCAATGAGATATATTTTAGGTCTCTGACATGTAGAAAATATTCAATTTTAATGATTCAGTGAAATCAATCAAAATAACACTTTTTCTTAGACCACCTTTCACTCAGAATCTTTCAAGATCTTTCAGATAGCCTACTTCACAAGATATGCTTGTGGACTGCCATCTTTAATTCCAAAAACAAATGTTCTTCGGGTTCGAGTCTGGAGACTGAGAAGGAAAAAAACAGCAAAACCATAATTATGTGGTCAGTCCGTTTCTTGGTTGACTCTGAGACATGCTTGTGCCCCTTCAATGTTTCTTAGCGTTCCAAATCTACCTCACTGAGTAAGCTGTGCTGGGGAGAGCACTTAAGTCCTCTAACAGGCAGACTAACCACTGCTCCTCATTCGTCATTACTGACCAAACAGTACACCGTGGTACACTACATGGCCGAAAGTATGTGGACACCCCTTCTAATTAGTGGGTTTGGCTACTTCAGCCACACCCTTTGCTAACAAGTGCATAAACTCAAACAGACAGCCATTCAATCTCCACAGACACACATTAGCGGTAGAATGGGTCGTACTGAAGAGCTCAGTGACTTTCAATGTGGCACTGTCGTAGGATGGCACCTTATCAACAAGTCAGTCAAATTTCTGCCCTGCTAGAGCTGCCCCCCTCAACTGGAAGTGCAGTGAAGTGGAAGCATCGAGGAGCAACAGCAGCTCAGGCGTGAAGCGGTAGGGCACACGTGGTCACAGAACAGGACCGGCGAGTGCTGTAGGGCGTGGCGCATAAAAATCATCGGTCTTCAGCTGCAACACTCACTACCGAGTTTCAGGTTGCCTCTGGAAGCAACCTCAGCACAAGAACTGTTCTTCGAGAGCTTCATGAAATGGGTTTCCATGGCCAAGCAGCCACACACAAGCCTAAGATCACCATGCGCAATGACAAGTGTCAGCTGGACTGGTGTAAAGCACACCGCTATTGGACAGTGGAGCAGTAAAAAGCAGGTAATGGAGTGACGAATCATGCTTCACTATCTGGCAGTCTGACGAATGAATCTCGGTTTGGCAAATGCCAGGAGAATGCTACCTTTGGTGGAGGAGGAATAATGGTCAAGGGCTGTTTTAATGGTTTGGGCTAGGCCTCTTAGTTCCAGTGAATTTAAATCATAATGCTACAGCATACAATAACATTCGAGGGAATTGTATGCTTCCAACTTTGTGGCAACAGTTTGGGGAAGGCCCTCCCTTTCCTGTTTCAGCATGACAATGCCCCCATGCACAAAGTGAGGTCCATAAAGAACTGGTTTTGCCAAGTTTGGTGTGAAAGAACTTGACTGGCCTGCCCAGAGCCCTGACCTCAACCCCATCTAACACCTTTGGGATGAACTAGAACACAGACTGTGAACCAGGCCTTATTTCCCAACATCAGTGCCCCACCTCACTAATGCTTTGTGGCTGAATGGAAGCAAATCCTTGCAGTCATGTTCCAAAATCAAGTGAAAAGCCTTCCCAGAAGAGTGGAGGCTGTTATAGAACTGGAATGAGATGTTCAACAAGCACATTTGGGTGTGGTCTTTGTGTGCCCACATACGTTTGGCTAAGTAGTGTATCTTTTGTTTTTTATTTGTTTGTCTTTTAACTTGAGAAGGTCAACAACCATTTATCTGTCTGGTGAGAGTTCTTTTCCTTGCCCCATGCGTAAGCATGACACACAGGTTTCAAATACTTCTTATCTCTTTCTTAGACCGGTGAAACAGGAAGCCATGGATTTATATATGTAACCCAATACAGTTGCCTTAGACTGAAAGTTCAGAAGCATGTAAAAAAAAAGGCTTCTTTTTGTCTAATTTATTTTAAATAATCGTTTGGAGCGTGTATAATTGTGTATAATCTTTTTGTCTAAATATTTTTTTCTCAACAACTGTATTGGTATAAAATAATTTAATTTTCCATACAATGTACCTCATTGCACATGGTGTACATTTTATACAGCCTTGTGTGCATGTCTATCAAGATTGTGAATAATTTTGGAGGGCACCATAGGTCATTTTAAGAGTAACCACTGGTGCTTTGTTTTATTTTTTTTGAACAATCTGATAATGGAGACATAGCGTACTACTCCCTTAGACATCACATATAAGTAGTCCACGCAAGGGTGAAGACTAAGATAAACCACAAACATCAAAATAGCTTTTTACAAAGGTAAAACGCATATCTGGGAATGGACCTTATGACCCTCAGGTCCAGAGTCCAGCACCATCAACCATTATATAAGAAGCTTCCTTTACCAGGAGAAACCTCAGACATATCTTAACTTTATTTGCTTTGACAATTTAACTTACACACGCATATCCACAGCACAAAGTTCCCCATGCTAATCTATGGAACTAGCTCCCGCAATGTCAACTCCAAACGCGCAAATCCTGTTTGATTAACTCTACCGGGAAAAGGGGACCCAGGCTCCGGCTGGAGCCGGACCCTGCTCGGGGAAAGACTCACTTGTTGACACGGCCGCCCCTGGGTGCCGGGCCCCAGTGGTCTGTCTGGTACAAGGTCAGGAGGAGCAGGAGGAAGCAGGTGAAGAAGATGGCACAGAAGACCCTCTGTCTTGCCACGCACCCCAGCAGGGACAGGCTGAAGTGCCATGAGGCAGGCAGCAGGCAGGAGAAACTGATCCTACACGGAGCAGCAATGAAGACTTTTCACATTTTACAAGTGACCATGCAATTTGCATTTCACATTGAACATGTTTTCCTGCCCAGAGACAGTAGCTTTAGAACTAAAACAAGCTTCAGAACCAACAGGTACAACTAATCAAGTGGGTGCATGGGCCTAACGAAGTAGAAAAAAAGGTGTTTTGGTGCTTATTTCTACAATATTAAAGTTTATCACCAGTGTTGTTCAAAAATCTTGTATGTCCATTTTAGAGTTTTTTTTCTTCATATATTGAAGGTTTGCATCAAGTTAAATGTACCATAAAAGTATTTCACTTTTTTTTAACACGTTTTTGCTAATGTTTCTGATAACAGCTGCAGCAATTTAGATATAAAAAATATTTAGTAGAAGAAACTTACTATACCTATGAGGTGTATAAAGACTAGACACAGTGCTGGATAATCTCGGCTGAAGTCAAAGTGGAGAGTTGAATGCCATGTTCTTGTCATCATGCATTCTCATAAACCCAGTTAATTTTCCTACAGCACATTGTTAGCCCACACTGTGACCTGCAATCTATTGTCACAGCAGTTAGGTAGTCTGGGGCAGGGAGACAGAAGTCCACAATGCCTTTTTATAGATGATGTGCATTATAATTCAAATCAACAAAGCTAGGGATCACAATCAATCAGATTATATGCTGCACGTCTCCACATTTAATACCAATGACATTCCGACTAACCAGTTATATTACAAATTCATGTCCATGTATATTACCGTTAGAGCTGTAATTAAACCCTAATTAATGTCAGGTATGGGACAATACCTTGCCATATGTTTCGGCTGAATATGCCAGTAGAACTTCACGTGCTGTCACCTCCTCATGATGGTGTGTTTTCTGTGTGGGCCCAGCTGTTCGTTTCCCGCGATGGCCGGATTTGTGGAAAATTCAGAGGGAGGGGACAGGAAAAGCGGTGTCCTTCAAACGCTGAAGTAGATGCACTAAACCTCAATCATGCGATTATAAGCGTGGGAAGAAAGTAAACTTAAAGACTCTCGTTACAAGTCTCTAATTAATTTTATTAAACGCAAGAGCTGGTATTCAGTTAACTCAAAAGCCCAAGACTACTTAGCTAACTGGCTATCATAATCATAAGATGAGCGTTACATAACTTCATTTTCAAACTGACATGTAGTCTGTGATGTCAAAATCATTTTAAAGCGCTGTCATTTACACCGAATTTTCACAATTGTGTCATTCATATCACATAAAGTAAAATCAGCTAGCTAGCTGAGCAGTAGCTATATTCGATCATAAAACAAGGACTAAAATATACGATTAACTCAATCATACGCAAGCTAAGGAACGTTAGCGAGCTAACCGGTTAAGGCAAGTGTGAATAACGTTAGCCTAGCGGTATTTTGAGGAACACCAGCTAGCTAATGCTAACAAGAAAACTAATGTATCGTTACCTAAAACAGATGGATGGAAAACGACGCTTTGCTCCACGACGGTGTCAACGCTGGAAACATGTCTTTAAAATTTTACCTCCCTAAATGCAATGGGAGTTTTTGATCCATGTCTAAAACAACTCGGATTTCCCAGTTAGCTAGCTACTTACAAAAAAAACACCTTCCGGAATACGGCGCCACGTCACCAGGGAAACGAGGACTGTCGCAAATAACTTCCTGGTGATTTCCCCCCCCCCCCCCCCAAGTTCACCTTGTGCTGTGGTAGGGGGCAGACTTGTGCTAAGCGTAACTTACATTGTAATCAGCCATTTAAGAATGGAATATGTTTGTAGTTGATGTTGAGCACATAGCTGTCATCATACTTAAATGTAGGTTGGCTCTAGCAGGGCTTCTTATTTCTCCCCAAAGCATCCACCTTCTCGCCAAGCTTGTACTTCCTGGTCACATCTGCTGCCTGTTCTGGCCACTGAACTGGTTCTGGCCTCTCAGAGATGGACTGAGCCTCACACAGAAGTATGAACAGCAGGGGTGTTGGTCATCTACCAATACAGACTGAGGACCTACTTCTTCAGGCAGCATCTCAGCTCTTCAGCCCTGCTTCTCTCTAGGGCTTTTAGCTAGTCCCAACACCAGATGAGATGAAACTTCTATTTGTACCTGTGGTTATTTGCTGTTGTTCATTTAATGTAGTTTAATACGCACTGGGGCAGTTTTGTAAGTTTGTTTACTGTTCAATTGGGTAATTGATAAGCTTTCAGTTGAGTCTGCACTTTATGTACTTGCTGTCTTTCTTGAGACAATTCTTTCCCCTTTTAGCAAATTACTAGCAAATTCCTGATCTTTGAACTTACTGTATGTTTGCACTGTAGGGTGGTCTGGATAAGAGTGTCTACTGAATGCCAGTGAAGTAAGTTTATTTAAAAAAACCAAAGGCATGTTTAAAGATTTTTCTATAGATCATTAAACAGCAGGTTCAGATACACATATTTTTTTTTTTTTTTTAAATCAAATTCATGTACTTTTTAGATTTATACTTTTTATTATGCTCAGGTTTTCTAGTTATATGAAGGTTCTTATGCATCTCACAGCAACAGTTGTAAAAATCAGAAGGAAGGGGTAATGTCATACTACTATGGCTACAAGGTACCCAATAGTTATTAATATGACCTTTGTCCCATAGTTTGATTTAGCAAAACTGGGAAAATCTGAAGAGAAAATATATTTCATCTGAATGTTCTAATGAATAGGCTATTTTTCTAAAAACATTAAATAGAATGTGTGTCTCAGTGTTTAAAAGCTTATATCAACATCCGGTTGGCTTTTTAATCCTGTCAGTTAACAAATACTATAGCAGCCAACCTGCCCTCATGGTGATTCCCTCTACAGAATAAGACAGTCACACATAGGTTTTCCATAGTTTTACTAATTATCAATCACTATATGAAGCAGAAATAGTTTGCACAGCATAAGAATGAATCAGCAATGACAACAGAAAAAAAATCCCATAGTAAATAATGGGACACAAGCATGTAGTAAATAGAAGCCACAAAAAAGTGACCTTCATCATCTAGTTGGCTGATGTTGAGTTCCTTGCATTACATGGATGGCTAGAGTCTATGGTGATTACAAAGACAACTGTTAAGATAAGATGGAGAATAATGGCCTTAGCACTGAGGACATGCGGGTATTTATGCATGTGAATATATTTCACATGCATAAATACACCCCAGGATTTTCTTGTTCCAAATGGCCAACCACTTTTGGTTAAAAAAAATAAAAATTGATACACATGAATGCCTGCCAACAAAGAAGACCTCTTCCACAGTTCATGGTTTATGACACCATATACAAAATAACTGAAAAAAAACACCATAAACATGCATGTGATCTGTGATCTTTTCCCCCTTTTATCTCCTCTCATGAATGGAATGATTTATTTCAGTAATTGACTGTAAAAACAAACTCTCCTATCCTCAGTTAGAAAATACTTCTAACACTTGAGGGTCTCACTTACACCTTCTCTGTTCCATGCAGGTCACAAGTGCCATAAAGATGGTTTGACAATGATATAAAACAAAGATAACCGAGAGAAAGTATGATGCAGGCATATTTTAACTGCAGCAAAAATGCATGAGATGGGTCCAAAGACATTCAATGCAGAACAAATGCACTGGGGCATACTGTGGACGATATGTACCCAGCCCGGACTTCATGAAAGTATAAGTCTCTGGCTCCGATTTGTACAACATAGTGGGACTTCCACAGCTTCAAAACGATTTTCACAATCCTATGGAAATGAAACGGGTGCTGTCACAGTCATTTTGTCCATATTTTTTTCTATGGATTGTGCCATAGACCCACTGAACTGTAATTCATTGCATAGACCCACAGCATCACCATCACCCAGGGAATGAGGGTTCAGGTTTGCAGGACATCATGCAACTGTGACTCCTCTGGTGGACTGGACTACTGCAGCCTGCCCACACCAACTATGCTAGCTGCGCATTTTTCTGGTGCAACGGCTGCCCACTTCAACAAGAATCTGTGTAGTTCTAGCGTGCATCCATATAATCACAAAGTTTACTTTACTGGTGTGCATCCATATAATCACACATTTACCTATTTAAAACGTCTGTGGTAACAAACAGGCTATACGGGAATGTAGCCTGCTTATACATGTGTTGTGTTATTTCCAATGTTAAGCTACTGTATAGTTAGGTAACAACATTTTAAATAATATGAAATGACAAAATGCGAGAACAAACTTTTCTTTCTGCGTTCCTGGCTTAATGTGCCATTATACATGGCGACCTCCATGGTTGTCCTTGTTTGAGGACTTGAACTTTCTGTCACAGGCCACGTGGGGGCTACATTACGGAAACATTCAGAGCGCTTATAAAATTGATCATTGACCACCGACATAATATAGTGACGTTAATTTTTTTCCATAAACATTTCTGGACGATTGTGGTGGTACTGTCAAAAGATTTCCCACATAAAAACAGAGCATCGGACAAAAAATAAAGGTCTTTGGCTGTTTCCTCTGTCATTTCAGAAGCATACTTGATAAAGCCCCACAAATGGACTATTTCAGTGTGCGTGGCGAGGCTCGAGCCAATGAGTGTCGAATTTACCAATGTTATCCAAGCCCTGCTTATGAATATTTACACAGGGCTTCGGCTATAGTTTTCCTCTGATTGACAGATATATTGTCGAATGGTATTGACGTTTTTAGGGTTACATTGCGTCGTCACTACTCTGTCAGCCATTAGGGTAAATGGAACTACAGTTGGGCGGTACCCTTCCCGGCTTGGTATCGCTTTCCTCGTAGCGGGGGTTGTCGGTGTTAGCCTTTTCGAACTGTTGGGACTCGGGAGGCGGGAGGCTGAAGCTCCTAGAGGGCTAAAACATCCTGGGCTGGTAATGAAACCGAGTTTTAAAAAGCGACAGAGCTCCGATTTTAAAGGACAACGCCAAGTAGCAAAGACTCAATCTGATTTCTGAATGGAAGCGGATGGTTTCATGAGCAGACGGCTGATGTCAGCAGAGACTCCTGGCGGGAACGGCGGAGTCGCGGGAGCTTCTGCGGGGGCAGAGATTCGATGGCTTGGCGGGAGGATGTGGGGCGTTTCGGAGGGGATTGTTGGAGGCTTGTCATCGAGGATTGCAGTAGAGTCGGAACTTCAGACTGTTCAAGTGCGTGCCCCAGCAGAGGCGTCGGGAACTCCCGAACCAGACTACGAGTGTCTCCCACAACACGCTTCCACTAGCACCCACATGTTAGCAGGAGCAGTGGCTGGGATCATGGAACATTGCTTGATGTATCCAGTTGACTGCGTCAAGGTAAAAAAAAAAAAAAAAAAACATTAAGCTATGACTTTGTTACCTGTAGAAATTAAGATTATATTTTTGACGGTTATAATGGGTTATAATGGAAAGGATCCACACTGAAGGTCCCCACATCGTGATGTACGCAGCATCGATTTTGAGCAATTCGGGTGTGTGACAATGCCGTAAATTAGCTAGCCAACACTCAGCTAGCTAACGTTAGTTAACTTGGAGGTCTAATCTGACTTTATTAGTAATCAATTTGAGCATCGGTACTTCATGCCTTGCTAATAACGTGTTGTGTCTGTCAATTTAGCCACGTAACGTTATGTCATTTGCTCCATAGTTCTTTTAATAAATATAGTTTTGGAAATTAACGTCAGCTGAATGAGAGGGCTTGCTAACGTTCGGCAAGTTTGCAACCCGGCTAGAGGTGTCCGCTAGCTATCCTATGTAACATCTTGTGAAAGGACATGCGGCTAGCTACCTAGTTGAATTCCATGATCAACAAGTGGGGAGGCTGGTACGTACGGAGAATGTGGGTAGCTAGTTAGTCGGTTGGTTAATTAACCTCTAACATTAATGTCTTAGCTGCTAGCTCAATGAATATAATTTTTGTAGTGAACCCCAACCTACTCTTCGACATGGCAGGTTTTTCATAGCTAATGGTACCAACAACATTCAAATACATAGCTATCTTAGATGTATGTAGCTAACCAGAAGCATAATTTCTGTCGATAGATGTATAGCTCCTAAAGAAAAGTAATACAGTTGAAGTGCCCTGATATTTCCTCCTGAACGTAAATAACGTTGTTTGTCGTTGGCTTGTCAGCTAGCTAGCCCAATGTCGCAGACGCAGTCAAGTTACATAAATTGTAGACTGCGCTGCGGCCTAGCTCGGGTCCATGAGCCTACGCTTGATTTAGCGTTAGATGACCGTGGTGCAATCAGTAAACGTTTCTATTCAGGATTTGTGGCGGAGGCATTTTCCCCTGACCGATCGATGCTTTTGTGTGAGCTGGGTAGTCATTAAATCCACGTTTAACTTCTAGCTTCTTAACTATGTAGTTAAAACCTAGTTAAGATTTTGCTATTTTGAGAAGCGCACCCGGCACGTGTGTGTGTTTTTAGTAGCGTCAGCGCAGAGTAGTCATGTGACCACATAGTGCTAGGTTGACAGTCCAGCGGCTAGTGCTAGACTCACAGAGCAGTAGATCGCACTCCACGAGCGTCTCTGGCTTTCTGCCTGCCTCAGACAGAATGGCTGCACTTGGTGTATACGTCACTGCTCATACATAGAATATGAAATCACTGTACATTTGAATGAACATTTATCTCCAGTTTTGATAAGTAATATAAATTGTGCGCAATTTTGTGCCATAAGGCGTGTGAATCGGTTATGAATACGATCGTTTGCACTTTCTCGACCCCAACTGGCCAGCTCCATTTTGTGACAAAGTCATGTTAATCATTTTAATGGTGAAAAAGTTGGCGCCATAGCTTCACGTTTGACAGTTTTCATATAGTAACCTCGTTTAACAGTTACTTTAACAAATTTATAATGAAGAGAGTGTCGATGAAGAAATCACAGATGTTCACCACAAAGCTAATCTAGCTCTGAACATGAATGGTTTTGCATAAAACATTTTCACATCAGTTGCTTTATGGTGATAGCAAATGTTTTTTTTTTTTCCATTCTGGCCAGACGTATTATAAAATGATAGTTTTCTGTTAAGTATTACAGTAATACTCTACAGCAAGTTGTTTGTTTGACAGTCTGAGTAGTAATTTGTCCAAGTCCAAAAATGATGAATATTGTCATGGCTGCTCTTTGATTATAAAATTAGCATTTTCCGTTGTTTTTCCCAAGGTGGTTAACTATAGCTGGGGGACTCTGGAAACCTTTAAGAAAGGATGGTCAGCTGTTGCTGTCAGATCGAGGCTCTTCTGGAACAATGCATGCTTTCACTCATGTCCTGTGCAGTTGCAGGCCTGGAGGAAGTATAAACAGGGCTGCTTGTTTGACACCGGGAGGCTACATTCTGAGTCTATGACAGATTCGTTCAATGGATTTGGTTTTAGGTATGTAATTGTCCTTGGTCATCACTCAAATGAATGACCATGGTGAAAATGAACAAAGACAGTCCTGTCACAGGGCCTGGGTGCAAACTGGTCATCTGTAGCTCACTGAATGACGCGTTCTGCTGAATTTTGTGTTGAATTATTTTTATTTTTTGGGTGGGTGTGGGGGGGGGGGGTTAGATAAAGTCAGGAAATTGCCATTTGTTCAGAATGTTTTCTCTACAGGAAGTCCTTTTGGCTTTGTTTTGCTTCCTCTTCCGATTGTGGTAATGCACTATATATTTCTGAAATTGCAAAACAATTCATGCTGAGCAGAGGATTTGCAAGCATCCTCATTAGTTATCTGAAGGTTTTTTTGTTTGTTTGTTTTTATCTTCCTGTGAGTTTCATGAGTAAATTAATTTCTAGTTAGGCCTGAAAGGGACCTGTTAAAACTCCATCCTCTAGCATGCTTCTAACCTTATGGTTTGGCTTGACAGGAATCGAGTATCACTTGGTGCTGCATTATTAAAGGTTCTTGCATGCCACTGCAGCACACAGTCTGGTGATGACCAAATTATATTTATAAGGGGTAATTGCAGGTAGGTCAGCCAACTGCCTACTGTTGGTCACGATGCGTGTTTGGGGTATACTCTTCCGCATGTGTCCAGGCTGTCCAGCGCTGAGACACATGGGTAATGGTGTCTGTGAGACTCCTGGGTGTGACAAACAAAGCCTGGACGTCTTTGACTGTGACTGAAACCAAATTGACTGCATGAGCATAAGATTAGGGTGACAGAAGCACCATTATATCCGATGTGAGTAACTAACACCAGCCGAAGCTGGTCACTTGAGCCTGAAAATAACGGAGCGAGAAATTGGTGAAAGCCCTAGCAACTGGTATCTCTGCCGGCAAAGTCAGCTAATGCTGTGAGCTGCTGTCAGCCGGACCAGTAATGCAACTATGAGCGTTTGTTGTTTCCTTAAAAACTCAATGAATTTCAGTGTATGTGTAGCTGATATGGTAACAACAAGCCATTGGACTCGCTGTTGGCCATGGTACAGTTTGAGGTAGTTTCAGGTTACACCTTTTGAATCCAATTTTGAATGACTAGCAGACCAACCATACTATTGAAAGACATCTCCTTAGGTTATATTAGTCACTTACCGCTCGGATATTACTTGGCATGGCCCAGAGCTCCTGAGTCACCTGGACTGTCCTCCCAGACATACCTGTGCAGACTCTGACGTGCTGAAATGTTAGGAGGAAGTAGCCTATTCCTTGCACGCACAGAAGCAAAATGTAATATGTACAGTATGCATTTCCCTGTTCTAGTGCAAGCACAGGACAAAGGTTAAGGACATACAACCGTGTGTGTGTGTGGGGGGGGGGGCTTGCTGTCTGTCATAAAGCTTAGGTGGTCTGCTCATTAAATGATTCGCTAGATACAGATCTCCAGGCCAAACATATACAGCGGAAATGCATAAGTTCCAGAGCTGAAGGAAGTTTTGAGCCCAGGGTATTGGCTCATTCCAGCTGTCATCGGTGATTTCCCAGTATGGGGCTGACGTGTGTGCGTGCGTTCGTGTGTGTGTGTGTGTGTGTGAGTGCATGTGTGTGTGCTTGGCTGTTCTAAGCATGTTAGCGTTCATGTATGTGCGCATGTGCGCACACATCACCGCCAGGGCAGCCAGTTCCCGGCAGCGCGGGGGTTTCCTCATTTCCCGAAAGGGGGCCTCTTCTGTGCACAGCGTGTCTTTGCAGGAAGGAATGCGCCTGCAGCCCGTTGCCTAACCCCGTGAAGCCCAGGATTGCCTCATGTGCAGGGCTGGTGCATGTTCTGCCTGAACCAGCCTCAGTTTAACGACATAATGGCATATTCCTGTCCAGGAATCTTGTTTTATAGTGCCACTTTAGCAAGGAAAATAACATAAATTTTTATTGAACTTTTATTTTACTCGGTTATCATTTGAAGTGATGCCCTGAAGCGGGTGGGGAATGCAAGTCTTTGTGCAGTAGGTGGGGTAAAGGGGATGATCAAAGCCACTTTCGCGGCTATTTGATCTTTAGCGACAGCAGCAAGGCAGGACCCGAGTTTATCATTGTACCCAAAGGGTGGCACCTGCTGCGGCACAGTGTCCCTGTTCGGCCCTCCTGCGCCTGTTCCGGCAGCAACTTCAATGTTCCCTTGCAGGTTTCCCGTCCGAGCGCTAACCAGGCCTGAACCGCCCGCTCGTGCAGTTTCTGCGGAGGGGCAGTGGGCTCGGTGGGGGCGTGCCCGTCACATGCCCTGTCATGTGACGCTCAACAGCTGCGGCCTGCCGCCTTTCCCGACTTTCCTCTTCTGGGCTTCGGTGAAACCCACCGCCCTCTGGCCACCACCCCAAAGGAGTGTGGTTACGCTTCCTGTACATAAGCAGATTACCCAGCATGCAAATGTGCAGATAAGAATCGCATGCTTTTAATTCCTGATCAGTGTACGGCTCTCCGAAGGCAAATTCAATTTGCTGGGAAAGTGGGAGAGCTGAGGCCTCGTAAAACAGAAATCATTCAACTATGCGTGTGTGTGTTTTTTTATTTTTATTTTTATTTTATTTATTTATTTATTTTTTAAATGATAGTTCAATTGTGTAATTTATTGAATTTGTACTGCTATGCAGCAAATTATCATCTGTATGTTGGCAAACATTCCAGTAACGACTCGCAGTTTCAGGGCAGGGCAGTTTCTCGTCACAGCTGTGAAAGCGAGGTCAGAAAGTGAAACCACGTGAATCCTTCCCCAGGCAGCCATGTCTGTTCTTTTCAGTGGATCAATTGGAGTATCTGAAAGCTAACACCCCTCATGCTGCAAGGAACATGGACTGTGATACCATCAGGCTGAAATGTTTAATGCAGAGTTTAACCTTGATCAAGCATTTAATTATTTCTTTTTTTTACTGGGGTATGGGATTAGCCTCAGTGCAAATGGCTATGCTTCCAAATGCTGTAAAAAAACTTAGCCAGCACCCAGGGTATAGCTACCTGTCTCTCACCCCGCCCCCTTTCTCCCTCTCCTGCCCCTGCCCCCGCCCCCTTTCTCCCTGCCCCGCCCCCAGACCCGCATGCAGAGCCTGCAGCCGGAGCCCGCTGCCCGCTACCGCAACGTGGCGGAGGCGCTGTGGCGCATCGTGAGGACCGAGGGCGTCTGGAGGCCCATGCGGGGGCTGAACGTCACGGCGACGGGGGCGGGGCCGGCCCACGCGCTCTACTTCGCCTGCTACGAGAAGGTGAAGAAGGTGCTGGGTGATGCCGTGCACCCGGGACACAACAGCCATTTGGCGAACGGTACTGTAGCCCCGCCCCTCCCCTCACGTCTCCTTCAGCCATAACTGTGTATCTCTTACTCTCTCTTTCTCGCGCGCACATTCACACACAGTAACCAATCCCAGTCTTCATTTTATATTAAGAGTTTTGAACTGTTAACGCTAGGGTTGAAGTATAGCAATGAGTGTGTACCTGTACCTGATAACCAAGAGCGGATTAAGTTTAAGGAATATGTTTTTTTTCCCTTTTTCTTTAAAACAAAAAGTTGCAACGCTGAAATAACTGCAACTTCCCCACCAGGCAAAAAATGAAAAGTTGTTTCCCATTTTTCTCCTTTGATCCTCTATTTTTAAAGACCATTCATAACTGAAACTTCTCCCATTTCTGCAAAAGTTTGCATCAGTTGAGAAGCGAATGCAGCCTTTGGTTTTTCTTTTCAGTATTTCTACCAGCTGCGCTATGCAGTTGTTACATTATACGGATGAATTTCTGCCACAGGCAGTTTCCCATTCGACCAGAGGAGGCGCTAGGCAGCGGCTAGGCTTACCGAAACCCTCCCTCTGTGGACGCCGATGCAGCCGATCAGCTGGCACGGAGAGCATTAGACCTCAGACCAAGAGATGAGTCACGACAGAGAAGTGTGGAGCTTTAGCTATGCCCAGCCTCCCCCCCTCCAATCCCCTGTTTTCTGGGTAACTTTTTGTTTCCACATTCCTGGAAGCATGACCGAACAGCAGCGCACACGGGCACGGGAAGGAAGTGAACAAACCAGTTGTGTAAATGAGTAAGCCTCGCTGCCATGGGCCCTGGAGCGCTCTACGTCACGAGAGGTATTTCCGGTCCGTCCGCATCCAGGGCCCGTATTCACGGGGCACCTTAATGCTGATCCAGGATCAGGTTTTCGCTGGCCATCCACTAACCTCGTCCATTACGGGCTAAAACGCGAAACTGATCCCAGATCAGCGCTCCGGCTCTGAGCTGCTTTACGGACGCGGGCCCTGGGCTTCTCCGGGCTTGCGGGGGCGGTGAGGACCGACTGGAACACGACGTTCGCTCACTTTGGCGCTCGGGTTCCGCGGTGGGGACGTAGTCAGACGTCGCTCACGAGGCCGTCCCGGCAGACACCCGGTCTCCCTCCGTGTCCTCCCATCCGCTCGTGACGGTGCGTCCGAAAATAGACCGCGGGCGATATTTTGAACGCAACGTCGCCCGCACTTGTGACCGCTTGGCTCGTTCGGTAGAAGGTTTTTCTCAGGTTTCTCGTCGGAGGGGTGAGGGGGAGGGCACGTTGTAGCCGTACGGCTGTGACAGCCTTTACCCTACTGCTCTCCGTACCGTGCCGCGTTTCTGTTGGCTGGCCTGACCCGGTTACGTAGGTTAAACATTCATCTGTTATTTACCCGTGTAAGCCGCGCAATACCGCTATCCACCCTGTAGAAAAGTTTGGGCTGTGGTGCTTGTTTGCACATTGCCAAGCGTTCCAGTGTCGTTGGCCTTTCTGCGGGGTTGGCTCACTCGTCCGCGTCGATAAGGTCGTCCCTGGCTGGCACAGGGCGTCTGTTCCAACCCTGAGCTGAGCGTGGAGACGGTGAACATAGACTCTTTAGCCAATGTTAAACCACAGCTGGGTGTCCAGGGACAAAGCCAGTGTAGCGTGTAGATGTGAGAGAGCCCGGTGTAGCGTGTAAATGTGAAAGCTGAGTGTAGTGTGTAGATGTGGGAGAGCCTGGTGTAGATGTGAGTGAGCTGGGTGTGGCGTGTAGATGTGAGAGAGCCCGGTGTAGATGTGGATGTGAGAGAGGCCGGTGTAGCGTGTAGATGTGAGAGAGCCTGGTGTAGCATGTAGATGTGAGAGAGCCCGGTGTAGATGTGAGAGAGCTCGGTGTTGAGTGTAGGTGTGAGAGAGCCCGGTGTAGCATGTGGATGTGAGAGAGGCCGGTGTAGGTGCGAGAACCCAGTGTACAGTGTAGATGCGAGAGAGCTTGGTGTAGATGTGAGAGAGCTGGGTGTTGAGTGTAGATGAGAGAAGTATGTGGGGAATTTGTGTGCGTAGTGTTACGCTGCATGTTCCCTGTGATGTCACAGGAGCTAAAAGGAACAACTAGACTTGGATAAACAGACGCACGGTCTGGAAAGTCTCCCAGATTAGTCATACCGGAGAAAGTACAAAATTGCGTAAAGCCAGAGAACACAAAACAGCTTGATTAAGATATCACAGACTTTTTGACTTGGCATCAGTGGAGTAAGTGTAACACACACTGCAATAACAGACCAGCGTGCTTGAGCGATCGGGGTTCCGTATTCCGTAGAAATGGCATGATGAAATACATTGCGCACACCAGTTTCACGCTACAAGCTGCAGTGTTCTGAAAATGTGAGTGAAACAGAGCCAGATCTTGGCGGGTTGAACTGCTTTACAGGAAACAAAACCGAAACCAAAACCTCAAGAGTAGAGGCGGAGCGGGGTTAAGGCTAAGCGTTTACCTGGCAAAGGCTAAGGGTTTATCTGACGATCTGTACAGGCAGCGAAGTGACGCAGACACAATAACACTCCTCCCTCCATCACTGTGGTCTCTCCTCTCTGCTCTCTTGTTCCAGGTCTGGGGGTGGGGATGTCTGCAGGCCCCAGAGGACTCCCCTGCTCCCCTGGACCCCACTGCAGGAACCCGCTTACTGCTCTCCACCAGGGGGCGCTCTTCTCTTAGCGTACATTAAACACTGTAGGCTCGGTTATCTCCGGTCACATCTCTTCCTGGTACTCTCTCATTGGTTGGCGCTCCCTCCCCCCCCTCTCATGACAGCCTTGCTCTGGCATCCCGTTTCCTTGAAGCAAGGTCCCTCCTAATCGTTGGCCCAGACTTTGTGGACGACATTTATCGTTCAAACAATACTGCTTTGTGTATTCCCCATACCTCCCTGTAGTCTCTAATTGACTATGTAATCTTAGGGTTGTAGCTAGGTAAGCTGTTTATCTTAGTTGACTTAGTTACTGCACTTGTGCCTACTCAACTATTGCTTGTTTTATTTGCATAGACTGCTTTGTTGCTGTTTTTGTTGTGTTAATCAGATTAACCTACAGCGTCCAAGTTAAACTACGCAGTCGTTCCCTGCACTTGGAACTGTACTTCCTTGTAGGGTTTTCAACACACTTGTTCCTGGTTTTGGTTATACACTTTGTTGTACGTCGCTCTGGATAAGAGCGTCTGCCAAATGCCTGTAACGTAATGTAAAAAAAAAAAAATGTAATATTCAGACCAGTGCTGAAAATGATCCACTGAGTTTATAGGTAGAGTGTGCCGTTAGCATAGTCTAGCGCCTGCAGTGTATTATTTTTGGTTTGTTTATTTCCTGCTTTATTCGGTGCTGCAAATTTCTCTTTTTTTCTCTTCTTTAAAGAGTTTGAAAATCGCTTTACGAATAAAGTGCCTTATGAGCATCACTGTCATTATCATTAAGGTTATGGTTATATTACGTTATATAATTGTATATAAGGTTATCATTATAACCACAGGCCCTTTGTGGTGACTTTGAGGATTGTGGGAGGCGCTGTGAAGCCAGACATGTCAATTTTACTGCGTAGGGCCAGGGGGGAGCGTGCGTCTCCCCCGCGCCTCCCTCGCACCTCCCCCGCAGGCCGTTCTCACCTCTCAGAGTTTATCTTGCAGGAGCCGCAGCGTGCATGGCCACTCTCCTTCATGACGCATTCATGAACCCAGCAGAAGGTAAGCCCCCCCCCCCGTCCCCCCCCGTCTCGTGTCGATAGCTTCCTTTGAGCGGAGCCAGGCCTGGGAGCGTGGGGTTAAACACACTGTCAGGCCGTTCGGCTGCACCTTCTAATCTGGTCTCGGAATACCAGCCTCCAGAGACCGTTCTAGCAAATCCCTGTTTAAGCGGCAGCTGGGCGCAGCTCTGCTGTTTGACTCCAGGGGGAGCCCTGACACAAGTCCAAGTGTAAATTTAAATCTACCCTTTGAGAACTAGGTCATAGTTCTAAATACAACTCTATACTCAATGCTTGTAAGCTTTCATTTCATTGTTGGAGTCACAAGGTTTTGTTGAAATTCCTTTGTCTTTAAAACAGTATTAAGAAGCAGCCAGTCCAAAATCATTTTGTTTACCTCAGTTGTTATTTAATTGGAATGGTGCGTGTGTCAGAATAGCAAGGCTATGGCTGACATTGAGGAAATGTTCTCAAAGGTTCTGTCTCTGTGATGTCAGTCTGCTAATGTATATGTGTCAGTTTGTGCATATTTTGGCTGCGTGAGTATGTGGATTTATCTGTTTGTCTCCATGTGTGCATGTTTTCTGTCTTTGTCAGGGTATTGTTTGTGTGTAAAATGTGTCGGTGCATAGATTTTGTCTGCAGGTATGTATGTCTGTGTCTGCATGGATTTTCTTTGTATCTTTTCTGTCTGTTTGTCTGTCTGTGTGTGTGCTGTATATATGTTCCTTTGTGTGTGGGTGTGTGCGTGTGTGTGTTACTGTGTGAGCATAAGGCTTGTTACTGATTCTTGCTGTAACTGCCACACAGTACTCTGTATGTGGGTCAACCCAGAGTGTGTGCGAAATTCTTTGACTCGTCCAGTCACATGGTTAAAGTGATGATCGAGGGTTCTGGGTTTGGGTCTGGGGAGCATCTGGGGTTTGGGCCGACAGTCATGCGCACACAGCGACTCTGAGTATTCCAAACCTTTCCACTCGAAAAGCCCATAAACCCCCCCTTCCCTGCCCCACGACCATAAATCAAATCCCTGAATGTCAACCATGCCATGTGGTGCCCTGGCTAACTCCGCCCCTAGCTCTGAAAAGCATGTGTTGCTATTGGTATTTGTTGCTATATGGTAAGTGTTCTGTCGTTTATACTGTCTTCATCATATTAATGATTTCTCTCTGTCTTTCTCTCTTACTCTCTCCCTCGTTTTGCTGCTCCTGGGTTCGGACATCTTGGGTCACCTTTGGTCGTCTTCCTGTCGGGGCTCGTGTCTACCTGGGCTTCCTCTCCCTGTCTCTCGCACACCCCCCCTAGTGGTGAAGCAGAGGATGCAGATGTACAACTCCCCGCACCGCCGCGTTTTGGACTGCATGGCGGCGGTGTGGCGGGAGGAGGGCGCCCGGGCCTTCTACCGGAGCTACACCACCCAGCTCACCATGAACGTGCCCTTCCAGGCCCTGCACTTCATGACCTACGAGTACCTGCAGCAGATGCTCAACCCCCACAGACAGTACAACCCCGTCTCCCACATGGCGTCCGGCGCCCTGGCGGGGGCCCTGGCGGCGGCCGCCACCACCCCGCTGGACGTCTGCAAGACCCTCCTCAACACGCAGGAGGCGGTGGCGGGGGGGGGCGGCGGGCGGGCGCATCTCGGGCCTGGCGCACGCCTTTCGGACCGTGTACAGGCTGGGCGGAGTGCCCGCCTACTTCAAGGGCGTCCAGGCCCGCATCATCTACCAGGTGCCCTCCACGGCCATCAGCTGGTCCGTCTACGAGTTCTTCAAGTACGCCATCACCAAGCACCACCACGAGAAGCTCGTGAGGGAGGGAGGAGCCAAGAACTAGCCCCGCCCCCTCGCTCGTCCCCTCCCCCACACCTCACCTTCTTGTTTCCGTAACCACCATAATGTAGGGAGGAGAAGTCGGCATCATGACGGGATGGTATTTGTGTCTGTCAGACCCCCCCCCCCCCCCCCAGCATTAAGACTCAATAATACGCCAAGCGCACAATAGAAGGAAGAATCTCCCCTTTACTCCTCCACCACAATGTTAATCAACAGTGTCAATGTTCCACTGCAGGGCTAAGCAAGCATAGCATGCTCATATATTCTCACATAAATAGTAAGGCAAAGTATTGTTTGGGACATTGTCTAAAAAAACACCAAAACCAAAAATAATTATTTTTGTTTCTTTTTTTTTTTTTTTTACTTTTTTTTTTATATTCAAAAAATGCATTTCCTCTTAATCCCACCAGGGGACACTGTTGTTCTCGCACTGCGACACACACACACTACTATCAGATGCACAGCAATAAGTATCTGAAATTGCGCACAAAAATGTTATGATTTCGAGGTCACAATGTGTATACTTATTGGCAGTTGATAGGTTAGTGAAGACCGCTGTCTGTGTGTGTTTGTACACACTGCATCAGGAATTGTAATTAAACCTTTTATGGTTCAGAAGTGATGGCTAATTGGGGAAAAAAATGTTTTATGGTTTTGTTTTGAAACTGAAGTCTCTGTCCAACAAAAAACACCCCCCTCCAAAACACTGTTTTTTGAAAAATGATTATTTTGTCAACATTTCCTCTTGTACACACCCTCTTGGTCACAACCAAATGGTTTCCATGTAAATCCTGCCCAGTTTTTGGCCGTCAGCAAGTTATCTGCCTCTGGTCATGCTTACCTGGCAATCGCTCTTTAGGGTTGAAAAAAAAACAAATATTTCTTTCTCCCCATTGGTCATTAGGTGGGTGATGGAGAAGCCCAACTAATCAAAGGCACTATTCAAATGATGTTTCGTTTTGGTTGCTTCACTTGTGCTTTTTATAAGATGCTCGTCTACTTTGCATAAACTTGTGCTAATCTTTGAAGCCATAAGATATCGACCTTCATATCGCCATTACAGTAATAGATTTTAATATCTCTTCTTGACCTGTTGCACCTCTGTGGTATTCCAGTAATTAATTTTATCTCACCCATTTTTGGTCAGTCAGAAGAAGCCAAAGAATGATGCCATACCTACATATGCATGTGCAGGGACAAAGGTCCTCAGATTTCCCAGATATAAATTATTCCCAGTTTAGAAAATGCCTTTTGTTGAGGTAACCATCAGTTGTCACACTTGCGAATGAGACGGCCACAACGGTCGGTGCCGAACCACGTAGCTCTTCAAAAAATGAATGAATACTACTGAACATGCGGTTTCTGTTGTGCTGGCTACATATTAACTAACCCAATTTTTTTAATTTAAGTTTTTATTGTTTTTCTTTCTTTTTTTTTTTAAGCGTATCGTAAACAGAATTGGTCTACATCGGTATCATGTTGACTGCCCTGTGAAGTTTGCCTGGTGGTAATAAAATATTTGGGTCTGTAGTTTTCTGAAAGCTGCTTGCCCAAGCTGGAACAAAGACTGACGTGTTGGCTCCTTAATTTCCTGTTATAAATATATAAAAAATATAAATGCACGTGGCCATGTACACACATGCATACCAAGATGGTTACATCTAAATAAGTATGAATTATTACTGATAAATATAGTTTCTTTTTATAGATTTTATGTAATTTATTTGTGTTTTATCCCCAAGGCCCAGTCTGCTCTGCTTCCACTATCCTGTGTCAATATCCAGGCTAGCCCATGTTAACGCTCCACCAAAACTAATTTTACCATAGAAATGTCTTATCTTGGAGACATCCAGATGTATTGTCATGTGATTGAAGGCATGTTTTGCGGTCGGTTTCCCCAATAAGTCTTGACATCCTGAAAAATTGATCCTTTTCACTGTTATGTGAGGAATTGTGGCTACTTGACACATGAGCATTTTTGATTAAGCTCGCTTACAGTAATAATTGTGATTCTGATGTTCTTTAATGTACTTTAGTGGAGGAATTCCTGCAGCAGAAAGTGGCTGTGTGCAAGTGCGCACGGGCATGTGTGTGCATGCAGGCGAGTGTGTGTGCGCGTGCGTTTGTGTGTGTGTGTGTGTGTGTGTGCATGCTTTTATCCAAAACTGCAATGCCGGTATAAGATTGATTTATTACCATATTCTCTCATAACATGATAAGCCAATGAGGGGTGCCATTTTTAAACCACTCTAAAGTATCCCTTTGTGGTGACATCATTCTGTTCTACACCAGCCTGGAGCAAAGGGAAGTAGAGAGTTAACTGCTGGCTGTTTTCACAGCCAGTGCAGGAACAGGGAAATTTTGTCTCTGCCACCTTTTGAAATGGGTCACCTTAAACAAATCTGTGGACTTGAAGAGGGAAGGACAGATTTAAACCACGGAGCCTTGGAATTTCCTGCACAGAGTACCTCCATGTTAAATGGCCACATGGTCCCTCCCCCCCCCTTCATGCAGAATTGCCTATTAATCAGAGGAGCTGTCACATGGGTTTTGAGAAGAGAGACAGGCGGGGCCTGTGGGCGGGGCAGGTCCCGACACATTCATCCTCGACTCCGATGGCAGATCCCCTTTCAGATGTTTATTTTCGTACCCGAGGCTGACATTTTGTGCGCTCTCATCTCCCCTCTCGTATCCCCTTCTTCCCTCGGTTTTTTTTTTTCCTTCTGACCTCCACCTTCTTTTGTCCCTTCCACCCCCCCTCCGCCTGCAGGAATAATAGGCCTCACTGGAGCGTGTTCATTATCAGTCTACAGCCCACGTGCCCACGGCGCCCCCCGCCCTCCACCCAGCCAGGCTGGAGCGTAGGGATTGGTGGGGGGAGGAGGGTCGTGACCTTTATGTTTGTTAACTTTTCCTCGTGCAATTACATCTGCATTTTCTTTCACGCGCGGGGGGGAAACACCCTGACCCCTCCGATGCGTTCAAAGCTCTGGATGAGGCGGGAGTCTTTGACGGGCGGTGACCTTTGGGGACGGCACGCACAGGCAAGGGCGTGGCCGGCTCACAACACGGCTGTAACATTACCCGAGAACACGCGTTAGCACTGTTAGCCATTTCAGTTTTGGGCATCACCCAGGTAGGTCCTACAGGTGAAAAATGGTCTGGGTGAGGTTGTACAACTCTGTAAAGTCTTTTTAGATCTGATGCACAGGGACATGGACCCACTGAATACAAAATGACCCCCCCTGCGCTATCTGCGTATATTAACCAGAGGAACAGAGATGGCGGGCTGGGGGGGCTTGTAGGGCTGCCCACATGGTCCTGCCACATTCATTTCAGTGGTGGTGGAGCTTCCGATACACCATGAGTGGAATGTTATTAGGGGTGTGTCTGCTTACAGATGGTTGCATGTTTCAGTTCAGAGGATCCTCCTTATAAGGCAGGCGGATCTAGGGGTAGCAGGAAGGGAGGGTGGAATACCAGGGGTGGTGTATGTGATCCCGTTCACTCCCCTTCTCCCGCTCAACTGACATGGAGGAAGTGAGGGAGGACGTATGGGTGGGGGACATCAGCAAACACCTCCCCCTGACTCTGTCTCACTGGTGGTGGTGTGGAGGTGCCAAGGAATTCTTCAGGTAGAAGCCGTGGCCAATGTTCCCAGATGGGACGGGAGAACTGACCGTTGGGGCCTCAGCCGGGTCACATCTGCGACTCCTGGCTTGGCCATGAGCCTACCACCTTTGGGAGTCAGATGTGGAAATGGAATACTGTATATCCCTCGTTTGAAAACAAGAACACCCGACTGGGTTTCTGGTGGAAAGACATCCACTCCCCATAAATCCTGTTGTTTAGAGATTTTCTCTGGGTCTCTGCAGCTGTTCATAAAATGAATTGTCCGAGGAAATCAATAAATCAAACACCATATGGAATTCTGGCACATCCTATGCAAAGACAAATGATCTCTTTGTTTCTCATTTAAATAAAGGGATTGTTTTTGTTCAGCCTTCACACCCTATTGGATGCATCTGCTCAAGTACTAAAGAGGAGGAGGAGGCTATGGATCTAAATATTTGATTTGATTATGATTCCCATTAGCTGAAGCCAAGTCATCAGCTGTGTTTCCGGGGGCCTACATACAACACCAGAACAGTTATACACACAGGCAAGACAAAATAAGAGGAAATCAAAGAGGCATTTGAGAAAGTTGAAACTTTCCCTGCTACACACGCCTTGTCTGAATCCCACCAGACCCACTCAGCATCAGAAAGGAAGCTGGGAGGTCACTAAATGGTTAAATCTCCTGAAGGTCTTCTGGAACGGAAGTCTTATCTAATGCCACCAGCCCCACCCCTCAGCTGTAGCGTGAGGAATTTGATATCAACGGGAGCAAGGTCATAGAAGCCCCTGTTGCATCCCTTTGCCAAATAATCAGCCCTGACTTCGCTCCTCATGGTCAGCCGTCATACCCACAGGCTCTGGACAGGCCAAGAAGGTTCCGGAATGAGAGCGGGTGCGACAACGAGAGACGGAATGGAAATAGAAGTGCGATTTGATTCTGCTTTCAACTTGCGCCTAAAAGATGCCTTCTCTGCTTCTTATGAACATGAAACAACCCCTTACACTGGTCATCTTAATGCCGTGTTTGCAGATAATTATATTAGAACATTGGTCTACAGCAGGAGTGTGTCCTACCCCTACAACGACCAAACACAAAACAAAAAAAACACGACAGTAAGAAATGGGTAACACTGCCATTGTACCCTTGAGCAAGGTTCTTAACCTGCATTGCTTCAGTATCCAGCTGTATAAATGGATGCAGTGTAAGTGCTATGTAAAATGTTGTGTAAGTTGCTCTGGATAAGAGCGTCTGTTAAATGCCTATAATGCAATGTAAAGAGGTTTTGTGTTATAGATTGTATAATGACAGACGAGCCTTTTGGGTAGTGCTTACAGCAGTCTTTTTAGACTGTCCTTATCTTTCAGCACACAAATGCACACACGCGCGGACGTACACACACCCAAGATTCACAGATTTCAAATTCAATTTCAAGTGTGCATTCATTTATATGAACATAGATGAGCATCCTGTTGTAAAACGTAGGCTACTGAATGCATGATGACAGATACTAGTATACAAAACATTAATAATGGTTAACCTCCGCCCATGTGCGCATGCAAAAAATCTAATTAATTGATGTTATGTATTTTAGTCACTCTGGAGCTATGGAAAGTGGAGTACAGCTCAGTGCATTCAGCAGTGCGTTTAGATGGTATAGGCTAAATCTAGACGTTCGATGAGAACCCGGCTATATTTGCTTGAACTGTAAAAGTTTTATAGGCGGCTAGGATATAGCCGGGCTATATCTGGGTAAATCCTGAGCTAAATTATTCTAAATTAGTCCGTTTATGTCAAAATATCTCTCAACCTAGATTTCCACCCCTCCAGACGTCTATATTCCGTCTATAGTCGGGTTTGTGATCACTGGGTCCGCGATATTGTACGACTTCTCGGGTCCACATTTTAAACATTTACTGCTCGTTTGATATCCATTAGTAAATTGCTTCGTATGAAGTTTACTGGATAATTTACGTACAGAACAATTCTCGACATTCTCTGATAGGATAAAAAAAAGAAGCGCCGCCTTGCCTTTCTGAACATCCGAGGTCTTCTCAGCACAATTCTTCTCCTGTCCATAGAAAGCATCCTCAGAACTTTTCTGCCAACACTTTATTTCGGTGACCCTATCAGCTACTTCAGTGTCCTCCGGTCGTTTTCATATGAGTGTCAGTTGCAATTTCTTCTTACCAAGATCCGAAAGAGAACCGTCAGCAAATTTTTATATTTTCTTCTGCTACTTTCAAGCAACTACGTGCGAACCAATAACCAATTGCGGCAACACTCCGATTATGGGTCCTTATGACTGTGGAGATAAGTATAACAATCTGTCATCTATATACAACATTTACAGGTTACTCTGTGCCATAAATGAGTAGCCTATAGACTGTGGCGTTTCAGAACGTGTTATTTTTTATCTATCTGAAAACCTGAACACGGAAGTTTAAAATGTGCGTATTCACTACAGACTTGCAGGTCGTTTTGAGCAACATTTTCTTTTTTCCCTCAGTAAATCTGGGGCATAGGCCCAGTTACTGATAATATCAATGTACGCCTGCATTCGGCCTGCCACGACCTGCAGGTTTGTATCCACACTTCGGCGTGCACAACAGCGCGCATGTCTATCTGCAGGCCAACTCCACTCCGAATATTATTTTCCTTTTGAAAACTCCAGACGCACGATTTTAACTACGAGAACTGCATGCTATACGTTGCAGGCATGACATGTTGTCGCACCTGCTTGGTAACAATAATGGCAGGTAGGCGTTTCAGTGAAGCTCGAAACGAAATTAACATTCAGACTCAATTATATGAAGTAGGCTAGACTACTATGGCTGAAATTGTAAATACAGAGAAACGATGGACTTTGCTGCTCACATTCTGCTGCAATATCTGTTCAATATGAATTAGGTTTGGCAGCAAAAATATGCCTTTGACGGCACTTTGAATTCCCCGAAGAGAAATGATTTTGAACAGAATTTATAATTAAACGCGATATCGCATTGCCATTTTGCATATTACCTTTTAGGCTATTATCCTCGTCATCTTTAATTTAATTATACGCGTTATACTGAGTAGGCCTACTTTTATCTGGCGATTAAAATGTATTGTGATTAATTGCAGTTAGCAAAAGTGCTTGAATACTTCATGTCTGTCTTTTGGCTATAGCCAGTGGCGAATTTAAGTGTTCTAATAACGTAGGCTACATGCTGTTTTCTTCTGCCATACATAATGCGTAAGACTCCAAAGCCAATTATATTTTCATCGAGGGAATTCTAATTAATGAAGCCAATTATCTGCGTACACAAGTGGGGACAGTGCGTGTCTTGGAACCAGTTCGCGCGCGGTTGTGCCAAAGAGGTAAGAGGCGGTAGTGAAATTGTTCCTCTTCTGGAGGGGTTTTATTGATATCTCCGTTACTTTACATAATTTATGTTAGCAGGTTGACACAACCTCTTTCTAATTTGTGTTACATTGATTAGATGCGTGAAGTGTCTATATATGGAGTAGTCAAAATAAAACTTGTCTTTGAATAGGCTCATTGCGCATTTCACGTAGTCTTACAGGAAAAACGGTTTGGCTCTTGACTTGGGTATTTGACCCGTCTCCACAGCCTATCTCATACCGCCATATGTTTTGATACTGTTTATTACTTTATACACGTTATTCTCTCATTAGATAATAAGTAGATGGCGCCACCTCGTGTTGAAAGTTATTCATGTTCTATAAAAATAAATCCCTGTAACCTACGCTCTAACAGCTACACGACCAAATCTGGTTTGATCGGTTTATTAGCAGCCATTTAAACTGAAGTGCGTTCATTAGCAGTGTTATAGATTCATATTTTAAGTAAATATTTTTATTTAAAATAAGAACTGGCTCCGTGGATAATAAATAATAATTAGATTTTAGTCTTCATTATGCTCTTCATGAACAGCTCTTTTTGATTTGATTTTTGCAGACAGGTTTCGTCGTGGAAATATTTTATGGCTATAGCATGTCTTTGTTGCTATTCCCATATTCATAGAGAGATGGCAAGTACGGCCAAATGTGAATTCTCAGGTAGTAGATGAATGATAGGCAGTTGAATTTGTAATATCAGTCAGAATGTTTTTTTGTGATTGACAAAATTAGGGAAAACATTTAGAATAATTAGAAATAATTACTTATTCAGTCAAATCTGCATATTATGAATGTAACTGTATGCCTCCGACTCATGGAGGGTGATTTGCTGTGTAAGATCATTAACTGCTACATATGATAACTAGTTATTATGTATTGATGTGGTAATTCACTATTCTTTGGCAGTAAATGGCCTGTTACAGTCACCGGAATTACTGAAAGTTTTAATGAAAACGAGCAAGTTGAATTCCTCTTGACTAATGCATCTGATTTATAGGCCAGCAGTGTCAATCGTTGTGCACAGCCCAACCTCTGTGTTCATTTTATCATGAAACACAACATCAGAACTTTGAACTGTGAAAATTATATATATTTTTTAAGATATCGTATTTTACATTTTAGACAGTATTTCAACATTGGCAAACTTAAGGTCATACACTTTGTAGTTGGGAAGGTCTAACTCTTCTAAATAAAAAATGGGGAAAACTCTTAAGCCCCCACAGATGCTAATATTGCGTTAATTGTTGTGTGTTTTCCCACAGAGTTCAGGGTTTGTTATAGTTTGTGTTGCTAATAGTTATACAGTAAACCTTAGTAAGCCATACTATAAATATTGAACTGCTTGTGGTAGATAAACAATCAGCTGTTATTCCTGGGAGGTCTCCGAGACTTCAGTTTCTTGTTCGGAAAACTTGGAAGAGTCCATATTTGAAAGCTGTCCTTGTGGTGAGGTCATTCGGCTCCTTCTATTAATATCACTGCTGTGGGATGTCCAAGAGAAAGGAGGGATCATCTAAAGGGCAGTGACTGTCATATCCCCGAACCTGCCTCATGTAACTAGGCCTCAATAGCCCAGTTTCCACGGAATATTTATCTTTAAAGCACATCGTTTTGAGGAAATGTCAGACCAGAGACTTCACTGACCCAACATTCCCCCAACATTTTCCCAAAATTCCTCAGGGAAAACAAAGCCTGCAGGAAGCATAATTTTTACTCAAGTATATAACCTGTCAAATGTAACCTGTGACATAAACTGCATCTTTGAGATAACTGCCAGTTATCACTTCTATTTTAAAGCTTCATAATTATACGCTGTAAAATATTGTCCAACATTAATTCAATTACAGGAATCCAGTCAGGACCACATGTACTCTGTAAGAGTTGATTTAACACTGGACATTTTACTGCACACCAGCTTCCAGGGCAAGGGCCTAAAAGTGTTTTGGTGTTCTCACAGGTAAAGGATAAAATACTCTTGTTGAGGTGTTCCAAGTTTAAGTTGTGGTTCACTGCAAATTGAGTTATTTTGTATAGCTTTCGTTTTCAACAGACACTGGATATTTGACAGTGATGGGGAACAGAAAAAAGTTGATAGGTAAATTATTTTTAATATATTCCCTTTGGAGACTTTTGACGGTTTCATTCTCAATCCCTCCAAAGTATATTGGATGCCATATCTTATTAGTATCACACTGGTCACTGTTATGTAAGACTACATACTCTTCAATAAAAGTATTTTACAAGCATTGTGCCTAAGTGGATACAAATACCTATCACAAGGGTGATGCCCTTTAAAGTAAACCAGTATTAATAATGCATAAGAACCAGACAAAAATAATACTTAATTCAATGAAATTGTTTTGATGTTGCCATAGAGCTGAAATGGTCATCTGATAATCTAAAAGCATACCACATCTTGCAGCTGAATATATTATTGCTATTTGCTGTTTGCATTGCTCCTTATGGATGGTAAAAATATGTTGATTTGGATCACATTTTTAAAAGCGCAACACATTTGAGAACAAAAGGTATAAAACATCAAATAAGAATGTCCATTTTTGCATTTTGCGCATCTGTATTGGTGTTAATTACCTGGTTACGTATGCGAGGGAATGTCTAAACATTGCTCTCAACGCTGAGGCAGAGAATTGGACAATCGACAAGGAAATAAATAGGCAGTCTATCACTCTGCAGTGTAATTCTGCTATATCAAAAAGTAGGGCTAATGATGCCCCCGGCCCTGTTCCTACTCATCTTATTCTATGACTAACATCGACGGGGATGTGATGGC
Organism: Anguilla anguilla; assembly: GCF_013347855.1. Lineage (NCBI taxonomy): Eukaryota > Metazoa > Chordata > Actinopteri > Anguilliformes > Anguillidae > Anguilla > Anguilla anguilla. Next base: position 17,578,304 of record NC_049202.1, read on the forward strand.
AGATGAAGTCTTGTTTCTTCGTATACTTGGTTTCGTTACATTTGTCTTTTGACCGCACAGGAATGCTTTCATACAAGATCGGGAGAACGGGCTGTCTTAACATGCCTGTGTGAGATCCTTTTTTTTCAGGTGATGGAAGCGTTTCTGTTAATGAGGTGCTTAACTGGCGACTCCTTTAGAAGTGTCTTTAATGGAGATTTTTGAAACACGTTTAATGTGGTGCCGTGAGTGGGTTATGTCTAATTCTACATTTCTGCTCCTGTTTTCTTTAATTTTAAAAGGCCACGTGATGGACTCCGTGCACGGATATTCACAATGTCATGCCCCCATCAACATACTGGGCAAGCTGATGGTGTGTTTGTGCTCCTCCAAAATAGGATTTAGCTCATTGCCCAAATGCTCCTAACCACAGCCTTGGGGATAATACCCATATCACTTTGCAATAATGGCTAATGAAGTTTATTAGGCCAGAGTTTTCAGATAAGCCCATTGTTACACACATCGACATGCAATAATAGCTACTCTCCTGCAGTTTTGTTACATTTTTTCGAGAAATGCATTGTGGAAACAATTTTAAGGGATCTACATTTAGTAAAAATAATGACTGTCGGTATTTTTTCTGAGGTTGTTCTCATTACCACCTTCACTTGAAAATAGCATCATGTTTTTTCATTGATTTATCTATTATGTAAAAACTTGTATTATTTTTTGTGTTGTTGAAGAATTATGAGGTTGAATGGGAAGCATTTGGAAACTGAGGGAAAATAACCGTATGTGTGGCCAACAGCTACGTCTAGGCTTAAGTAAGCTGATTAATAAATCATACATTTCCATATACCCTGCAGCTACTTACAGCTCACTGTGCAGTTTCCAAGTCGTTGTCCACTGAATAAGCCTTGCTTTTGTGGTAAACAATTTATTTAAAACCACATTTGATATTAATCAAAATATTCAAATCGTGCAAGCTCTTTACAAAACTGAGCTTATGTATGCGATGGTAACTAGCCCGTTGTTAAGTGGACATTTCCCATTCTTGGATACTCTAAATTTCCCTTTTGTTCTCGATATCCCTTGCATAGTCGCCCAGGAGACCTCTTGTTTACTGTTGTTTTTAGAAACGAAGCTCAGCAAGAATACCACACGAGTTGCTGACTCTGGTGCAGATACGAATCTGGGCATCAGAAACTGAATCCGCGAGGTTCCGTCCCCAGGCGACGCCGCGGTGTCGCCAACTTTATTTACATGTATCAAGCACCAGGGCCACTCTATTCTGACACCAGGTATGTCTTTACTGGCAGCCGTGTGGAAGGGTACATCGACGCTATCAGTCCAGACCAAGCCTTGCCTCGTCTTTGTTTACATTCCAATTAATCTCCATTAATAGCTCTTGTACAATAGGGTCGCTGATTGCCTGAAGTCTGTTTTACCCTAACAAGAGATTAGTAGTGAGGGTTGTAAGTAGAGCCCCTGAGGTTAATGCAGTAGTTAAATTGTTAAATACAATTTGGGTGTATTTGCTGATTAAATCTTCCTCAAGTAATCCACAGGGTTCTTATAATGGTCTCGCAAAAAGAAGCGTTTTTAGGGCGAGCGAAGGAGGACCATCCGATAGTTGATCACCGCATGGATGAAAGCACCTCGTGAACGCCCTGTTGGGCATGGCACTGTAGGACACTGGTAAAGAAATAATTTTAAATTGACCGGTATAACAAAACAAAATCAAATGAACAATTTATAAAGAAAAAAATGACAGAAATTTGACAAAGAAAAATAATGGAAACAGATGCGCCGAAATGTTCGTGATGGACATCATAATTTTGAATTTTTTTTGAGCGATCACTATGCACAGAATAGGTTGCAGTCGGAACCCACTTTACTTTGGCAACATGCTGTCTATTTTGACCATTGTGAAGAAATTACCAATAGCTATGCAGGCTAATAGGGAAATAATATTCATTTTGTATCGCCATCGTTTCTGTTTTATTAGAGTGTTGGCGAACAGTGATTATATATATATATATATATAATGCTAAGTCTATGACAGACATAGGTATAATTAACAACATAGCCCATAGAACTATCTCCTCCTCCCTGCTATAACTGATTTGGCCGCCGCTCCAGCATCAAAAGAAATAATAAGAATAATATTAATGATAATAATAATAATAATAATAAGCATGTTATTTAATACACTCTGTCTGTGTGAATATATATTTTAAGTAGGCCTACATTTTAAAACATTCAGAGGCCGGAACAGTCCTTCTCTTGAGAAATGCGGGCCCTTACGTCTCTCCACCCCCATTCTCCGCTCGAACTCACTTTTAAACCTGTGTACTTTCTGTTTTCTTTTGCGCTCTCTGCCTGGCTTGGTGGTTTCCCACAGAATTGAAGTGTGCCTGTTCTGCAGCTGTAAATGCGGGTTGGGCGGTAGGAAATCGAGGCATGGTTCAATTTCAAAGTGATGCTGTGAAGCAGCGACAAACACCATCAAGTCAAAGTAACACGAAGCACCAAATCGCCAGTTTACCAATTGAAAATAGAGCCTGCAATCTGACGTTTAAAATTGTTGGTAAGCTATACGACCTAAGGAAGCCATATGCGTCATGTTTAGTGGTTGAACCCCCCTAGTTTACCTGGGAACTGTCAATACGTCATTAACACATGTGAAGTAAATATGGAAATTTCGGACAGAAACTCTTTGCTTATGTGTATGATATGGAATATAGCATGTAATTATTTTGACTAGGCCTATTTAAACAATTTAAAAAACATTGTGCACTCGTGGTACCAAAATGCCTTGGGTGACCAATGGAGCAATGACACTGTCCGTACCCATGTAGGAAATTGCAATAATTTTAGCCCTGCATGTTGGATAGGTCTAGATCATCACGAGTATGGCTGCGTGTTTCGTTTTGGTAATAATTTTGGAACTCCAAAGCCTTTGTGTTTTTCACGTTCACAGTTTCGGTTAGTTGCACCTTAGATAGGATTTGCATCCAGTCTTGTACCATGTTCATATGTCACCACTACCCATTGCGCCGTCTCTTGGTTAATTGTCTTGCTGTTGTCCCGCGGTTTCAGCGCACGGTTTCTGGACTCTCCCATCTTTCTCCAATGGAGAAATGGTTAAACTTGTAGCAATAATGGCCATGCTTTCAGGACCCAACCTCCCGCTGTAACCTCCAGCTTGCCTGCCCTGGAAGAGCTCGGCTGGAGAGCTCTCCCCCTCCCTTAATCAGAACCCCTTTCTCTGCGAACAAAAAAGAAAGGAACAAAAGTGAACACATTTTTATCCATCCCCTGTATGGCCAGCCAGCTAAAATAACGCCCCTGCCTCTGCATCAATGTGGAATATTAGGACGTCAATCTTGCAGCTCCTAGGTCTTTTTGTCTTTGCTGAGTACCCCAGTCTGCCTACCACACACCTTTTGTCTGTGAATCCAATAAAGACCATTATTCATACTCTCCAACCCAACTCGAACAGCTCCTTTCAGGGTATTTTAGAGGCCTAATCGCGTCCTTAGAGCTCCCAAATGTAGAATAACTTCCTCCTTTCACACCACTTGGCACTTGGACAATTAATTCGAGTGTGCCTGGGTTGCCCTTTCTAACCGGCTCCAAAGGGACATTTTTGGTAAATGGCAATAGGCTAACAAAGCGACAGTTTGCTGAAACTAACGCCGAAATGAGCTTATATAATAATAATAATAATAATAATAATAATAATAATAATAATAACAATAATAATAATAATAATAATAATAATAATAATAATGTTTACGATATGACCAAACTTACCTTTTTTCAAAAACACGAATATAACAAGGAAGATTTTTTAAAATGTTGAGCCATTTCGCTTTTTCGTGTTTTACATACCTCAGAACCTAAGTTTCTTAAACTTAAGCAGAATGCGCTTTGCAGGCTGTAATTATTCTGGGCGTTTTAAATATTAGATATTTACACAGATCGATGCAAAAGACACAGCACAATAAGTACAAAAGGGATCTCCTGCTCCTTGGATTTAATCTGTTTCAGTTCATGGTCACACATTGCTTCTGTGAGAATAGCGACGAAAACTACAACAACGATCATAGAATATGATCGACTGACTTGGGCGCTCCAAGTAGCTAAGTATAAACTGCACCTCAAATGTTCAGTTTAACGATTTTTTCCCCCAGAGGAACCCCTGGAATTTATTTTCACTACGAGCAAGTGCGGTTACACATATGGTTAGGTGATTATTCGCTTCTGATTTTCAGTAGAAGTTGGAAATAATTAAGCTATATAGAGCCCCCTGGATTCAAGTTCAATTGGCGGCGTACTTAATACATGTATATGGCGTTTTGTGCAACATTCGTTTTCATTAAAACGTACTGACATTAGTAACTATAGAGGAAAAAGTACTCTGGAATAATAAACACGAATATGATAGAAAGTAGCCGAATCACAAATTTCACAAAAAGTGGTCTATAAAGTCTGAAGATTACAGCAGCAACCCAATATAATTTGAGAGGGAAAGATAACTCACATATTTCTTTAAAGGAGACTGGAAAAATACCTTCTATTAAATGTTTTATGAGTAACAGAATAAAATGTCTATAAACTATTTCTGCGTTTATAAAAGGCGCAGACTAGACCATAAAACAAAGCCAGCGTAGATTACACTGTTTTTCTTCAGAACAGTGAAAGGCGTGTGGATTTTGTTTGAAGTAATCCTGACATCATTACACCGGAGTTTTGTATCGCAATGACCTTTAATTCCAGAGGTCACAAAGCCCTTGTTAAGTTTACACGTAGAAATCCAATAGTAGGTATACCTCAGATAGCAGCACAAAGCAGACTACTTCAGTAGTGTTCCTTTTAAATCATGACTCCTCGAAAAGGTTATGTGATGTCTTTAGTTATCGAATATCTTGAAATATTGCTGACTGTAGTAAACACTTCGATTTGCACCGTTGCTTAATGGGCTCAGTCCATCTCATAAAAAAAAAAAACTTTAGGCCTACTACACAAGAACACTTGTTTCAGAAATACTGCTGACAATGTATAGGTCTAGCTAACACTTTTAAATATGAATTTCCATGGTAGCTGAAATGAATTGATCGGAACTGGCGTCAGGTAAATCGGAAACCTTTGCCTGGTTTCTGCAGCGTTTTTAGCTACCAAGCTCGGATGCCATGCAGTGTCCCTTGGCACGATGAAACCGCCGTTCCTTGATGTGTTTGCGGCTGGGTGGAATTGCTGAGGTTCGCAATATTGCTGAGGTTCATGTTCATAAACGCGTTAGCCGTTGTGGCAGAAGGGAGAGCAGGGATACTCGAATAGGTGCAGCTGTAGCTGGTATTGTATGCCGGGTTGCCGTAGGTATACGCCGGGTAACCGTTATAAGTGTAAGGGTTTGCGCCACAATACGGCGCATTATAATTCTGCGATCCCCCTAAGCAAGGCTTGCCATCTCGGACTAAAACTGGCACTGCAACCCGCCTCGGTGGTGGCGGATGGTGGTGTCCTGCCATTTCCAGAGACTTATCTTGACGTTGTCGTTTGCATTTGTACCTTCGGTTCTGGAACCATATTTTGACTTGGGTTGACGTAAGTTTCAGAGTACTGGCCAGGTGCTCCCTCTCCGGCGCCGATAGATATCTCTGCTGTTTGAAGCGTCTTTCGAGTTCAAACACCTGGGCCTGGGAGAAGAGGACCCTCGGTTTCCGCCTGGTCCTCTGTTTGTTGGGCCTTTCCGAATCCGAATGCCGGCCGTTCTCGCATTCCTGCGGTTTGGTCACGACGCCACAGCTCTCTGTAATATCAAATAAAGGGGATAGAAAACTGAAAGACACACTGTAGATAACAGTATAACCTGAATTCTGGTTACTCACATTTATTTTCATTTTGAGTCGTAGGCTACACTTCAAAGTTTCCAACAACAGTGTGTCTCCTCTACTTTTAATTATGAGCCCATCGACGCAGAGAAGATTGGCTATTCTTTGTTTCCCTCTGGTCGACAGTGTAATTTCAGATGACTGAAATCATTATAGAAGGGGAAAAAAAACACAAAATAAGAATCACAGATTGTTTTGAAAAGTTATTTTACATCACTGGAATTTCGTGAAGGAAACTTGTTTTTAAAAGTTTCTGTGCTTTAAATAATGAATAGCTTACATTCAGAATTATAATGTCCCTTTTTATTAATATAGCCCAGTTACTGAACCTGTATTTTTAAAATCATCATTTTTAAATCTGTGTAAATTTGAGCAAATTCTGCTACTTTAAGAATGATTACATCTTCTCAGACTTTAGAGAATAACAAGTCCTTAAATCTCCGAATGCCGTTTAAATATTTTCTCTAACGAAGTGAACACGTTAATTTGTTTACCAATCGGGTTATTTGTATATTTGCAATAGTTGCATTAACCGTTAAGACAACATACGACCAATTTGTCTAATAACGGTGACACAAATCGTATTTACACAATTAAATCATGGGCTGAATTTACTTCATCACGAATAAACGTTTCTTCAAAGCATTTTATTGACAGTGGATGGGATCGCGTATTTGCGCATTATATTTGGTTACGTATAATAAATGTTATTTCATTCCACTTTTAATCCGTATTGCTGTTGTCAAACTGTCCAATGTCAAAGACAGAAGGAAGCACAATATAGCATTCATATATCCAGTATGCTCGTAATTATGTAGACAGCCGCATGTCTTCTAAGCTTCAAAATAAAGCTACATTGTTTTGACAAAACGAAATAGTTACTTTTTAATTGTCACAATCATTGGCCGTTTTACTTTGGAGGGTTTCTAACAGTGGCTACTGTGCCAATTTTATTTTAGTTCATGAGCACATCTAGCATTGTTAAATGAAATTATAATGAAACTTCGTTTTGCAAAAGCGCAAAATAGTGACTCACCAGTGTCCGGGTCCTCGAGATCAGCCTCTAACTTGGGGTCGACCAAATGTTCTAGTGCCGACTGAACGAATATCCCTGCCGAGAGGCTAGCCTCACAAAGGCTGTCCCGCACAGGCATAGAATTTAGGTAGGACATGTTGTCCTCCCCGTCTGAGAAAGCAGGGCTCTCCCGTGCCGCGAGCATGCACGAAGGGGGCGGTTGATAATGTTGCTGCTGCTGTAGCAGATCCCGATGCAAGTGGGCGCGCGGTTGCTCGAGATGGAGGTGCGTTTGAGATTGTTGCTGTTCAAGCTTCAGTATGTCTTTGACTGAGAACGGCGTAGAAGTGACCGGACTCGGAAGCATTATTCCGTCCTTTTCGGTTACATTAAGGAAATTACCTCCGCTGATGTCCAGTTACGCAACATGTACTCAATTGAAAGAATAATTTATTTAGATGGCGAGTAATTTCACCTCCTAGAAAATCGGCTGCAAAAAGATTGCCGTGGACCTTGCGTCTTGGCGTGCATCAAGAGGGACGTCCGCGTGCTTCCTTTGACAGCCAATGCCTGTTTTGTTGGTGGAAACTCTGGGAGGCAAACAGCTCCTCTCCCAGCCTGTGATGTCACTGTGGTGGGGTGGGACACTAAGGTAGAGTGACATCGAAATTAGCCAGTTCACATACTATTGGACGGGGCGAGGGTAGTTACGAAATACACCGATACCCCACTTTCTTCACTAAATCAGTTAAAATACTGATATGCGAAATTAAATAAGAAATAATGGCTTTTGTTTTCCTGTGTTTTTAGGCCTACTTCAGTGTAACATTTCAATTATAATTGTGAAGGCGTATAAGATTGCTCAGACGGACGCTTAAAAAGCAGGTTGTGAGCATTCCCTGATTATTCCACCATTAAGTTACACGACTGATTCGCTCATTCTAGACTTTTCTCAAAATATTCAAGACGTGTCTGAACGTTTTGGACGTCAGAAGATACGCATCGTTCCTCGCGGTGAGACAGCATTACAGAAGACGATATTTTATAGAAGAATACCTTTGATATGGGCCTCTGTCGTTCCGGTAATATGGCCTGTTATTTAGCCTATTGTTCGGTACTTTTAATAGCCGACACCAGCCAGCAATGTGTGTGCGAATTCTCGAGAAATGAATTGCCGATATGGAGACTAGTATTAGGCCCATCACACAGATGGCGACACAGTAGTCTCAGGCATTTTAAATAAGAAAATGTCGTAACTGTAACAAATGTATGTATATGATAAATCTTAGGCCATGTTTTAGGCTACTTATCTTTTAACTTCTCAATTTTCTGCGTACAGATATTACTGAAAGTAATGGAATGGAAAGCTTACGATGAATGTAACGCAAATAGGCATACGAGTGCACATGAATTAGACCATGATAAACGACAAAAAATAAACAAGACAAAATATCTGTTTACGGGGTGGTTAGATAGTGCTACTTTAGACATTTCGGGGTGTTTATTGTAAATATTTATAGCTTTACTTATTTTTTAAAATAGAAATTAATTCAAAACGATTGGACAATTATTATGAAGTATTATCATATTGACGAACGAGCTGTATAATCTATAAAGTTTGGTAGTCATGTTTTGATAATCATGTTTATGTTGCTGAAGTAGATTATTTGTGAGTATTCCATGCAGTTTAAAAATGGAATAGGCCAAAATAGTGAAGAAAATTACAGATTATAAATATTAACGATGATGATGATGATTTATTATTATTATTATTATTATTATTATTATGCAATTGTAACATATTAACCATTACTGAAATTGAATGAAATATAATTCATATTAAGAAAAATAACTTTTCCCTTATTGCGATAGGCTTTTAATGTTATAATGAATACATTTTTAACTAGGTTGCTTATAATTACGTTTGTAATATAATTCATCCTTATTATCATGAATGAAAGTATTCCAGAGAGAGTTCTACTTGAAGTACAATGGAAACTTCAAGGATACGGAGGTTGGTCGTAATTATGAGTGTACCCCCTAATTTAGTCTATTTAATTTAAGACATTTAATTGGACTAATTCAGTCCCCTTGTAATCGAAGCCGAGTGTTTTAGTCGAATGGAAATACGTAAGTGGTGCTCAATTCTTAAGTTTAGTTATTATAGTTATTTTCAACGACCGATGCCCAAAAACTTCTTTGATCACTCAAGAGTGTGAGTGCTTATCCGTTGAAATGTCCAGAGAAAGTTTTTCATCTAATGAAGTGAGGGAGTGCCTGGAGGAAATGGCTTCTTATTAAAGATAGGCCTATTAATATTAACCAGAAAATGCTATTTAAATCTTAACAGACATCATCAGTTGACATTTGGATTTAACTTAATGGCACGCGCAATGGCCGTCCGTGAGTTGGAATATGACGCTATAGGAGCTGAATAAACATAAACAAAACGTAGCCGATGTGAAGTTTTTCTAAACTGAAATCATCGGGGTATATTGACGCATTTAGATGTATAGCGGCTATAAGCTATTTATATCGATTTTCATGCATGTGCACACATTGTGCGCTGCCATAACAGGAGACCGTTATGTTTTACTGGGGTCGTTTGTGTTTTTATGCTCCAATTAAAGGTCAGATGACATCCCAAGAGTGTCTGAGGAAGTGTTTCCTACCAGAAATATTTGCTTAATAGATGTGGTATGAGCACACGTGGACAATTTAGCTGCTATGAGACAACCAGAGCCCTCATAAACACGGAGGGTCACATTATGGAGGGTCAGTTTGATTAAAATTAAAAGAGTATGTAAGAGCTCTTCAACATCCTTATTGGTCATAGCTGCCTAAACGTAGACCTGCACACAGACCTACCGCAAAATGTGCAGTGTGACATTTCTGATAATGTCATTTTAACATGTACTAACGCAGTCGGCTACATGTTGTCCCTATTGGACTCTGTTATAGTCAATTTCACACTCACAGTTTGCACGTTAAGGTATTAAAAGGGTTTTGACATAACATAGATCATCTCGCATTCATATTTTTGCATATATGTCGATCACTTTTTTTAAACTGCTCCCTATAAACTAAATTTAGGCCGAGTCATACTCGAAAAAGTATATTTCCTGTTGGCCATAATTCGCGATGCAGTGGGGTCCATGACTTTTTCGCTGCCTCTATCGCAAGTATATTAATAAACCTGTTCAGACGATAAGCAGGGCCCCAGCAGCAATTAAAATTCCTTGAGAAAACTGATTGACGTTTTTAGCCAATACAATCTGTTGCTATCAGTTTCCGTTTCAGCGGAACCTCTTTCTGTCCCCGCCACTCTTTCCAATCTCCTCTTCCTCACACACTGCATAAATATCGGCTTATACTATTTCCTCTCAGCGCAGATAAAAAGCCTGGTTGAGGCCATTTACCAAAACCAAAAAAATCAGCCATTGTAACAATTTTGGGAATACGTAATGTGTTTTACTTATAGGCCTACAAACCGTTATGGTAAAGTGTCTCATTTTATCTGTATAGTCTACACTATTTGGCTTTGAACCCTCATTTGTCCATGGAAAAGTGTGTAACACTGCACATGGTGTTTCGCTCCACGTATCCCTACCGACGAAATATGATGAGTTTCTTACTCAGGTACTTAGGAGCCCGTAGAAAGACTCAACACTGGTGTGTAAACTGTCACTTCTTGTAAGAGAGCTACAAATAAGAGCGAGGGAGGCTTTGGCGGCAGATTGAAGTGAGCAGTTTGAAAACATGCAGACGTTCTGTGACGTGTGGACAGCGAGCGGTGTCACGCTTATTCACATGGGGCTTGTCATCAAACGTATCGTAATGTGACCTTAAATTCTGCTCCCCCCTCCTTCCCCCTTCTCCCCCTTCAAAAAATATAAATAAATAAAACAATTAGGCCTATATAAAAAGATTTATCTCGTGAGGCATTTTAATGAATACAAACGCCCGCGCGTATGTTTAGCGTATTCGCTAAAAAACATGGTCTTTTCGGTAATTACTTCATATCAGTCGAAAACAATAGCAACCAACTGACGTAAAAGTTTGAGATATTGTATTTTGCTATTTAGTGTTGGCTATAGGCTGATGAAAGTGTACACGTGTCTGACAGGGACAGTAGTAGGCTAGTCCATCCGAATCCAGCGGACCGTTGGTTCAAATGACACCGAAATGTATTTGAGCGCGTCTCTTTAACGGTAGACCTACAGATTAGTCTCTATCTTTGGGAAGCCTAAATATAGGACGAGGTCAGATGAACTCCACGTGAATGAGAATAAGATAAATTTAAATACGTACGCAACTATTTGTTGGTAACTACCGCAATTCAGGGCAAGCCATATCCGTATAATTTCAGCAAAGGCAAACACGTTATACTGTCCGGTCACCCAGCGAAGCCAATCAGAAAAAAAGTCAAATAGACCATTCCCCGGTGTCGTTGTTTAAACAAATGCTCCTTGCATGAAAAGTCGGATTAGTCCAACGTTTTGATTCGCCTAAATAGGAAATCATCAAATATTAGGAAACGCATTCTTTTAAAATTTATTTCAAGTGTAAGCTAATAGTTAATAATTTATAATAGCCTACATGTGGGATCTTTGAAGCTGTTGTTCTCTTGACAATGACAGTTAATAGCCTAATTTTATCCCCTGGAATTACAAAAATCCAGATGAACGCGATGTGTCTTTAATCTTGTGTTGATTTAAACCTTAAACCAAAACGGGACGCAGATGCGTTTCTTAAAGATTCATAGGCACCTGCGCGTGTATTATAAAACCAGAGCTATAGCTACACAAATCGGTCACCGCAATTTATATAGCCTGAGAGGCACAGTCTTGATCTCGGCTAGATCGTGATCTTGTTCTTGGCATAAAACACACTGGCTTTATTGTGGATTAAGTGATTCGGGCTTTGAATTCGTCTTTCATTTCCTCGTTTATTTATGTTAAAGAATGATCTGACTGTTGATCAAAATACTTAATATGTTTCAATCTGTAAAATATTTTTCAATCAAGATTATTAAATGGAATAATATGAGAAAGTGTAACGGTTATAGTAATAATTATTATGCGATTGATTTTAGCAAAAATAAAAATATATACATATTAATATGAACATATAATAATAATAATAATAATAATAATAATAATAATAATAACAATAATAATAATAATTATTATTATAACCACCATAAGTCTCATCATCAACGTTATCTCCATAAATAAGAAATAAATATTAATATTACTATTTTAAATACAATTACTATCAGCAATACTTTTTTGAGTATGGGAATTTCTCGCTCGTATTAGTTTTTAGTACACATGTACTTATAATCACTTAATCAAGAATTTTATTATGGTGTGCATGGTTCCAAAACAGAGAAAGAAGTGCCGAGAACAAAATTCTCCTCGATGAAGTCCAGACCTCAGTTTTTCTCACCTTATTATCCAACTTCTTTTTACAGCTTTTAGTACTGAGGACTGATTGAAACCAGAAACAGAGACGTGCTAGATCTCTGCAGTTTTTAGCGGGGCTTACGAGGAAGGTCTCTCTGTGAAGACGCTTGATGCTGAGCCTCCTTCCCGCACAGTTGTCCAGAACAGAGTACTGCACTGGTTGCCGCCTCGTGCAGAATCTTTCTCATTCCAGCACAATACCATATATTTTGCCTGGCTCACCGCTTGACATTCTGATATTACTAATATTCACTTGTAGCTTTGAATATCTTCTCATTGTAAACTTTGATGGACAGCATTATAACTGCAGTACAAATGGAAGAAGAAAAGCAATAGCAGAACCTTTGATTTCCCAGGTGAACATATATCACGCGATGATATAGCATGATGTATTAGGCCTACATAGGTTTTTGTGTCTTTTCGTTTGGGGCTGACATCACAAGGCGCGGCCTTCACCAGGATTCCAGAGGACAACAAAAGGAAATGCTACACCTCTTGTCTCCTGTCAATTGTGGCCAAGTATATAGGCGCCAGTGCCAAATGCTTGGGTGCTGCTAAAACCAGGAGAAAGAAAGGGAAGAGAACGAGACGAGATAATCTCATCCGCTCGCCATCAACAGAGTACTGTTTAGATTAGGGCAGCGTCTTCTCGGTCTCTAGCCGTATGTCTTCAAATGGGCAATTTGAGAGAGCGAGGCGGGGGATGGGGTGGATGGGGCGAGGTGGGGTGGGGGGGATGACAACGAGTTTCACTTAACGTAAACACTCTCGCTGCACTTATATTTCTTAAACAATGTGTAGCTATTATTATACCTCAGTTTGTTTTTCGAGTCAAATGATAAACCATGGCATTTTATAATCAAGGATAGATAGGATATATAGTTATAGCCTACCGTGTAATATGTCAGTGACTTGGTTCGTTAATTGATTAGTTAATGGAGTAATTCGTTAATTGATACTGTTATATGCAAACTTGTGAATACCGGACCTATTTCTATTTCAAGCGTAAATGAATTTACACCCTATTCGTCAAATCTAGCACAGGTATGGTTACCGAGCAGTGTCAAGCTCTTTTTTATGTCATAACGTAGCCTACTTTTGCCCACTGAAACTACAACACACATATGAGCAACATGACAGTGATCCCACCGATATGACTGGCTTCTTGCGTAAGTATGCCCAGAACTTGCTAAATATTTCACAATGCGTCGATGAAGTTAACTCGATCTGATTCAGTCTAAACTATTACCAAAATTTAGCGTTCATGGATGAATGCCATAACATTATTGGATAAAGAATGCCTTGTCAGCACATTAATGTGAGAGTATGTTTACTCAATTGTGTCTGGCCGTGCGCAGGCCATCGTTAAAGGAGGGTGTCTTAATTTGTTTTTAATTTGTCAAATCTGTTTTAACCTTAAAATTTTTTAAATAATGGTTCTTGTCCTCTTATGGAACATAATGCTGATTACGAAGAATCACTATGACCCGAAGAAGGAGTAGGGATACGCACTTTGGCCAATTATTTATTTCATGTTTTCCTCTTATACGGATTCCTAATTAAAAATACAGAGCAATTCCAACCATGCAGACAGATGAAAGTGTTTTCTATGTTTTACGCAAAAGCAACTATCACGATTGGAGCTCTAGTCTACCGTAGAATTTGCTTTCTGTACATACCAGGCTTTGAATAAATACAATGTAACTCGCTATGTTTTTTGCTGGTGCGTGTGTGTGTGTGTGTGTGTGTGTGTGTGCTTAAAGCTGGTGTACGTTACTGTATTTTTTGTAAAATGAGAAGTTGCAATGTCACCGCAATATTTCACAGAATATCCACTTCAAAACCCAGTACACCAGTCAATCCAATAAGTTATACTAGAAATCACACAGTGTTTTCAGTATGCTGTTTATTAGCATCACACAGTATTCTCACTAAATTCTTATAGAAGTTGCGTCAAACATTCTGGGATAGTATTCAGTGGTAAATTGACATAACATCCCAACAACTCCGCAATGTATAGCTGTACCGTTATAGGCATATTTCTACTTCTACACATAGTAAGTGCACAAAAAAATAATGGAAAATATGATGATTGGCACCATAAATAATTACATAATTAATCAGTGTATTTTGATTAAATGTTTTATATTAATCAAGGGATTTACTATTGTGCCGAGTTCAAGGAGTTCAGTACATACCCTACCATTGATTTAGTATTAGTTTTACGGTTTTCTATTTATTTCTTTTGCTGCCTCACTGCTGCCTCACTACCCAACAGCATCTGACATAATCAGCTATTTGGACTGACTTGCTTGTGAGATTTAAATGGTTCTGCTTGCATTACTAGATTTTTCACACGCATGTCCCGCACTGCTCTGTATATTATTATTATTATTATTATTATTATTATTATTATTATTATTATTATTATTATTATCGCACGCTTAATTTGTTAAGGTTAAGTTTTGTCGAGTTTTACGATGAAATCTTCTCGCCTATAAACTGGAGGGCCACGTTTTATTTTATTAGACCATAGAGTTGATTTATAAAAATTCTCGATCTTTTATCCCCAGTTACAACCATTTTATGCATATTCCTGTTTTTATTGTTTTCTCTTGTGTTTTCATATTATAATATATAAACAAACGATAGCTATAGATAATTTAATTGTGTGTCAATTTGTGTTCATGAAATCTTTTAACCAGATATATTTTTCTACTCATTCCCTGCCTCTTCTGGTAAAATATTGTAAAAGAGATTCTGTCCCTTTTCGGGCAATTTACGTTTTATGTCCTTGAACGCATGCAGAGGGGTCAAAATCGCAGCTTTCACTGTTGAGCTACTGTTCCAGTGAAGACGCATGTGAGGTGTGTGCGGCTCTTTGGGGTTTGTTTGGATAGCGAGGCAGCCGCCAGGACGCTAATAGCTCCATTAGCGTGAATGAGGTAGCCTATGTCTAGTGAACCGTGGTGTCTCTCCATCCAAAGTAGGCAGATACCTATATCCTCCGAGAGTAGACAAAACTGTAGACATGCTATCTATCATGCTATGTATGTACGTATGTATGTATGTATGTATGTATATATATATATATATATATATAAGAGAAAGAGAAACAGAAAGAAAGATAGACTTGAGTACTTCAGTACCGCATCGATTTCCTTGTTAGTTTCCATTAAAGAGTTAATTTTACAGATATTTATCACAGTTTTGATTGTCATACGTAGTGTAATTATTGTTTTATCAGCAGTCCCATAAACATATCATATTATTTCATTGACGATAGGAATGTGTGTGTTCAACTCATATTATTCTACTATATATTGTATTTTAATAACTATAAAATAAAACAGGCTATGCTTTAACTGCAATGTACAAAATGTCCCGTTACAACGTGGAGGTAACATGATTTAATACTTTTATTAATAATAAAAAAGGTTTTTGGTTTTAATTTAGTTATTGCCTTGAGATTAAATCTATCCACTCTTTTAAGACGTTGAAAGGGATGCGAAAGTAGGCCTACCTGAAAAAAGTTTTTTTTTTTCAATATTTTAATATTATTCGGATTAACAAATTTATGTACTCTTAAATAATTTCAGAAATGAGCACAAAATAACTATTGACAACCGAGCTACCGAATTATATTAAAAGCTTCATGAATTTGTTTGCACCACACGACGGTGCCTTAAAGGCATGTAGAAGCGAAAACACGAATGATTTGACCAGAATCGAAGGCCAAAAAATAGTGTGTGCTTTAAATCCATAAATCTAAGCCTACCTCCAGAGGAATTAAGCTGAAAGGGACCTCGGGATTATTTTAAACAAACTGTAATAAATATATACTTTTTCGTGTAAACAAAGCGCGAAAGCTGGCATACACAGACGTAGCCTGCACGTTTGTTTGAATAAAAAACATTAGCCAATCTTTTTGGTAATGCTATTGCTGTAATGCTTTTTAATTGTCACATAAATCAGGACAACGTCTAGCCAGTAAATACGGCAATTTTTCACTATAGCTTGCGTGCTCCCTGAGTAAAAACGAGAAGCAGAAGCCCGGTCACATAAACCATTCAACGCATCAATTTATACAAGCAAATTTACTTTTAGTATAATACTTTGCTGTGAGTCGTTAACACAAACATATAAATCACAAGTTTACTTTAACGTATCTAATGTGCATGTAATGTAATCAGAAAGTAGGCTATATTTCATAATAATAAGTGCAATTAAATGCATATTTTTCTATGGTACTGATCTTATCAGTTATTAAGTACCCCTTGTATAAGCCAATACGAACCGTTTACCTTGCTACAGAGTTGTTAACCGTAATCTATGAACATTACTTTTATTAAATCAGTTAAATTATCAAGTAAACTTATTTTTAAAAAATTAAATCCATAAAATCTAACCTAAATCTATTTATTTATATACACTAACTAACTGCCGTGATTTAGACATTTTCACTTTGCTGCAGTGTTTATGTTTTTTATTTATATTTTTTATTTTCAAAGAATGTTCAATGTCACATGGTAATAAGAGAGAGAGAGAGAGAGAGCGAGAGAGAGAGAGAGAGATAAGCGGAAGAAAATATATAATAACAATAATAAACCTCACTCCCTTAGTGAAAGCCAGTGTATACATATTTTTACCCCCATCCCACATAGAAAGAAAGGTAACATCAGGAATTGAAAAAGACAATAACAAGTAGCTATAATATCATTGATCATAGGGTAATAAGCGAATATATATAGTAAAAACCTGGTAGGTATTTTCCTGTTCCATGTTATTATAAAATGATTGTGCCCTAATATAGGACACATTTGGCCACATAAGATAGGCCTACTATGTAATCTGCAGAGATAAAAGCCTGTCGGTTATCTAACAAACAGTCTGTCTCAGTCTCTCTCACACACACATGCACACACATGCATCCACACACACGCACACACATACATGCACACATATGTATACTCCATGGCTCAATGGCCACTTTATTAGGTACACCTGCATGTAACACAAGTAGGCCGTTCTTACAAATACGAGTCATGTGAGTTTAATTCAATATATACGTGGCTTCAATATATGTGATTTAAGTGACTTTCACCACAGTATGATTGTTGGTGTCAGACGTGGTGGTTCCAACATCTCAGAAGCAGCTACCTTCCTGGGATCTTCATGCACTACATTCTCTAAAGTTTACAGAGAATGGTGTAATGAAAACACCTTGTTAATGAGAGAGGTCAGATGCTCAAATAATAGCTGTCTAAAATACTGGTGTGTAGAATGGCATTTCTGAAGCCACAATGCGTTGAACCTTGAAGCAGATGGGCTACAACAGAAGACCACGCCGGCTTCCACTCATGACAGCTAAGAACAGGAAGATGAGGTTACAGCTGGCATGTGATCAGCAACATTGGGCAATTGAGGATTGGAAAAACCTCGCCTGGTATGATAAATCTTGATTTTGCAGTGACATAGGGTCAGAGTTTGACGTAAACAGCATAAATCCGTGGATCCATCCTGCCTTGTGTCAATGGTATTGGCTAGTGGTAGTGCCATAATGGTGTGGCAAAAGTTGTTTGACACACGTTAGCTCCCTTCATCCCAACTGAGCATTATTTGAATGCCACAGCATACCTAATCTTTTTCAAATGGACATTTCCAACGGAATAATGCACCATGTCACAAAGCATGGATCATCTCTAGTTCACATCAGATTTCTGGGAGTCAAAAATCTAGAGTTAGACAAAAAAGTGTGAAAGTGTTAGGTTTCTGGAGTTTATTTTCAGACCTGTACTCCAGCTTGTGCTCAGGGTTAATCCTTTATAGTGAATTATTTTGGGATGAGGATGGTATTATTGACTTCAGACTAACAATAAATCAAGGGAGTGATGGGCATGGCAGCCCGGTGGTGCAGTGGGTAGCACTGTTGCCTCACAGCACATAAGTCCAGGATTTTAAATCACAGCCAGGGCCTTCCTGTGTGTGGAGTTTGCATGTTCTCCATGTGTACACGTGGTATTACTTACCACAGTCCAAAGACATGCAGGTTAGGCTATTTGGAGTTGCACATAGGTATGAGTGTGAGGAACGTCTGTATGAAGCAGTATTTTTCCTCCCACAAGAGTTCAGTTTCAACTTTCTGAGTTAAAAAATCAACTCCCAGAAAACAGTTAGTTTAACTCTGGGCTAGAGTCTATCTGATGGTCACGCATGTTCACTCAAAGTGAATTGATTCTAAATTCCCAGGGAGTTTATTATAAAAACCCAAAATTTGAGAGAGAGAGAGAGAGAGAGAGAGAGAGAGAGAGAGAGAGCTGTTTTGTGTGCTTTATTTACCTTTTTAATGGTGCGTTATTGGGTATTTGCGCCTTAAGGTCACTCATTCAAAACAGAGACAACCGGATTCCCCCGCCTAGTGCCTATGTTTTGGAGAAACGTGAGTTTATCAGCTCTCTATCTCGTAAACAGCCCCTCGAGCTCCCCGCTTAGTGATGGTCTGGCTGTCTGTTTTACAACCTACAGCGAGTTTTGCCATTAATTATGTTGGCTGGAGTCAGGGTTCTTCTCTGGATCTCCTCTCCATCTGTGCACTCCAGAAGCACAGAGTCGGCTGTATGCAGATATCCGAATTGTGCAAAGAAACACCCACACGGGTTGAAATATGACAATTTAATTGTAGACTGTCTTCATTTTCCCTCTAAGACACCACATTAAGTTTACAGAGAGGCCCTCGTGAGCAGTACAGCTTCCTCTGGTAAAATGTGTACTTGCACTCCCCACTACATCCTGACTTGAACGGGATAAAGATCTCATAGAGCCGTGTGCAACATTGTTGCGAAAGCTCTTGATTCCATGCGTAGTCAATAAAGCTCAACGCACGCAACCTCTTTCATTACGTTAATGATGCGTTGATCCTCTTTGCCTGATCCAGAATTTCAGTAAAAATACTGATACCAAGTAAATTTTATCGGCTATTATTTTGAAAGTTGAATGCGCGCTTTTGTAGATTTTTTCTGAAAACACTTCAAAATAATTAATTTCTAAAATAGCTGTAGTCTTTAGTTTAGTGTAAAGGTGAATATATACGCGCAAATACAGTACAGGTATTTAGACACGCACGCACGCGCGCGCGCACACACAACAATATTATGTATTTAGATAAGTAAGATTTTAGGCAAAAGTATCGATTCTGAACTGGTGACACCTTAAAAACACATTTGACGTTGTCAAAAAGCGAGTTGTTCAAAAGACAACACCAATCAACAACAGGCCTACCTTTCGTGCCAGTTGCATCGCTACGAACATTGTATTTTTGTCATAATTGTTACGAGTTAAATATTTTACTCAGAGACAAACATTAGTTTGTTTTAAATTACCGCAACACGCCAACACCTGACTTTCAAAATTCCAGAACTGCCATTGAATAAGTAAATTAATTTATACGCATATGCTCATATTAATTGCCCGCATGTTTTAAACGAATTAACTCCATTATTTGTCACAATCTACGTGATGTGTGCCACCGATTTAACCAAAGCACGACCTCCCAGGCTGGTCACGACAGTTCCCTTGTTCTGATTACAGTTAACTATCAGTTCGATGTACTCAATGAATTATGATCCGTTCCTTCCGATGGTTATCCTTCACTGTCATCCTGCTAGTCCGCGGTTTCTTCGTTCTGTGTCTCCCATATGTCTCCCCTGACCCGTATTTTACCCCGACTGAGAAACTGTCTGACAGTGACCATAGCGTGCCAGTACCAGTCCCCAGGCCGCCTGACCAAGCTCAGTGTTTACACGGAGGAAGAGCCTGTTTCCTGGAGTGAACAAAACCCAGGCTCGTAGCGCAGTGTTGGCGCGAGGCGGCCGAAGCAGGAGGGACAAGCAAATTCATCATCTTAACCTTGACCTTGTGAAGGACAGGAGCTGAGCTCGCGAGAACCCCGGTTGATGGGTCAAGGACCCAAAGTGAATGGGAAAGTGTCTCTTACTAACAAACGATGGCTTACTGTAGACCCTAGCCTGGCAAGGGTCATTTCTCAGCGTTAGCCTACCTTAACCTTGCTTCATCCTTAATGTTAACACCATTAAGGAAGCAGTATTTTTATTTGTGAGCTATGCATTAATTACCCCCTGAGATTCCAGTAGTGGTTGTACTGTTAAATGTTCCATAAATGTGAAAGGAGCCACATCTAAAATGTTTTGAGAATACTTTGGTTCATATGGAGGTGATGAAATACCTGATAGTTCTGGGATGCATAAAGAGGAACTGTTTTGCTTGTTGATCAATATGTACATGCGGGTTTGCAATCATATGCTATTGCGAAATGTTATTCTTAAGAGAAGGCTGATAGAATGTTCTCATGGACTTCAGCAAACTCTGAGATTTATTTTCCCCTACCATTTCTTTGTTTCCATCTAGGCTCTAAAAGATGGAAGTGGCTCCCTCCCTAAGAACCTTGTAGTGACCCTGGATGACCAGCTGAGCTTCTCAGGATACATTACAGCAGCTACCTGGTCCTTCAGGTTCTCCCTTCACAACATCAGGAGAGTCCACCCCTTGCTAACCCAAGAGTGTACTTAATGAATCATCCAAGCCCTCATATTTTTTCACCTGGACTATTGCAATGCCTTGCTGGCTGACTTAGCATGATGTGCCATCAGGCCGCTGTATGTTGTCCTGTATGCTGCTGCTTGCCTCTTATTAAACCTACCTAAATTCTTACACATAATACACCCTACACTGGCTTCTGGTGGCTACCCAAATTCAGTTGGAATTACCCACATTGGCATATCAAGCTGTGAATGATACCCATCTCTTCAAGTACCGGGCAACTGCTCCTCACGGTCCTGGCTCTTCTTTGCCCTCACCCCCTGTTGGTGGATTGGACTTCCTCAACCAATCAGGAAAGGAGATTCACTGGCTGTTTTCTGTATCTAAAAACCCACCCTTTCAGACTATGCTCTCCTTTCTTAAATAGGTCTTCAGGCATGCACCTATTCAGTAACATTTATCTTGCCTATCTTTAGTGAAGATTGGATGCTTACCACACAGGTGTCAAACCGCAGTCCTGGAGGGCCACAGTGTCTGCTGGTTTTGGGGGTATTCGTGACCCCAGTGGTCCATTAAAGACATTGACTGGCTAAAGAATCCACATACATTGTTCTCAAGGCCTTAATTGGCAGCTGATTGAAAGGAAACCACAAAAAGCTGCAGACACTGCAACCCTCCAGGAATTTAGTTTGACACCCTTGGCTTTCCATGTTAAATGTACTTTTGGTTCCTACTGTAAAGAACATCTCCTAACCGATTAAATTACGAATAGTAAAACATTACAAATATTCCATTCTTTTACAGGAAGCCTGGCCAATGAGCATATCCTGTGGGTGGAGTTTTAATTTGCTGATCTGCAACCAAAACTCTTGGCAATCTAATCATCTGGATCATGCTCTAGCCCTCCCACCCTCTTGAGGTATAATGCCTTTGGCAGGTGTCCATATGACGCAGAGCATGCATCAAAGTGAGTTCAGCCAGGAGCAAGGATATCTTGGCAATAGTATTACGGCTGAGAAGGTGTTTGGTTGGGCGGTGTCAGACCTGCTATTGGGTGGCAGGGCTGTTTGCAGTGTGATTTTGTTGGAGAGGAGGGATCTGTGTGGGAAAGGTGTGTTTTGGTTATGTAATTGGGGAGGTGGCTAAGTAGTGGCTAGGGAGGTGATAACTGATGGAATTTGTGGTGTGCTGTCAGGGGTGGGGCGTGGATTGTTACAGACTTGTTTTGGGTGTGCTCCAATAAGCAAGTGGTGCAGAGTGGGAAAGGGTTAAGGGAGGGCCCGTACTGATTGTATTTGCAGACTGTCTGCAGTATTTGTGGCAGAAAGCTCTGTCATGCCAGGCTGAAAGATTGAAGCTCCATTCCTGTCCCTGGGTGGTTTCTTGGGATTTGTAAAATGGCATAAAAAATTATTGGATTTTTAAAAAGTGCCCTTGCGGCAAGGTTATTTATATCACAGTCATGTTCTTATCACATATTCCATAAAGAGGTAAAAAAGTAAAAAAAAAATGTCCTACGACACCTTTTGTCATGCATATGAATGTACATTACTGTAACACTTTATAAATGCTACATAAACCACATCTAAAGTGAAATCTTGCTGTGGGGGTATACATACATTAGCAGTGAATGCTATGAACAATTATGTGCTTTCCTATGGGGTATGGCGGCAATAGCATGGTCCATGTTTGTTTTTAGGCAGTGCAATGTAAGCTTTTCTCATGTGGTGAGCAGCTCCACATAGCTCTGCAGTAACTGCATGAAGCAATGCAGTCATTGGCGGGTAAGTGACTCCATTTTAAACTCAGAGAGGAGGAAAGAGTTGAACAATGAACACTGAGCTTGTGGGCATATTGATGAATTTTAACACTCAGTAAGGATTATTTATTTATTCATTTTCATTTTTTTTTCCTCAAAATGATTATTTATCTGTTGAATAGAATGGAGTGTTGGGTGAAGGGTGGATATTCTGATATATAATTTTGTGAAATCTTTTGACCTAGCCTCAAACATGGTCATAGACTTCATGTGGAGAAGCCCCAGATGGTTCCAGAAGGTTCCATAACATGTTGGCGGACTGGACTAGGTTGACCTTTTCATTGTGCTTCTGATCTGGCAGGCTAATATCTCAGCGAACAGAGATCTTGGTGCCCCTTCCAAAATGGGGAGGTGGTAGGGATGGCAAAAACAATATGGCACCCATGGCAACATCACCAATAACAGGAAGACTTCAATCTGCTTCCTTACTGGAGGAAGTGCCCCACCCCCCTCAAGTCCCATAAGCTACACATCTATATTGCACCCACTTTCTCAGTCTCACAGGTGTGTGTGTGTGTTGCTCCCTGCGTGAGATCAGTGGGATCTGTTTACAGCAGTGTATTTGTAATTTTGTAATATATCTCACAGAGAGATATATGAAAGGCTATATGAAAGGAAAAACAGCAACCCAGATATTCATCTTGTGTTAAGCTGCTATGGTGACATGGCCTGAATTTCACGACAGAAAAGAAGGGGGGGGGGGGGGTAAAAGAGAAATAGGTTGAGCAAGACTTTAAGCAAGAAGTCCTTGGTCCACATTCCTTCCTTCTAACATCCCATTCATTTTACATGTGATTCAGATACTAAAACGAATAATATTTGCCCATAAAAACAAGAGAGGGGTTGTATCAAGTTCATCTGGCCAGCAGCATGTAAGCAATTGGGAAAAAGTTTGTCTCCTTAATATCATTATGAGTCACTTTGGACGAATTGATAGTGTCGGCCGTTAAAAAAAACAAAACAAATGTAAAGAGTTGACCTTTCCTTAAGTAAACTTCTCTGTGAGTGGGACTAGCGCTGCTCTACAGTCCGTGTGGTGTCTTAATCAAAATGACAATTTGTTTTCAGAAAAGGCAAGATGTCTCATACATAACTGGTCGTTACTGTAAATAAGTGAGGCATGCTTGTTTTGGCTCGTTTCCTCACAGTGGGACTGAGAGCGCAGTGGTTCCTCTGCTGGGGTAAGCAAAACTCCGCCACCCGAAGAAGGCGGGGTGTGCATCGTCTTGAACCGCGGTGCTCTGTGGGGTCCAGGCTTTTTGCCGTCCTTGAGGAAGAACAAATGTGCCTTCCGTCCAGTATGTGCAAGAGCACAGCTGGTCCGTCCTTCACTGTGTCACCCCAGTGGAAAGGCTATGGTGGAGGAGGGGTTCCGTTGCCCCCGGAAACAAGCATTCCCAAGTTTCAATGCCAAATTTAAACGCTGCTTCTATCAAGTCATCTACTGTACACGCACACACACACACACACACATATATTGTTTTCTTGCTATTTTCAATCTTGCTATTTTCAGGTAGTTTCCTATTTTTAGAACCCTCTATAAAACTTTCTGTGTTCTTTATACATACAATATTATTTGACTGCATTTAGTAGTATGTCAGCAGTGTACTGTTGGAACAGTTAAAATGCAGCAGGGCAGGGATTAGTAATGTCCATGAGCTTTGCATTTGGTATAAAAATTAAGTCGCTTTTACAGACAACATTATTAAACCACCAAGTTGCAATATGAAATAAATGGCTGAACATTAAATAAATAGGAAATACGAATTAAATACCATACGAAAGTCTTTTGGAAAATCACATAATTTCCAGTTATTTTATCCACATTTTCAACTGTACAAGATAAATGAGATTTACTCAGAAGATAGAAGATGGGAAATAATTTTCTGATTAAAGTCTATGTCGGCCATTGGTTAGTTAAATTCTTCTGAGAAACTGACATACAAACAGAAAAGTAAGACTAGTTCTACAGGCTGTCCTCCTCATGCGACAACAGTTGCCATTACATTTTTCCCAGTATCGTAATCATATTATTTTCACAATGCAATGACATGCATAATAAACTACTTTGGAAATGGCAACAAGGTCCTTTAATTTCTTGGTCTCCATGCCTAATATTAGCTTGCACCTGTGCAAATTTGTGAGTGTTTTTTTTTGCAAAACCCTTACCTTAAGAGATGTAGAGAAAGCTGGATGATACCCTCTGGGTCTGCACAGGGTAAAGGCCACCGTCTCTTACTAACAGCTGCATTAGGAAGTTTTTTTCCCCTTCCGAATGTGTAGATAAGCCCAGTTTCTTGTACAGACCCGATGACACTGCTCACAGAAAACACACAACAGACACAGAGTTCAAAGGGCAATCCTTCAACACGTTTCTTCGACCTGGGAAGTTAGGAGGCTAATGTAGCGCTGAGACACCGTGAAGGTCTCCCGCTGGAATGCTGTCTGTTTGTGTGCGTCTGCACGGACCGCTGCCTCCCCGGACCCTGGCTTCTGTTAAGCTAGACTCAACACACTCACTCAAACGTACGGCGGCCTCTCGTGTAGTTCTTTGAAGAACAAGAAAGTAAATGCATTTCAAGTTTTGCTAAATAAAGTTATGAAATTGAAGTCAAACGGAAGGGATTGTGGTGAGCCAATGTCAAGGCTGCATGGACCAGTTCAATATTGGTGTTTGTACATTCATATATTGATGGGGGTGGCGTCACTTGAATGCAACTTTTTTCTGGATTTGCAGTGTGAGTTACAGTGCTTGACCGTTTCTTTCTCCCTTTCCCCATGTTAACTTTGGCCCTGCCTTAACCTCCTACTATACCCCAAGGAGAACATGGCAGAATGGAATCGGCACTTTTTTATTACTGCAGTTTTTAAAATAGAGGCTGCATAGTACATTACTTCCTCTGCTATGTATCCAAACCCCAAACCCATTCCCCCAGCCAATGGACATCTCCAGGCAGTGTGGTAATGCATGACTTGAGGTGGGGCCTGGGGCTGGATGGAGGGTGGGGGAATCGAGGAGCGATCACTCGTGAACCTGGACAGCGTCTTCTTCTCTGGAGCCAGTCCTGTCAGCCTCCCCCCCCCCCTCCCTCCTCCCCCAAGCGCAGCCATGTTTGCCCCTAGCCAACCTCCCCACACACATCTTCGGGCCCTTCAGTTAGCTCTGTGAGCCCTGCAAATCTCATAATTGCGAAGCTGACAGGTGAGATGCGAGTTACCCTTACCCCTGTAGGCAGGAATGAAAACATCAATGGCAGCAGGCACACAAGGAGTTGGGGCCGAGGAGGGCCGCTGTGGGCGGGTGCTGACTGCGGGAGGGGGGACGGGGGGTGGGGGGCACTCACCATGCAGGTGCAGGAGCCCCCATGCTCCCCTCTAACTTTGGGAATTCAACTCCTGGGGCGATGATGACTGAGAACTAGCAGCTCATCGAGGGGCCAATGGGCTTACTGGCAGTCATTTTGTGCTACCCAGTTTATTTGTCCTAACAGATAAAAACACTGCACATGAACTTGCCTTGCATGCTTTTTTCAACTGCCATTTACCAGATCTACAGGACACAACCACACATTTGCAACACTTCTTTGTGTATTACATTAAAGTTCAGGAAATTTCGCTGTGGGCTATGCATGGCAAATTGTGGTCACTCACTCACTCATGGACGACCTGAGAGGGACATTTGGTGGGACGCATGTGCAGGTGGTGCTTTGTTTAGTAGGACGCATGCGCACGTGCATCTCCCAAAATCACCACTTCGAACGGCACGAGATTTTTAAGCACAGCTTTATCGCCTAACGTTACTTTAGCTAACCTTAACATGTTAGCGTTTAGCCTACTTTAGTTAACCTAGTTAGCGTGTCCACCGATACAGATGTATGGACACACGGAGGACAACAAATAACGTTACAGTGGTGAGGACATGCCATATCTAGCTAGCTATATAGTTAGCCAAGATTTGCTCATGACACTTTGAACAAGTGCGCCATGGGTCTGGACGGTTTCGTGCTTGTTCATAATTTTAACAGCACAGCCTCATCTCAACTGATTTGTTGTGGACTGCTGCAGTGCCTATCTGTAAAACATTGCCATACCAACAGCTGTGTGGATGACAGGCCTTGAGGGGGCACCTGGTGGGTACTGTATGTTTTCTAGCTGGACTGGATGTTATTATATTCAGCTACATAAATCTGTTATGTTAGTGCAGCATACTTTATACGTAAATATACGTATAAAGTATGCTGAACTTTATACGTAAATACGGTGCAGGCAATCTCCTGATAGACAGAATGGACAGACAGCCCAACCCAACAGAGAGCCATCATTTATAAATCACAAAGAGCAGTAGAAAATCTGAACTCAGGTTCATAAAACACAGAAATAATTTACAACTGAATTATTTGTTTTAAACATGTTTAAATCATGAAGAAACTAAACAAAAAGAAAATCAAGAATGTACTCCAGTGTTTTTGATGTGTTTCTTTGATTTCCTGTCTCTACAGTATTGCTGTCTTAAACTGTATTATTATTTGACAGATTGACTCAATCAGTCTAAGCACAGTATGTACATTTATTTGAGTCCCTAAACATTTAAATGATAATATTCATTTTCTAATAGTAGGTTTAATCCACAGTGGAATAATTACTAAATTGGAAATTGCACACGGTGGCGCAGTGGGTAACACCGTTGCCTCACAGCAAGAAGGTCCTGGGTTCGAGCCCTGCCCGGGCCTTTCTGTGTGGAGTTTACATGTTCTCCCCGTGTACGCGTGGGTTTCCACCGGGTACTCCGGTTTCCTCCCACAGTCCAAAGACACCCGCCCCCCGGGTGTACTCCTGCCATTGCCCTTGACCAAGGCACTGGCCTCGGAACTGGAGTTGGTCCCCGGGCGCCGCACTGTGGCTGCCCACTGCTCCTAAGTAATTAGGATGGGTTAAATGAAAAGGACGATTTCACTATATGTACATGTATATGCAAGTGACAAATAAAGCATTCTTCTTCTTCTTCATAGGGTTCTCAAACTGTGCATCCATTCTGACTGTGGAAGGCTATGTGCAAATGTTGTGCTCCAGTCCAGCAATTCTGTGTCTACGTAAAACAAGAGATCAAAGAATTCAGAAACAAAACATTACGTACCGCAGACTCACTCAGTTGGCACTGAAACAAACTACAGTACACTCCAGTGGTTTACAAGTGGAGATGCCAAAGTGAGGAG
The DNA here is from genome assembly GCF_013347855.1 of Anguilla anguilla. Lineage (NCBI taxonomy): Eukaryota > Metazoa > Chordata > Actinopteri > Anguilliformes > Anguillidae > Anguilla > Anguilla anguilla. Next base: position 17,606,254 of record NC_049202.1, read on the forward strand.
GCATCAATTTATCAACCACTTCTGAGGAAAGCAAAAGAGGGAGAGAGACCAAAATGCCTCCATGTTTACACAGTCCTAAGAGAAAAAATGTGGGTGGCTTACCAGGTAACTCTTCACATGACCTGAGGCAATTTCCCTGCAAAAATCTACTGATAGAGTTCAATCATCCAATCCCCCAAACAACTCAAAACAATAGAGTCAATACCAACAGGAGAATACACTGTTTGACATTGGCAGGGAAATTTGCCACATTTCACTTGGGACCCCACCCACATAATCAGCTGTGCTGCTCATCCCACAAATGCATGATCCTTACAAATGGGACATCATTGTAAAGGGAAATTAACAGGTGTTCCAATGATATAACATACAATGCTAATAATACAGTGACATACAGAGATATGATCGACCAAACACAAATTTCCAAACTTTTTTGAGGAGTTTATGTGTGAGGAGTTTATGATTTCCCCTTAGTATTGTACTATTGTACTAAAAATACTTTTTTTGTTTTTTTAAGATCCTGAGTAGGGTTTCAGAGACATGAGATTTGAGGGGCAGTTTAATGTTTCTTAATACAGTGAGAAAAATAACATTTGATATAAAAAAAACAATATTTAAATAAATATTCAGATTTGTAATCTCATCTGACATCTACAACAAACTCTCTAAATGGGGAAAAATAAAGTAGTGTTCATACAGGTCCTACTGTTCTTTGTTCTCTTTATGTTCTGATAAATTTTGTAGCAAAGAGAGACTTCAGGCTCAAAATAAATCGCTGCTCGGACTCTCAAATGCAAGCTCTGACTGCCACCTTGTGGGGGGAAAGACAATGTACCTGACCAGACACTGAGACAGAAAGTTATGATTCAATAAAAAAATGACAATGGTCAAATCGGGAAAGAAACCCTATGATGAACCAGATAAAGAGAGAGAGAGAGAGAGAGAGAGAGAGATTTTAAAAAAAAAACGAAAACATGCCCCGGCATTAAAACGTTTCTGGCAACACAAAGTAAAACTGTCGCAGTATGCCACAAACTGGTCACAATCTCGAGCCTCTCTTGAGTACATCAAAGGTGACAGTCTTTCCTCGAAATAGTTTTTACTGTAACACCACACAACATTTAGGAGGACACAGTAGCCAAAACAAAAGAAATACCTTTTAAATGAATAACCCACATGGCAGCATTTTCACCCTTGAATGTAATAATTGGTGTACTACAAATTTACGAACAGATCCAGTGTCATAATCGAACCCTCTTTTGATTACTATTTGGAATCCTCAATTTGAAAACCTAATGTAGTTCCAGCCTACCTGTTGCTGAAATGACAAACACTCAGCTGAATTCTAATATGATAGTACGGATTATAAATACATACTACATTTTCAGAATAGAAAACAGAATTTTGGTTGCAGAGTGGACTTAATATAATATTTACAGACGCAGTACACTCTGCTCAGAACACTGGCCTGCGGCAGTGTAGGCCTATACGCATGCAGCATGAACGTCGTTTTATCGAAACTGTTATATGTAGCCTGAATTAATGTAATAAGGGCGTTTCTTTTGAATGTTTAATTAAAAAATTACATAAAGATATTTACATATGCCAATGAATAAAACACGAAATGTGTCTTGTGTATTACCATGTGTACTGCGTGGAAGTTTCGTTTTGCCTACAATGCCCGATAAGCCACCAATCCTTTTCACGCACAGCGGAGACATGCGCAGTACAGACTTCCGGGTGCTTCACCGTTAAAATTAACTCTGGGCTTGCTTTTCGGTTATATTTACATAGAGTCAATGAATAGGTCGTAAAAAAATAGGTTCAGTCATGCAGACTCGCTGGTCAGTCACTAACGAAGCGTTTTGGTTTTATTGGCCACGCATATTTTGTTCACAGTTGCCCTTAGCTCACTCTTGACCTTTACAAATACGAAACATGATTGGCCCGTACTGAATGTTGTAGCGGTTCGTGAACCCTTATTGGTTGACGCGTACCAGCCCATTCGACATTGTACCAAGTTGAAGGTGAAAGGTATCCCAACCACCAGCCCGTTTGCTTTCTCGCTTGCTCTCCGGTCTTGAACGAGGGTGACATGTCTGTGTTCAGCGAAGTACCACAGGCCGCTCCAGTGGCTGTCTTTAAACTAACTGCAGATTTCCGAGAAGACAAAGATCCTCATAAGGTTAATCTTGGAGTCGGAGGTGAGAACTATGAAAATGTCTCAGTTTAGTCGGAAAGCTTATCGATTTTTTAATGGTTTCTGTACAAATCTGTGTTAGTTAATTTAACTATTTAATCATTAATTGATGAAACCCTTCTTCTGAGTGATGTTGTGCTTAAATTAGCTTGTTTGACGTTAGCTAGTTAGCTGTATTTAATTAAGTGAACCACTTTTGGTCCCGGTCAGATGTATGTATATTAACGTTATCATTAGTCGGTTTCCTCTTTGTCTGTATATTTTTCATTTTCTTCTGTAAATTCTGTAAATGCTTCCGCCGTTTTAATTAATTGCCTTGATATTTTATTCTTAACTCAAGTTCAAAGTTGCCATTTACATTTAGTGATCAATGTTAGCATTATCCATGACTTTTTTGGACCATAGCTGGTTAGTTATGACAGATTGCTAGGTGTATAGTAAGGCTGCACGTTAAGTTTAGAAGTTATGGGCGTGTGGGGTTAGGTTCACCTAAATTGCTACGGAGCATCGTCAGTTCTGAAGGATGTCTTGTTGAAGGGTGTTCTTGACACAATGTTCCATCATGACGATTAGATAAGTTAAAGAAATAATTCTTAGCTAATGCTTAGCTCCACGTGCACGCAAGTTCAATCATGTGTGCTATTTTGTTACCTTTTAATGTTCCGCTTTGCGAGGTCTTGCAGCATCAGTTCGACTCGCCTAAATTTCTAATTTACTCCTAAAGACAGGGCTGCAGCGCTGTACCGTTAGACGTGAAAGAACTGAGTCTGGACGGCCGCATATAATTTCAACGATAGGGCAAAGGAAGGCTAGTACGCTATTTAAAGTGAAGATCTGTTTAACTGTTCCAATGTGAGATGGTTCCATAGTGGGGTGGGGTTCTGCAAGAACCCGGGGTTCGGTAGGCCTCAGGTCTGTGTGCAGACGCCAGCCAGGGTGTGATATGAGAGTTAGGACAGGGTCTGATATGAGAGAAGGGCACTCTGATGTCCTTGGCGTGTCAGAAAATGTTTTAATGCGGGTAGAGCGTTGCTGCATTAACATAAGAGGAGGCACTAAAAAAGAAGAGAGAAACGCTGTAGACATGCAATTACCACACCTTCCTGTGCGTCCTTCAGTAGTCCTGCTTGCCAAATAAACACACAGTCCTTTTTTGTAAAAAAACAGATCAAATTGCAGCGTAATCCTGAGGGTATGACCTTTCTTGTGATCCAACATTGCTCCCGGGGCACAAACCATGCAAAGCTACTGTGAGCATTCTGCAGTGGTGTATGCAGTGTTAGCGATAACATTTAAGAAAGAACTGGAAAAAAAACGCCTTCTTTCCCCACCCCCTCGTGAGACCCCTGACCATACAGCAGCTATGGGAAAGACTGGCGTGAAGTAAACTGACACCAAGACATTTGCACCACCGTGGCTGTGGATATGCTAAGCTTCTTTTCAGAGAGCTGCATAGACCTTCACATAAAGGGCAGCTTTACCCAGAGTGGCCTTTCAGTACACATGACATGCATTACCCTTCACAGCGTTCTATTGCCTGTGACTCTGTTCCTGTGCCAGCTGCAAGTTTGTTTTCACGCAAGGCATTTTGCCTGGGCAAGAAAGGGTGGAGTGCAATCACGCTATGTAATGCCACATTGTAATGTTTCTGCTCTGAGTAGCAAGCCACAGTTGGTGATTGTGTTTCTGCTGGTACTGACTCAATTAAGCTGTGAGAAATAGTAGTGCATGCCACAAAACAGAAAAAAAAAAAAAAAAAAAAAAAAATCATTAACTTCATGTATAGGAGCTATCCTATACATGATTTTCATATAGTGGTGCATCGGAGGTTGGCAGTTCTCATTATGGAAATGATACTGGATCTTTATAGGTTCGTGTTTAAGTTCTTGGCTGTTGTTGCTGGTCCTGTGACCTCAAAAAGGGGTAACTGGCACACGTGGTGTCAACGTGACCCCGCCCATTATCTTCAGCGTACAGGACAGACGACTGCCAACCATGGGTTCTGCCGGTGGTGAAGAAAGTGGAGCGGATGATTGTGGAGGACCAGAGCCTCAACCATGAGTACCTGCCCATCCTGGGGCTGCCTGAGTTCCGCTCCAGCGCCTCCAAGATCGCCCTGGGAGATGACAGCCCCGCCATCCTGGAAAACAGGGTACGGTTTCACACCCTTTTTGGAGGTGGGGTGGGAGGAGGGGTTGGTTGGCTGTTCATTGAAATTCATTTTAATTAGGTCAGATGATCACCCCTGTGAAAATCGGGACTCTCGATCTGAGGGCAGATGTTCCTTTGCTGTCCAGATGTTTTACGCATATTCAGTCATGTTCGTCTCTCATCCTTTCTCGCTTTCAGTCCTGTCTGTTTATTTAAATGCAGCTTGTTTTATTGGTATTGGAGCGCCGGTGTGAATACACAATGTACAATGTCTCTTGGCCATGTAAGCTAAAGGTATCAAAGTTATTATTTAAATATGAAGTCCTCTGCTTATACATGTTACTGTCTGTCCCTCTGTTGTTGACAGTTTTGTTCCTCCCGTGTCCTCTACAGGTTGGAGCTGTGCAGGGTCTGGGAGGGACCGGCGCGCTGAAGATCGGAGCTGAGTTTCTGCGACGCTGGTACAACGGTCAGAACAACACGGCGACCCCGGTCTACGTCTCCTCGCCAACATGGGGTGAGCTTGGTTGTCATGGGAAATGCTTCGGTGCACCCATGAGAAGATACAGCTCTTCTGCTCTTCTAGAAATTCCAGCTCAAACTAGCTCAAGGTGTTCTGCCTGTGTGGTTGAAGGGGGATCCACTTCATGTGGTTGTGCTTGTTAAAACTATTTAAAACAATGAGGAATGACTTCAGTATAAAATAAAGGTGGTGTCTTGGCCACCATTTATATCCCACAAGCTGCAACTGGGCGGTGTGTTAACCTGGCCTGTATTTTGGGAGGAGAGGTCCAATTTGGGAATGATTCGGTAATTTTGTCATTTTCAGCAGTGAAGTCGACCTGTGACTACAGTGGAACGTTTCAGTGTTACTGGACAGTCTGCCTGCCATAAGCTTGATTGCCATTTGTTTGTAGTCCCTCAGAGAACGCCCATGGGAAAATTACCAAGGATGTTCGTTGGAAGGACCGCATCACATATTTTCTTCCCTTGTTCTGTTGCTGTCATTCGGTCAGTTGCCATCTGGTCGGTATTTTCGACCTCTGCAGCTGGACTCAGATATAAAATAAATGTAAAATGAACATTTCACCTAAATCCTGCTGTTCTTACAGAGAATCACAACGGCGTTTTCTCTGATGCCGGCTTCAAGGATATCCGGACATATAGGTACTGGGATGCTGAGAAACGTGGGCTGGCATTGGCTGGCTTGCTGGAAGACCTGCAGGTGAGAAAAGTGAAGTTAGCCAATGAGAAATTGAGTGAAAGAGTGACTGTGTGAGTGAGTACTTTAAGGAAATAAGAGAGAGATGGACAGGAAGAGAGAGGCCCTTCCAGGCATGCACATACTGTAACATGTTTTGCCTTCATTCATTTGGCTATTGTCCAGTATAACTTGTAGTAATAATAATAGCAGTGAGAATGGGTTCAATACTTGATGTCACTCTGGTACTGCAGCCATATTGTTGTCATTGACAACGATAAAGGGCTCTGAGGCTTCAGGGGAAAATGGAAATCGGATGCTGTTAAATGCCATCCTGTGCTAAGAGCATCACTGCACAATTCAAGCTATTTCCGCTTTCACGACCATTTTAGAATTACAAATGATCAGATTCTTCCCACAGATGAAATCATGAATTCTAAATGAATGGCAGCCAAATATCATGGGCAATGTGGCTTGAAATTAAACTGAACATTTTCTGCTCCCTGGAACCCTGGTAATTTTCTACTCCCTGGCTTTAATCTCTTCTTTCCATGGTGTGGTGTGAGTCAAAAATATTTCTCATGGTATATTCCACTGCAGAGACGCAACGTGTGGAGCATGTCTGTTAGTGCTCTGTCCTACGATGTCCTGGTTTGCGAGACTCTTTTTTTTGACCGCTTGCCTGTTCTTCTTTCCCTGTATTTATAGAATGCCCCGGAACGTTCCATCTTTGTGGTGCACGCCTGCGCTCACAACCCCACGGGCACCGACCCCAACCCGGATGAGTGGAAGAAGATCGCAGAGGTCATGAAGGTGAGGGTGGGGTCAGGGGTCAGCTACAAGCAGCCCAACGCTCGGGCAGACTTGTACACGCATGCACATTTACTGGATGCTGATGTTACAGCTGCTTTAACCATTTTGGGCCTAAGCAGATGGCTGAACCCTCTGAAATTAACTCATGTAAAGATTCAGTCAGCATTCCTGTACTTATTCTTTATGGTTTTATAAGGCATGGAATAGTGCTGTCCAGGTACTTTACTTACTCTCCACATTTTCTCCACTTGATTCCAAACTAGTTTTTCCTTTCGGTTGTCTGACTTTCTTCCACTCACACGTTCCATCTCTCTCTCTCTCTGTTTCTCCCTCCAGCGCAGGAACCATTTTGTCTTCTTTGACTCGGCGTACCAGGGCTTCGCCTCTGGGAGCCTGGAGAAGGACGCCTGGGCCGTCCGCTACTTTGTGTCCCAGGGATTTGAGCTCTTCTGTGCCCAGTCCTTCTCCAAGAACTTTGGTCTTTACAGTGAGTCACGTAAACTCAATACAGGCTGTGTGTTGGTGACGGGAGAAGACGCGTGCTGGACGGTTTGCGTTCCAGTCTGATGCCGGCAGAATCCAACTAGACCACCTTCAGATGAAATTCAAAATGAATTTGGCCAAATCCAAACCATATCCAACTTCTTGCGTTTAGACCACTCCCTTGCAACGTTTAGGATTTGTCGAAATCGGTTATGTGTTGCGAAAAGGTCGAGTGTAAACGGGCTCCGTCGATGGGACTCCATATTGTGTGACTCTGTTGGCCTAGGGGCTGAGAATCTGCTGTTCTGGGAAGGGTTCTGAAATATTATAAATATTATATAATTGTGTATTCGTTTGAAAGACATGGATGTGACACTTGTTTGCTTTGCAGAGGCACTATAAACGGGTATCAAAGAGGGAAATTGGACATGTAACATGCTCACACTTGTTTGCGGAGCTGACATCCTCATTCAAACCAGCACCCTCATTAAACTGGTTGTTCCACTGTAGGTATTAAGGTTAGGTTCCATGCCTGAGGGCACATTAGCTATAGCCACCCCAAGACTGGAATTCAGAACTAACCCCTAAATCACAGCGCTCTGCACACTCTTATTATGCTGTACATTTTCTACCAGTAATTTTACCGGGGTCCTAACACTGGGCGTTCTCTTTGCAGACGAGAGGGTGGGGAACCTCACCGTCGTCGCCAAGGACAACGAGAACCTGACCCGGGTCCTGTCCCAGATGGAGAAGATCGTCAGGACCACCTGGTCCAACCCCCCCTCGCAGGGAGCCCGTCTGGTGGCCATCACCCTGACCACCCCCGAGCTGTTTGCCGAATGGTACGGTCCGCTCCTGCTGGTTCCGCCTCATACCGCCATCTCGATAATCTTCATTGCTCTCTGCCTGTCTAATCCTGGTGACCAGGGGCCTCTCTCACAAAGCAGTGCTACTGAGTTAGCTGGATTACAGCACTGAGTAAAACCCGGAACAGGTTCTTTTTTACTTCAGTCCATGTATCATATTTGGGGGGGTTTCCAGGTTTTATTCAGTACGGTTATCCAGCTAACTCAGTAATCCTGCTTTGTGATACAGGCCCTAGGGTCACCAGTTAATCTTTCCATACTGGTTTTCCACTCAAACATATGTCCTGACGTTGTGTTCTGTTACAGACTTGAGCTGGGCTAGCCTAGCCTACATACTGTTGCTTATAGTGAAAGGGTATTCTGTAGTGTGGCTGTATTGCATTGGTGTTTTATGTCATATGTTTGTGTTGTGTTCTTGCAGGAGTTGGATTGAGTAGAGCTCAGTTGTTGTGTGGCGTATGGGTGGGCTTAGCTGTGGTGATGCATTGCGCTGTAGAGTAGAGCTGAACTTGCTGGGTGCTGGGTTTCATTGTGTTGCGTTCTGTGGGGCTAGATCTGTGCACTGAGGTACAGCCTGCTCTCTCACAGGCAGGGTAATGTGAAGACCATGGCGGACAGGGTGCTGCTGATGAGGGCGGAGCTGAAGGCCAAGCTGCAGGCGCTGGGCACCCCAGGCACCTGGGACCACATCACCCAACAGATCGGCATGTTCAGCTTCACCGGCCTCAACCGTACGTCCCCCCTCCACCATGCCGCAGTGCCGACAGAGCCACAGCTCACCCTCCCCTAACACTCCCTTTATGCTCCCCTTACGCTCCCTTAACACTCTCCTCACGCTCGCCTCACGGTCCCCTGAACATTGAGGTGGTTTCACAAAATGGTTTTCCTTTTATATTTGTTTATATTTGCAGAAAAATGGCAATTTCTTTCTTTTGTCTAGACTGTAAAAGCTGTACCATTGGCTTCATTGTGTGTTCATGCCCATAGTTTGCTTGGGGTCTACTTTCCTGATCCTGTGGCTTGTTCAAAAAATGTTGTGTTCTTCTATCTCTCTCTCTACTTGCAGCCAAACAGGTGGAGTACATGATCAAGCAGAAGCACGTCTACCTGATGGCCAGCGGCCGCATCAACATGTGCGGCCTGACGACGAAGAACATCGATTACGTCGCCCAGTCCATCCACGAGGCTGTCACCAAGGTCCAATAAGGGCCCGTCCACAGAAGCCCCGCCCACTGTCACTTCCCGCCCGTGCACTAGTGACGGGGGCCTGAGGCTTCACGAACCCCGTATCCTCCTATGTCTGACTCCTTTTTATGAAATGTAGTGTTTTGCCATGGAGGACACACAGTCACTCCACAGTAGTCTGTGTCTGACTGTATACAGTAACCCCACCCATTTTGGGGTTCGCGAAGCCTCACTCTCCCACCACAGCAGTACGTCCTGAACCCTGGGTGGGAGGAGCGACAGGCTGTCGATAGTCAATACTAGATATGTCACGTTTCGTGTCACCCATCTTGTCACCTATTTTATTAATTTCGGCTAATTTCTGTATTTTATTTTATTTTTTTGTAATGGCCTGTAGCTTTCAGTCCATGAAACAAGCACTTAGATCAGAGCTGTCAAACTCAAATGGAGGGCTGGAGGGCTGCAGTGTCTGCAGGTATTTGTAGTTCTTGTCAATTAAGCCAATTAAGGCTGTGAGAACAGGATGCATGGATTCTTTTGCCAGTCGACAATTAAAATGAATTGCTGGTACTGAAATGCACAGAAAACCAGCAGGCACTGTTCCATCCAAGACTGGAGTCTGACACCTGTGACTTGGATCATGACATTTCAATGGTCCACGTGGCCACCAGGCCTTTCTCAAAACAGCAAAATTCAGCTGTGTTTATTGTAGAGTGGCTTGGCCTTGTTGTCTTAAGAAAAGCTAGGAAACTACCTAACCCTCATAAAAACATTATTATTCAGTTTTACGTTTTAAACCGTTTTAAGCACAATGGTCCATGCAATGTGACTGTTTTGACAGGTTGACTCCCATATGCACTTTGCTGCTCGTGTCAGTGTAGGCTACATGGTACATGTTTAATCTGTTACAGTTACATCATCAAGCCTTATAAAGCCTAATTTAATTAACAGGAACTCTGTTGTGTGCCTGCAGGCTACACAATGGAGCATTGTGGGAAATTAATTTAAGTCTGTTCAGCGTGAAAGCATTGTGACACTTTCCTCTATTGAGCACATGAATGTACATGGTAAACTGAAGAGGTTGAACTGCATTTTCCAGACCCAATCCTGGTCAAAAATTCACATTATACTCTTCAGCTGAAGTAGTTTCACTGAGGAGGTTCTGATTTTTATCCAAGGTCTAGTGATTATTATTCATATTTATCGCTTTCAGATTTTTATAAACCTTATTTCCTTCTATTCTTTTTCTGCTATTCTTGGTATTCTCGATCACAACTTGTAATTCGGTCCCATCACCGCAACGTTGTCGTGTCAGTTTTGGCGTGCACAGGCAAGCATGTACAGCCCAGACATGCGTGCAGCCTGCTAAAGCTAGTTCTCACTCTGCAGTCTACATTCTGTGCTACGCTGCCATTGGTTCACAACAGAACCCTGCACCTGCTATGCAGATAGCGCAGGTGCAGTAGATGCAATGCACCTAGTCGCCAAAAGGGGTCATCATTGCGCAATGAAGCAGGGATTACGCTGCCGTCCATTCTTACGCGACGCTATGCCAGGTTAATGACCTTGAAGGACTCCCAGCCAGGCAGCACTGGTCATACTGATTCACCAGTAAGTGGCATGGCACCTAATTGTACCACAGACTAATGCTTTACCCAGATGAGCCAGCTAGGGGCTCATATCATGTCTGAAATAAGGCTACATTCAGGCTACATTCTCCAATTGATATCTTGAGGATATCAGAAACGTGCAATATAAAAATAGAAATATATTGATATATACAGTACATATATAGACATATATAGACATGTGGATCCCCAGCTCCTTACCTTCAGCCCTAGCCCACCCTTTTAAAAATGGAAGGTATGTTGCAGTTTTGTTGGAACATTGTATGATGTATGATTACAGCCGATGGAACAGTTCTCAGCTCAGTACAATCAAATGAGATTCAGTGTTTCAATAGTATATGACTGAAAGCACAGTTACTTAAAAATAAAATGTTATTATATCCTGTCTAATTTTTGTTTTGTTTTCCACGCTGACTTCTATGTCCGGTACAGAGCACTGTGATGTCAGGATCATGAATAATTTTTTAAGGTGGGGGGGGGGGGGGGGGGGCTGCACAAAGGACTGAAAACAAGTGTGAATATTTATGACATGTTTGGGGAAATTAATATATAATTTTAGAAAACTGTTATAAAACAGGATGCCTTCCACAACACTTTGCAATAGATTCTAAACAATTCAATTTATCTGGAAAAAAATTGGAAAGAACAATCCAGAATTGTTGTGGGATGTTCTAAAATTAATCACAAAGTCTTGGCATCTACTGGATTACTATATTATAATCTAATAACACCATCTTTTATTGATTTTGATGCTGATGGTATATGAGTATATGAGAGTATATGAATTGTATTTAAATGGTTGAACTCAGATATGTAAAAAACATGCACAAAAATCAGTTTTGAAAGGTTCTTTTTACTGAGGAAGTTCATAATACATATTGTAAAATTGTTAAGATTCCTTTTTTTATTAAATATCCCAAAAATCTATTTAAACATCTCATAAAATCATAAGCTCTCTGATATTTCTCTCTCTCATAAAAACGGATATATTTGGGTATTCTTTAAAACCTCTAAGGATATAAAATCTAGTAATCTAATTCTTGCCAAACCTCATGACTGACTGCCTACTCATAGTGGTGAGTGCTTCATATGAACCACTAATCCCCCCCCCCCCCCCCCCACCCCCGCTCCCTCCTGCACACACACACACACACACACGCACATTCAGTTTGGTGCAACCAATCAGAGGCATTTGTGATAGTTTACCCCCTGAAGGGTGGGAGTTTTTTTGAGAGGGGAGGAGCCGATTATGAGAAGTGAAGGGAGAAGTTATTCTCTTGTTATTGAGCTTGTTATTCTTGTGTGTATATGTGTGTGTGTGTGTGTGTGTGTGTGCGTGTGCGTGTGCAATAGCGGGGGATGCGCTGTGTGTCAGATTGTGAAAGCTGCAAGCCCCCCCCCCCCTACCCCCACAGCTGCAGTAGTAACACTGTCACACAGGATGGCTTGGCATTCACTCTCACCATGTGCTCTCAGTGAAGAGGTTTGGCAGTTAGTATTGCACAATAGAAAATAGCTTTATGTGTCCTGCGTGCCACAGCTGATCTGACAGATTCTTCGCTGCAGTGAAAGAGTATAACACAAGAAAACAAGTCCCCATGTCGCACCCCCTCCTGCTCGAACTCATGCTGACTAACAGTATGTACTGTTTAGTAATTAAGTTTAATTTAGTAATTCCAAACTGTGCAGGCATTCTTAAAGAACACAGCACCTTCTAAATTTTACATAGCAAAATGCCTTCCTATGACGAACATTTTCTTATTTAAAGAAAAAAATATATCTGGATATTTTTTGAGAGAACCCTGAATACATAACAGTTTCTGTATTTTAGAAGGGCATATCTGTCAGGACAACATTGGAACTCAGGTCACGTCTTCACATGCTAAGGGATGGGAGTTGTTTTAACCTATTTCCCTCCTTTGCCTCTTGCCTGTGTACCCCACAGTACCCCCTCCCCCTCCAACCCCCACTTCCCCAAAGTTGAGTGGCCTGATTTGCCCTAGTCACAAAGAGTTCCTACATCATGCTTATCTGTACTCAAAGCATGCAGAAAACGGAGGCCCAGTTCAATTGGCTTGGCATTCCCGTACCTCGACAGCAAAACAGCACCCCCTCCTTCAGCACAATCTCTTAATGCCCAAAGAGGGTAACAAACACCCCAACCCCCAAATCGAAAACAAAAAACAGCTTTAGAACTTAGGGCTGAAAACTTGAGAACCATGGCTAAATAAAACAATGAACAAGAGACACAAAATAGCAATTATCAGCAAACCTTGATGTTTTGCAGAACGTCTGATTATATCTGTAGTAGGTCATCATGTAGAACAAAATTATTATTGTTCAAATCTTTGGTTCCATTTCCTGCTGTGGCTAATAGTGAACAACGTATAAGGTGCACCTTATGTCTTAAGGGACCTTTGTGAACGAGGGTGGATATGTTCAGGAGAATATATAAAACCACAACCCCCCCAACCCGCAATGTCCAGTCTCACATACCAAAATGTGTCATCCTCCCTGATGGCTTCTTGGCAGAGGTCAGCTGATTTGTTTATGTCTCACAATGATGATGTAGGCTAATGCTGAGCACTGCCACCTTTTTCTCTGAGAGTCTAAAGAACTGCCTCATTGCTGAAGAGAGGTCAAAGTTCAAGGTTCTCTTGAATTAGCGAGTGGTAGGTGAGGGTGGACCAAGAAGACGGAGTAGGGTGGAAGTGTAGCTGCACTGTGATAAGGGTGTGGATGAGGGCATTGCCAGTCTAGATCACCCTACTGTGAGGTCATCATTCAGGGAAGATGGCCCTCCAATCAGAGTGAAACTGCTTTTCCTCTCACCTATGTGAGAAAAGTGGATCCAGTTATTTGGTTAATAAATCGGTAATCAATCCATATCAATCTCGGTCTGCATCATCATACGTCTTAAATTGCCAGAGAGCTCCTGAGATATTTTTACTTTTATTCAGTTTTGGCACATACATGTTATTTGTGCCTCATTACATTTTGACTGCTTTCTGTTAAGTCTGAGAACAGAACTGGCTGTAAGAAATTTTGAATTCCATTCAAGCTTATGGCTTTTTGTTCAGATATAGGCTATGACATACATTATATTACTGTCAAGGAAAAATATATATCTGCTGTAATGCTAATGAAAAATTGAGACAACATGATTTTACCTGCCGTAAGTGATGAATTTGAGATGAACAGAAAAGTGTGGAACAAGGTCTTTTCTTGGCCTCTGGTTTGATAGGCTCAGAGGTTCTGTGTGCTCTCCAGGTCGTCCTGTCTCTTCCAAAGACCACCTGGGGAGGACCTTGAAACCATTTTGAATTAAGTGTATCGCCATTAACATCTGGTCACATGATGCCAGTTGCCTCTGGTTGACTGTTGACTGTCGTATGTTTGAGTGGCTGTGGTTTAATACCACCAGGTATGGTGTCAGCATTGGTGACTGCAAACAAGCATTGCTCCCAGCATAGGGAAATCTCCTTCTCATCTACTGGAGAGCAGCAGTGTGATACTCAAACTTCCCAGAATCCTCACGTGGCGTGCAAAAGTTAAACCCTTGATCATGTTACTGGATTTGTTGTTATTAATTAGCACAGGTAATGAAAATAAAGCCCAAGCTGGCATTATTTTGTTATCAGAAAAGACCAGACTCGTACGACAGCACTGCTCCAGCAGCAATATTGCTGACCCCTTATATATGTAAAATAGCTGCCTGTTAACAGCCCCCCCCCCCCCCCCCCCCCCACCAGTCCCACAGTTCTGTCCCACTTCCTTCAGCACTCGCAGCTGCAGAGATCTGCTGCTAATCTACATTCAAGCCGCTTCGCCCCGAGCCCAGCTCAGCGCGCATGGCTCCCGAAATTTCCATTTTTGGGACTTTGTTCTCCTGTCCCTCAGGGCTGGTCTCTTAGTCAGAATCGCCAATGAAGTTCCCAGTGGACACAGTTCTCACCCTGTGTCCGGTCACCACAGCTATGACAACCATTTATGTTCTCCAGCACTAGCTACATGTTAACACTGTTGCACTTACATATGTTACATGACAAAAAAACAAAAAACAAAAAAAAAAACGTTTCCTTGAATTACAGGATTGATTCAATATTTTCTCGGGCGATTAGATGTATTCAGGCATGCACCTGCACATCCACCTAAGTCCTCCCACCCTAAACCTTCTAAATTCATCACTAACATTTCCAAACTAACTAAAAATACCTATGTGGTAAATGCAGCAAATGAAAATTGTTTCTGTCTGTGACTGTCAGTTGTGTGGCACAGACAAACCCATATATATACAGACAGATGACAAATCAAAGGCAAAACCAACATAAAGTGTTTGGATGTAAGGTGTTGAACCAATAATGAATTTAAGTCACTTAAGTCTTAAGTCGTAAGTCACTTACATCTTTTCCTCTTTCCATCTTGATCCATAATTTAGATCAACTGGGCCTGCTCAGCATTTTTATACATGCCACAGAGCATGATAGGATGTTAATTGCTTGTATCATGCAGTACACCTGTATGGAAAAATCTGCATTTGTTGTTTCTCTACTTATTTATTCAGGTTTTCCCTTTAATTTGTCACCTGTCTCTGTGTGTGTATCTATATATATATATGTAGTATTTATATGTATGTGAATATATATAATTTATTTCTTTCATACTTTTTATGCCAGCAGTCAACCAGCAACTGGAGCCTCTAAGAAAGTCTTGTTGATATTATTCTATGTAAAAAAAATCTATTCTTCCACACCCCCCCCCCTCCCTCCCCCCCCCTTTCCACCCACAGGACGTCCTGCTAGGTCTTCACCAGAGGCTGTTCTGAGTTGTCATCTGGAGTCCTTTCCCCATCCCGTGATCTTTTCCTCTTCTTATGGCCTGCAATGTTGGTCAACATGTTCCAGTCAACATTTTAGTCAACATGTTAAAGAGTAATCAACATGGGCCTGACGTGTACAAGCACAAACAATTAGCACAAATGCTATCCTGCACAACTATTACTACGACAACTTACTGTTGCTACTTACTTCAACAGCACATAATACTACATTTCCCAGCAGCCTTTGAAGCTAGCGCTTGCTTGCCAATTGAGTTGCTTTTGACGAGCCATTAAAACAAGTCCATGTTTGATGCATGGTAATCACTCAAGAGATTCAGAAATGGTTTCCTACAGTGAAATGATGAAGGAATGAAGTGTCTTTTTGCTTAACAAACTAAGATGAAAGATTGTACTGCATAGAGTTTCCAGTTCTTGTAGGAGGCATTTCTACCAGAGAGGAGGGAGAAGTTGTCAGGAAGGATACTCTACCTCGGAGGACCGTAATGGCCGAGCAGACAGTGAAGACGCAGGTGTAGATATGCATTTGGGTATAAAGAGCAGGCCCGGGCAGTGGGAACTCACTCAGTTTGAGGAGCAGCTTCTTTCCTAGCGTCTCCTCCGATCCACTCAAGGACAGAGTGCTGATGAAGGGGGAGGGAGCTTCCGTCTCCATGGGAACAGCAATGGTGTCTGTGCGGGGGAGTGAAAGAGAGGGCGGGGGAGAGAGAGGGAGAAGGAGAGGGAGACAAGTCTTAACATTGTACTAAATAATTTGCCGTCACACACGCACGGTGGTGCAAGGGTGTCAATGGTGACAGAACTGGATCAAAACAGGAAGTGCATTTCGCTGCTTTTTCCCAGTCACTATTTGAGCAGCAGCATGCTTCAGACAGCTGCCCTCACACAGCAGGGCTGACGGCAGCACCTGACACAGCATCACATCCAGGAAATACACCTTCCCTGGGGGCGTTTGCCGTTAGCACTGCAGGCTAAAAGAGAAGCGCCACCGTGCGCTAAGTTTGGCTTAAATTTGGCACTTCTTTCAAATTTAACTGAGCACATGTGCTGTCAAAATGCTGCCAGTCCACAAAACCATCTGTCAAGCAGGATTTGCGTTCCTTATGTTTGTATTTCAAGCTTGTAAACACATCCTTTGGCACTGTGTGATCTGCATGTGGCAGGGGCAGAAATCATGTTTTTCAGGGCCATAACCATCAGAGGTGCAAAATCCAGGTTCAGAAAGTAAAAGTCCACCCCAGGATTTTGCTCCAATCACCTAGATTTGCAAATTAGGACAATTCTTCAGCCAGGAGATAGAACTAATTAGTGAAATCAGCTGTTCGTGGGTGGAAGAAACACATGACAGGACTTTTACTTTCTGACCCCAGGATTGTCCACCTTTGGTAACTATATCCAGAAAGCCAGCCTACTGGGTGTGCTTCAGACTGTACGAAGTGGCGCTCACCATTTTCTCCTTCACCTTCGGGCCGATCTTCTCGGATGTACGGGATCTCATCCATTCGCAGAAACACCGAGTCACTGGGGCTTTTCTGCCCGTCTGACTTGCTGCCTGTAGGGGGAGACAGAGAGGCAGGCTCACCTCACACTCAGTGAAGGAAGCTACTGATGGCAGCGCTGTGATAATACAGATAATTCACCCAGGTAATGCGTAAACCAGTCCCAAGCAAGTGTTATTAATGAAAACGGCAAACGTTTTTAGTCTGAGCTTGAGAGAGCATAAATCAGTATCGCCACACAATCAGCCAAAAGCTGCAGAAAACTTGTTTAGTTGGCGTTATGGGATTGTACTGCTGTGGTGGCTTAGGTGTTGTCTGGGATCATAAAACTATTCCGTATTCTGTGAGTCTGTGATCATACACTTGAGCTTCTATTGATATGCACATGTGTAAAAAGAGGAATCTCATGTTTTGTGTATTGTGTGCAGTGTAGCTATATCTCGGTTGGTCTGCGGGAGTGTTCTGTACAACCTAAGCTCTCATTCATCCTTAGCCCATGGTTTATCTCAATGACTGAGAGAATTCCCCATCGATTCATTACCCCTGAGAGGAGATAAGCAGGGTGGGAGATTACAGGGGGCCAGGGCGGGGCCAGGAGTCAGACCCCTTAATGCAGACCATTTTCACATGCCCCCCCCCCCCACCCCACCCTCTCCACTAGCTGGCTAGCCCATATCTGATGAGACTTTTTTATAACTAAGAGGATTTCAGCATTGCCATCTGTGCAACACCACCACCTCCTCCTCCAATTCCCTACACTGTGCCCACGTGCCAATCCCCCTTCAGGCTGGGTGAAGCGAAGCTCCGCCCCCTCCCGATATAGGCCAAAGACCACACGTGCTGCCGTGGTGACTTTGCAGAGGAGCGCTGTGGCAGGTTGGCGGTTTAAGTGGGGGGGAGGGAGGCAGGGAGAATGACCACTATTAAATTCCCAGCTCCTCCCACCCTTCGTAGTCGCAGCTCAGCTAGGCGATGTCACGCACAGCTGTGCAAATGATGCAGAGGGCAGGATTGGCTGGCTGGCTCCAGTACAAACTGATTACATCACAGGAGTAGTCAGAGATATTATCTCCTGAATGAAGGCTTTAATACCCGCCCATGCGCAAACATAAGTCTGTGCCATGCACCTCACATAAGGCTGACCCATGGCCTGACTCTAAAACTGCTTTGTGAGGTAAAAAAAATGGGGTTACAGTGAGAATTTGTAACTGAGATAGACTTTTATTTTGAAGGTCTTTGTTTAATGGTCGTCAATAATGTGTGAAAAAATGGCAGAAAAAAATTGGATAAAACTAAAACCAATAAAACAAGCCACAAACAAAACACGAAAAACAACATGCCACCATGGAAACCATAAGCAAGTCAAGCCCAGGATTCCATAAACGTAATTTCTTACCTACTCTTGTGAACACTTCAAAGCCCATCAGGTAAAGTTAATCTTAAATGTTAAAGGTCTGAGAAGGAAAGGCGTACAGGGACAGACGGCTCGGCGGACGGACTCACGGACGATGCGGTTCTTCTCGTTGAGGACCGTGGTGCTGTGCGGAACACTGGACTGCTGGGGGCGGGAGCGGGCGGAGCTGGGGCGGGGCTCCCTCTGCGGGAGGGGGGTGTGGCCCTCGGGCGCGGGCGCCTCCGGGTCCGGGGTGCTGTCCTCGTTAATCTGGGCGTCGGCGTCGGGTGTCTGCGGGGAGCTGTCCATCCTGGTGGCCGTCAGGGCGTTCTGGTAGTGACTCCGGGTGATCTGTCCCAGGGTGAAGAAGGGTGCATTTTCTTACGCATGCAATCTCTTCTTTAACATCGATTCTTATATCGTCCTCCATTTTGATTTCTAGGCTGGGCTCATCTCCACAAACCCCCTCCATCCATTTTAGAGATGGCCCCACAATGCCTTCTGCTGTGGATATTAATCCAGCATTGCTGAATTCAGAATTTTCTTCTTTGACACTAGAGTGTGTGTGGTCAGCATATACTGTTTTACGTTACATTTCATATATATACATTTTTATCGTCCTTCCAAGCTCTTAGCAACATTTGAACAAGTACTAATGGATTATTCAAACACTTATTCTTTATTAACCATCAGTTATCATCAGTTATTCAGACCATTATGGATGCATTCATTATTAATGATTATTTATAGCGCTTAATCTGTACCCATACCTAAGTATGTACATACGTACATACATACATACTGAAAGTAATAATATTAATATTAATATTAATCAACTAAATTAAAGCAGGTGATCACATGCTGAAGTTACCAAATTTCAGTGAAGGTTAAACAAACTGTTCAGGTGTATAATTTTTTTCACGTGAAAAAAATAGATTCAAATAGATTTTGACACCCATGCGATGCACACTCCACCCAGTGTTTTTTCCCCTCATCTTGTAAGCTTAATTTGGGTGTAACAGACAGTGTGTGCTGAAGGGGTGGGGTTTAGCAGAGAATCCCATTCCTGATATTACCTCTGCAGCACAGGCACTCTGAATTTGCACAGCTTGTCTTCATTCTTCCCTTACAGGGACAGTTCACTTTCTGGGCTCTTTCAATATCGTTTCAGTTTAAGTGTATGTTTTCCTCTGGAAAAAACAATGTTGCAGCACAAGCTGCTTTTTCTAGTTACTTGAAGCGGGATTTTCTCGCTTTAAATGTCTGAATGCCTCTACACCACCATTATAAAGATTTTTCAGTACACTCAAAAACCTAGGCTAATGGAAAAACCTACAAAAATGGTTACTACAGCTGCTTTACATCATTTGACTTCTTCTCTTTTATGTTTTTTTTTTTATTGGTGTTCTTCCATCCTGCTAGTCATCGTGTTTATGTGACGTTGTCTGCTCTCTGCATCGCTCTGTTGTTTGTTTTGTATTTGTTGTTGCGCTGCAACACACTTGTTTGATGAGCTTTGTGCTGTTCTGTTGTTTTGTTTGACAGCTTCCTGATTTCTGTTTGCCAGGCAAATATTTTGTCAATAGCTACCAGAAGAAAGCTCGCTACACATTTTGGATGCACGGTCTGTTGTTTACGAACACACTGACTGGGGTCACCGATGTTATGATGTTATGAGTTTGGGTTGGTTGAGGCAGGGTACCTTGATGATCTGCAGGTCGGTAAGCTGGCGAACGGAGTAATCAGGCAGGTAGGCACTGTTAGTGGCGTTCAGCTGGCTCATGCTCCCCCCGTAGAGCATGGAGTCGGAGCGGTTGAGTCCACTGCTGCGGGAGGGGGATCTGTTGACTGAACCAAAGAGAGTCATCCTGACTGTCTTCATCTCAGATGAGCTCACGTTCCACTGAGCCAAAATCGAAATGACAAAGAAGTATGCATATGCAGATTAATATAGTATATATTTGTGTAATGTTCAGGTCAGTGAGTGTGTGTGCATATATGTGTCTGTGTAGGAGTGTGTGTGTGTGTGTGTGTATGTGTGTGCTGAATTCACACACAAATGGAAATTGAAATCACAAAACTCACTATTTCTTATACACAATATTTTTGTGGTCTGCACAAATGTTTCTGTATATCAGTGCTTGTCTACAGCATATCCTCTTGGGAGAGAAAAAGGTTAAGTATTTGAATGTATTACGATTTTTTATCGTAAAACAAGTGTAAGAAAAAAAACATGTTGCAGTGTAAATATTTATATCAAAAATATGATTTATTTTATTTTTTATTGAATGTCCCTTGTAGTGTAGGTTTCAGCATAGTATAATATATGGTTCTTGAGATTAAAATTAGAGACTCGTCTACTACAGGGGACAAAAATTAATTTTTGTGACTGAGGAGGATATAGGTATGTAGGTCTTAAGAATGAATTTGTGTGTTGTGCAAAAGCCTGCTTCCTAATCATGGCACTGTTCTCACCCCTTTAAATAAATCACAATTACGGGCACAGATCTGCGTGTAAGTGCTGGCTAATCAGACAGGGTTATGGGTGAAGGGAGATGGCACAGTGACTCCTCCCCCTGGGAGAGGGGAGGGGCGGGGGACTGCAGTGGAGAGAGTTACTGTCAGCGGCCACAGGCATTGCTATTCCATTTGTGTCTGAGACCGCAGGAGACAGGGGGGCCCCTGATTGGTTCACACTCAAAAGGCCACGGTCGATGGCCAATCGGTTTGGCAGAGAGACTATGTACAAATGCAATACAAGGGGGAATGACTCGAGTCAGCAGATTGAGAGAGCAAGAGACAGAGCAGGGAGGGAGAGAAGGAGAGAGGAAGAGAGAAAGAATGAAAGAGAGAACGTGCCAGGGCTTGGAATCACCTGGCTCTATTCCAGCTACGTCTATTTTTCCTCCTGAAGATCAAAACATCCTCCGTGCTCGCGAAGAAGGTGTGATTTTATATTGCAGGGGAGACCTTGTGCTCATTGTGTGTTCCGGCTTTATGTAATTGTGTGCGCACGCCTCGACACCAGGTCTCCCCCTGTGGCTTCAATTTAATTAGATCATCTCGTTTTATAATTAACACAGCTGCTGCTTCAGCTGTGTCCCATGAAACATGGGGGAAAAAAACCGGCCCACACGAAGCCTGCGTCTCCAAAACCCCTCCTCGCATTAGCTCGGGTCACCTCAATCGCCGGAGGTCTGCGCAGAGGCGGAAAGTCCAGGGGTCAAAAAGTAGTCCTGCCGTGTGTTTCTTCCACCCCGCAAATTCAGCCAGCTGATTTAACTAATTGGTTCTACTTCCTGTCTGGAGAGTAGGTCTAATGAGCAAATCCAGGTGACTGGAACAAAATACCGGGGAGGACGTTTACTTTCTGGACCGGGCTTCGCCACCTCGGAGGTGTGTGCGAGTCGCGACGGGCAGGTTACCTGAGGAGAGGGAGGGCATGATGGCGGGGACGCCGTAGTAAGCAAACGCCCCGTTCTCGAACCGCAGGGCCTCCTTCCCGAACTCCACCTCCACGCGGCCCTGCAAGCACAGCACACGGTCAGCGCGCTCCTGCGTAGGCCAGCTGTGGTTTTCTTCATCTTAGATATTTTACTTTCATTTCACGAAGTAGGTCGACTGAGAACTCAGATTACATTGCAGTGACAACCTTCGGAATGGAGATGGGGATACAAGGATTGTGGAACCAATTAAAAATAGGGCGATGTTCAGGAGGCCAGATGCGGACAGACAGTTTTTGAGGGAATTTGTCAAGGACTCCTAGGTTAAAACCCAACGAGTGGGTTTTATATGGGATTTTTAATGACCGCAGTGAATCAGAACCTTCATTTAACATCTCATCTGAGAGATGGCACCTTATACAGAGTAGTAAATACCCTTAACACCATGGGTTTCAGGCTCAATGCGCAAAATCAATACCTCAGCTCTAAAGGGCATCTGCAGTCTGCCTTAGCCAGCTACAAGTGACATTTACACCTCCGTTGCAATTATAGCCAGCGTACAGCAGAATAGCTGGCTGTTCAGTGAAAAGAGTGAGCATGCTGGACTCTGTTCATTGCAGTGGCGGGAGCCAGGCCTACAGACACATCTGGGCATTGCCAAAATCGGCTGAGAATTAAAGGGGAGTAAATGGGGAGAAAACCGTGATCTCCGCAACAGGCAGAGCATTGGTTTTGGGTAGCTTTAGGAGGCTAGGAGATTAATGTGGGAGTAGAAAGCACGGGAGTGACGAGGGCCGTTTACCTGAAGCACCAGGACAAAGTAATCCACCGGCTTGTTGCGTACGAACAGGAAATGCTGCGCCGCCCGCTTGTTCTTCTCGTCGAACTTGAGGTCCTGCACCACGCTGGGGTGCTTCAGCAGCCTCAGCAGGATCTTCTCAGACAGGTGGGCAGGCTTGAAAGGCTCCACCTCTGGCAGGAGACCAATCACAAAGCCAGAGGGGGTTGGCGAATCAGTGGGCAGTGTTTTTAGCTGAAAACCTCAACACGTACATAAATTCCAGACAGCTTTCTCGTAGAGCCACCCGCTGCTCTAATTCACACAAATACTAACACTGTGTGTAATGGACAATCTCGTCCCTCTGTGGGAGGTGGCGCTGATCAGCTGACACCCTCAAAGAATGGCGGGAAAATGCGAAGAATCAGCAGTAATAAAGCTACAGTAAGACTTTTTCCTTTTGCCTTCTCTCCTTCATTTCACAAGTAAAGTCACTCACACTTGCATTACGTCAAACAAGAACACATTTCCAATTGACAGTGATGGACAGGGAAACGAGGAATAACAAGATCACCAGATTGAGACTTTACCCAGGAGATTCAATGATTATGTTGAGCGGGGATCTTGATTGGCTGACATTCTTTTATTACCATTTCCTCACATTAACAATCGACAGCGGAACCCCTCCCACCACCTACCATCCGCACAGCCCCCTGCCTCCCGCCCCACAGCGAGCGACCCCCCCCCCCCCAGTCCTCACCTGTGGACAGGAAGCGGTGAGTGGCGAGGAGCAGCTGAGGTGAGATCTTCACCTTCATCTCGTTCTCCGACAGCTTAAAGATGGAGAAGTCCTGCTGCTTCCTCTCGTGGTGCGACACCCTCCTCTTGGTGCGGTTGTCCGCTGTGGAGTTTGAGAAGAGAGAGGGATTGAGAAAAAGAGTGAGGGATTTAGGAGAGAGGGTTTGAGAAGAGCGGTTGAAAAAAGAGTGAGGGATTTGGTGAGCGTTACGCTTTCCCTCCTTCCTGCCAACCTGTCATCCTGCTCCCTTCTGTGCAATTCACTCTTACCGTTATAAGTGATCATAATGAAAATATATGGATTTTATAGAGCACTTTCACAAAGTGCATTCACAAAGTGATTTCACAGTTAAGGCGCTAGGCACCTCACCTCAAGCACCACCAATATGGACCACACACTCACTGTGCACCCTCCCCAACTCGCCACATTGAAGTTTTCCGCTGACACATTTCATAACTGCAAAGTAGACAATGCTATATCCAAAATAAATAAAAAGAGTTGACTATTGCATTAAAGACCCCAGCGCCTAACTATATGGTGGGTGGGTGCCACCTTTAGAAACTGACTAACTGTGCATTTTCCTTGCTCCCCAACTTACCTTTGCATCAAAGTAAATTCTGAAGTTAAATTTTTTGTCAATATATTTTTGTTTGATTAATAATGTGCATCATGCATGGGCTGAATGAATGCTCAGCACGTAGCTTGAGTGGACCATGAGAGCAAAATTAATGAATTAATTATACTCCTCTTTTTTTGAAGTAGTTACATAATATATAATAATTGGATAATTGTGTGATGTTTGCATTCTTGCAGAACGTTTGTGGTTCTGCTGGAACAAGTGCCAGTTTACTGGAGTGGTCATTTAGGGATGTATTTACTCAACTACACAGTACAAATATAATAAAAAACACATATAAACATGGGATTATATAAAACAGCATAAGCATATACATGGGTATAAAAATAGTTTACAGCTAACCAAAGTGCATTTATGCACAGTATGAGAAAACATTGATTTAAAAAAATGTATATTTTAAGTCGCTCTCAACAATAATTTCTGCCAAACTAGTTTAATTGTATGTAAATGTAACATGAAAAATGCAAGTATGTTTTAAGTATACAACATATTTATATTTGTTTTATTTCATACAACATTTCATATACATTATGAAGCAGATTTCAATATGGTAATTTGTCATTGCATGTGGCAATATTCATGATCAATTTTTATTTTCTGAAAGGAAACAATGCAAAAAAGGGTCACTAAATATCACCAAGCACCCAGAAACAAGATCCCATTTCACCTCTGTATATTGCTTCAGTTTAGCCCTGCTAGTTGTTGATTTAATTTTGGGTCATATTGCACCCTCTATAAACATGGCCCTTGCACTCTGGTGAGTAATAATTCTTTCGCACGCCCAGTGTGTGCAGTCCCCTGCAGAGGACAAGCGAGAGAATTATCTGGGCGCTAAGACGACACCCTGCAGTGAGGATTCGCACCCGGCGAGTCAGGTGCTAATTGTTTTTTACCTGATTAGCGCCTCGTTCCGGCTAATTATCTACAGTTTTCGGTTTACTGGCACTTCCAAGCTCAGGAAGCAGGTGGTCTGGTCAATTTCTTTGAGCAGAGAGATGAGCTTGGGGGTCAAACCAATCCATCCGTTGTCCTTTTCTTAATTAATGGATTGATTCTCTTGAGTTAAACTGCCTTTTTTTGTGTGGTTATGCTGATGGGAAATAATTAATATTTTGGGTGCCCAGCACCATAGAAAAGAAAGAAACATCACCAGAGGGTAAGGCCAAGCCACACTCATTTTCTTTCTCTCTCTCATAGGAGCTATGCATCTCAAGCTTGGCTAGCAGCTGTGCATGTCCGCACATTCAATGGGTAACTTATGAACCTCCAATGGGGTTTCCAGCCCTGGTCCTGGTCCGCCACATATTCTGCTGGTTTTATTTTCACCATAAAATCAGCTACCGAGTTTGACACAACAAATCATATGGGGGTTGATTTTATCCAATCAACTGCTTTAAGTGAATAAAACCAGCAGACCCTGTGGCTCTCCAGGATCAGGGTTTAGGACCCCTGGTATATAGTAACCACGGCGCAGACCACGGGCACGTACTGTACAGGTCGGTCTCGTCCAGGATCTCGGACTTGATGATCTCCTCGATGACGTCCTCCAGAGTGACGATGCCCATGACCTCGTAGAAGGGGTCGCCCTCGCCCTCGTTGTTCACCCTCTGAACGATGGCCAGGTGAGATTTACCTGCGCAAGAGTCAAGACCGGCGGGCTGTCACCTGCTACCGAGCCAGGCTGTGGGCATGCTCAGTAGCAGATACGTGCAATCGCATTAAGTGACATCACGAGATCTCCTTGCTCAGTTAAACATCTCTTTAGTCTCAGATGAGTGACAGAGAAATATTAATTACAGTTCATGCTAAATTTACAAGGCTGTGTTTTCAGATAATAGAGAATAAAATAGCATCTCTTATGAAGAACATAATTATTTTATAGCAGCTCTTAAAAGAGATGTGTATTAAAAAGTAGAAATTAAAGAAAGCGTTAGGAAAAAAACATATATAAATATATGGAACAAAGGGAATACAGCAAGCACAGTATAAACTGATGTACAAAACATCCAAAGAAGAGTAGCAGTAATGTATTATTAAAAGGCAAGTTTTCCAATGAAGACTTACACCTATATATGGCTACTCCCATTCACACAAACACACGTGTACATCTACACTGTCCAGACATGGAATTAAAAGCAGGAGCATGTCTGTTCTGTGCACTGCCTTTCATCATCTGGCCAGGGGAGGAGGGCAGCGAGAGGCCAGCTGGTGGCTGGTGGGTGGAGGGTGGGGTGGGCAGGAGGAAGATTGCAGGCTGGGACATTTTACGCCACCCCCAACCCCAGGGTGTCGTGAGGGGTGACACGTGGGCAGAAATACTGGCTGGACTCGATTCAATTCACATGAATGGCTCTGCTGAGTGCTGATTGGGTGGCTTACAAGAGTCCCTGGTGGGTCGCTTGGGTTTTATTTTAGTCTATTTGACAATTGATTCTCCGTTGGGGGGGGGGGGGATGTCTGGGGGACACACGCATGCACAGTGACACCCAGACCTCCCCCCTCCCCCAAGAATCAAGGGTGAAACAGACTGAAATTAAACCCATGCAATCCACAGGGGACTCTCAATGAGTCACCAGGCCAGTAAATGCAAGGGGACGTATTTTGGGAAATGGTCGTTTTTTGGGCCCCTGGTTTTTAAATATCCACATACAAATCTTCATCACAGTGAGAGATGGGAGACTTCCTGAGAAGGTCCTCAGGGCCAAGCATGGCATAAGTAGTATTTTGGGGGATTATGCAATATTTGGGGAGGAGTCCATTTATCATTGAACCCTACAATGAGCATCATTCTTGTATATTTTATTTATTTGACAGGGAGAGTGGACAGCCACTTGGCCGTCCCAGAATTAGCTATCATGCTATATTTCATCACTGAACCCTGAAATGAACTGAGTGACCATCCTTTCTCCTGATATCTTCTGCCCACCCATACCCCAACTCCCAAATTCCCCATAATGTCCCAGTGTTGGGCAACATGTAAAATAAACAACATGTGCCACCAGCAGCAATTACTAGTTCAAAACAAATTTGTCTCCCCTCACCAAACTTTTCAACACCAAACACAAAAACAGAGACGTCACAGGAATCAACAAATCCACTGCTCATGTCTAAAATGGCACCCGGGCACACTTGCGGCAGCAACATAATTCAAGCTGAGGAGACTCTGCAGCTGGCCTCTCATTTCAAAGCGCACAATGACTCTATTTAACCTGGCAGTCAGTCATCAGTGTTGCCCATCACTTGCTGAGCAAGAAACTTGTTATAAAACTGGCTGTGGCAAAATTGATGCCTCTTAGCTGTCATGAGAACATCTCTGACCAATCACAGACATAGATTTGAGAGGGGACTGAGGAATGGGTGTTCCTGCTGTCTGAACCAGCTTAAAGTATCAGAGGGCTTTCGCGCAAGGTTGATTTTCTGGTTCGGTAGTGAGCTGCAATGAGGGTTTATGAGCACGGAGTGCAGAGAAGGGCATCCTTCACGTGCAGACTGAGCGCGACTCGACTGGGGACAAAGGGGGGGGGGGGTGGGAGTGGCTGGGGGGGGGGCAGGGGGTGTGCAGTCCCAGGGGCCGCCCGGGGAGACTGCAGACAACAGCTGCTGATGCGCTGGGCACAGCATTACATCATCAAGCCATTACATAACCCTCCCCACTCCTCCTCCTACCCACTCTCCCCACTCGCATCCTGCTCCAAGTGCAGGTGCCCATGCAGACGTCCCTGAGATCCCACCTCCATGCCCTTCCATTCAGGAGTCCTCTTCTTTTGGCTTGGCAGAGTGGAGCCATCCCCACAGAACAGCTTTGGTAGGAGGGCCATTCATAATAAACAAACCCGCCTGTTAGCCGCACGCAAAATGAGGTTGACTATTTTTTTAAAAACAGGACGATCAACATGCACGGTTTTTCTGTACAACATTAGCACTCTCACTGTTTCTCTGCATCATTTCACAATTATCACCTCCTGGTGCTTTCTCCCAGGGGTTGTTATTCAAGAAACACAATATAGCAAACCCAGGGAAAGTGTTCCGTTGGACGGAAAAAGTGTTTTACCAGTCAGCCCTGATGAGAGCCGCCATCTTGGTTTGTCCATAGGACATCCAAAGAAAGCAGCTTGAAAATAATTTGAACCTCCCATTAGACACAAGTGATGCATGATAATAACAACCAGAAGTACTGGTCATTGCTAACAGAATGAACGGCAGCGACCCTTGATCCTGTCAGGTGGTTTGCTCATTGTGCTGGCAGTATCCTCTAGATTTATCCTCCAGACGCTTTGCACTCTCAACAACAGCCTCCCCTACTATAAATCAGTAGGAATACAGCGTGTACCACATACAAAATCGTGTATAGGCTAAAGCTATACAAGCTAGAGCTACAGCAAATTTTCCACCTTTCACAGCACAAGTATTTATATGATCGTAAATTACCCTCCTGTTCTAGGCTACCCTCATTGCAGGGCAATATAGCCTAATGTTATTTAGCACCACAACAGGCAAACATCCGGTCTATATGGTAAGCAGAATGGAGTTATCATTGTTTCCTTGAAAATGCCATTAAAATATCAGGCAGTATTGAGCATGGAAAAGTACCTCAGCGATAAACTCCACTGCAATATCCCCCCGCAAAGACCCCTGACACGGAAAACAAACTCGAGAAATCACAACCTCCAACATCCAGTTTTGTTGTATTATTCATTGACCTTCTTCATAATAAACTTTTGCATCCATTTTTTATTAGATTTCAGTATATGGTGAGATATGAATCTGTGTTAGCACGGTGCATTTCAAAACACGTTAAAGCGCAGGATGCATAAAGCACTCATTCTTGGCTCTTCCTCTGCCGATACAGTGTTGATATCCAATAAGTTCACAATAAACACAATTTTACTTTGCAATAACAAACCTATAAATACTCTAGCCAGTATGTTTTGATAAATAATAAAATATTTTCCATGCATTTTGGATGTTACATTATGATATCAAAAATACAGTTTTATTTGTACAGATGGAGTGCAGTGACTTTCTCCAGCTAACCTTCAGAACCCAGCACTCCAACCATTGTACAGGCTGCTCTACAGCAGGGGAATGGGGCTATAAATCACTCAAACCGCCATGAACATATAGCCGTGATGCACGGCTGCCATTTTGCGCTCGCCACATAACGGCTGCGGTGCAGAGGTAATCATTTTTAGGGGATGGTGAAATGGCTAGACAAAAGAAACCAGGTGGCGAATTTGGCCCAGGCTCTGTGCGAACGGCCCTACCTTTTACAGCACGTGCCTTGGGAACTTTAATGACCTCCGGCACACTGGTCTCCATCAATGCATTAGGGAGATTGGTTTGCTACTTGGTCCAGGGGAAAGACTGGCCTGCGCTAGCTCTGCCACCCCACTTCCAGAGACAACTGGGGAGCCACCCGACGGCCTCCCGTCCCTTCAAAGCGTGAGCTCACTTCAGCTTTAGCCAGGGTATGGCTAACGGGGCGGTGTCACATGACTGCTTACTGTATGTTGCCTTTTTCACAGGCCAGCTCCTTCCCGTTCCCTTTCGACGGCGACCCAAAATTCATACGCTGGATCGTAGTGAAAAAGCGACCGCGGGCCGCTTCTAGCACAGCCGGCAGAAGACCTGACATTTCACAGAGAAACACGACCCCCCGTGAACACACACCTGGCGCGGTCCATTTTTAGAAAGTGACATTGAAGGCACAGGAAGCGAGGGAAAGTTGGTGGTAAATATTTTATGGCTTCCCTTCTGGGTGCTTTATGAGCAGAAGGGACCACAGGGATTTGTGCTGCGCGGGGGGGGGGGGGGGGGGGGGGAGGGGCTTCCAGCAGGGGAGGGGGCAATCTCAGCACAAAAGCCCCCCCTAACCCTGTCTCTCTCTCCGCCACCCCCTCTCTTCCCCCCCCCCCCCCCCCCCCTCTCTCTCTCTCAAGAGACAGATTTCCCTTTTGATCACACAAGTTATAAGTATGCCCTTACCATATCGCCCGCCTCACTGCTGTCTGTGGGCCAGTCACAGTCACAGGCCAGTCCTCCAGTCTTATTCTTAATAACTGCACCAAAGAAAAATCTATTTTTCTGCTTGGTTAAAACTACCATTACGCACTCTGCTAAATGACATATCTGAGGCTCTTGTTCTCTCTCAATCAACAGTGGATTATATAGTACAGAACAGTACTGGACTTTAGAAGTCTTGACTGGAGGAGGTTGCAAAACATTACTGTTAACCTGACAATTTTCCTGAATCAGGCTTTGATTGTACTGTTTGACCAAACAGTTACACTTATCCAAATAAAAATTGCTTGAGGGGCTCAGCCATTAAAGGCTCTCACTCACAGTATGAGTTGAGATGCAATAACTTTGCAGGCTCAAGCACGGGCTATGTCTCCAGAGGCAGGATGCAGTTGGCTTTGTCCTATAAGGGTAAGGGTGGATTTTCATCAACCTAGGTTTGTTAGGTCACTACTGCATTAGCTCCCGCCAACCACAAACCAGATGCCCACAGGTTACAAGTTTTCCTTGGTCAGTTTTATGACTCTACTCAAACTGGTGCTGGCTTCCTTGCAATGCTATGCTGCGTAGCCCATGTGTAAAGTTACGCAGGGTGACTTGCTATTCCAAGTAGGATATTTCATAAAAAGGCAACTCCTTTTTTCAATAAATTGAATCTAATGTGATGGCAATACTGTAAATTAAATGTAATCTCATGTACAATAGGCATCTCCTAAATTGTATTTATGGCACAAAAGGTACTAATGTGATGACATTACTGTAAATTAAATGTAATCTCATGTACAATTGGCATCGCCTAAATTGTATTTATAGCACAAAAGGTATATATAACTTAATACAGATCTTACTCAAAATAATGTTCCACATTTTTCGTTATAGCTAAAACAACAGAATGGGAAGCCTAGATTTTGCTCCCATTTTTTTCTAACACAACAGATGTGCTCCAGAGAACATCTGATTTGTATATCTCGATTAAATGGACAGATTCCCTCCTTATGAAGAACAATCAAAAACCAGGACGATTAGAGGTTCAACTTTGCATTTGTAGCTTCGTCGAATTCCAATTTAGGAGCCTCCATTGCAAAAAGGGACTTCGTGACACATTGCTGCAGCGCATGCAGTTATCTAGCAAGTCATGCAAACCCCCATCCAACGCTGTCTGTAGCGATCACAGAATGTGCTGTCACCCTGAATTACGCATGGTTATATAATGTCTCCGGGCCGTGTGAATTTCACGTTTTCGTTTCCGAGGCCCTCCGTGCAAAATAATCTTCGAGGACAAAAGGGATCAGACCTGACTGTTTCGAAGGATTACGCATTGAGACACGGGAACATCCCGAATGTTGCACCAACATTCTAGTTTAATTTTCGCGATGTATACAGTATCTGTGGACGCTGCAGAGCCACCATCTTTCTTTTTTGGACAGCGACAGACCGGCTCCAGTCTTTTAAAAAGCAAACTGAATGAACCATTTAGTTAGCCGTTGTCATGGCAATAGAGCAAATTATTCATAGCTTCTAAGTTGTGCGCCATCATCATTTTCTCCATAGATTTTCCCTTAAGCCCCAAGACCTGCGTTCATAAACTTTTCAAACTCATATTCTGACAACACATCATTGGCACATGCAATCGTGATAAACTTTCTCATTTGCTCATTAGCAAATGGGAAAAAACACGGTCAAGCTCAGGGCTGTAACGCTATCACAAAATTAGTTTCAAAAAGCAACACTTTAAAAAGGGAAACTAATTCTTACGTTGATATCTTAAACGTTTTGAATTCTGATCGATTAAAAAGTTAAGGGACAGCAGATGTCAGTCATGAACAGTAGGTCTTTGCTTTGAAGTCATACATAAACTACAATATTCACACTAATACATGGGTATCCTGAAACATCATTCCAAATGCCTCTCCTGCCCCCTACTCTCCCCAACACCTCATGCCATTACTCAGCATATATGTGAACTGATCATATACTGAATGTACTGGAAAGCCTTTTTATAGGGCTGGCTGAGTCCAGGCTATGATCACTTTAAAGCAAAAAAAACCACCTGGACTAACAGACAGCAGTGTCTGTACTCTGTTAGTGTCTAAGTTTGGCCCTAGGAAAGAGAGAAACCTATTCATAAATCTCCTAGAGTGTAATAGGATGGTAGGGTCTACTGGGGCCTGAGGTTTAATCTAAAATCCAAGTTGCAATAGAATTATTGATCACTCTTTAACAGAGAGTGTTTAATCCTCATGAATCTTGTTGTCCTACTAAACTCGATTGCTCAGTCCAAGTGCCCTCTGCTGAATTGGAGTGCTGCATGCAGGTCTGATAATAGGAAAAGCTAACACACAAAGAAAGCACACTTTGCGGCATCACATCAGTTGCTCTGTATAAAAGGTCAACTGCCAATACACCGTCTTTGTCAAGTTATATGGTGTACCTTTGCTTGAACGTAACCTGAAAGTAGCATATTCACTGAGAATTTTTTTTAATCATTTGATGAATAATCCTTTTAAGCATCAACAAAAACAACTTAAGAAATGAGTTAAAGTGTCTGAATTGTTCTGAGCTACTTATTGAGAAATATATTAGTTTCAGTGCGTGTTCTCACATAATTTTATTCACCACTACAGTGGAACGCATCTTTTCCTCAGAGCTAGCTTAATTTTCCCCACTACACAGGCTACATAATTCCAGCTGCAAGTACCAGTACAAGTACCAGTTGCACAATTCATCCATCAGGAAGAAGTTATTATCGTGTATCACACTGTTGATCACACTTGGATTAGCAAGACTGAAACCTACTTAATTTAAGGTCACCATGCTGTATTTAGCCTGGCTGAAGGGTGATTGGGTCAAATGTTCAAATGCACTCATTAACCGCAGGCTACCAGACAAATTATTCTCAGCTAGGTGGCTTAGGCATGGGATAAAGGGGAACTATTAATGAAATGCCTTTATTCAATCAGGCGTGGAGCTCACCACAACTCTCTGCTGCTCAGAATGCTGGACCTATAGGTCACCCTCAGATCTAAGGATAGCACACTGACACAAATTTGACAGAAACATCAACTCATTTGTTGCCAGACTTCTTTCTACACTAATAACAGCTATTTTGTTCAGTTAAACTGACTGATGACTGGTCTCAGTACAGAATCCTATTTGTAAAGATACTGCTGAGTGTATTCAGATAGCCTGTAAACTGCACAAACAACACCATGGCAAAGAAAACTATAACTACACAAGCACTGATGCAAATAAATCGTACTGTGCTATCTGCAGAACAGGTTTGCTTAAATGGCATGTCGAATTGATTATAAATTAATTACTTGTCGTCTTAAATTATTTTATAACATAATTGGTCATTGGTACCACGGAACCTTTTAATATTCCGAATTAACATCTTACCTTTTTTGAATTCTTCAAGCATGGCATCTAATTTGGTGTCGTTGAAAACGCAGTGCATGGGGTGTTTGTAGAACTGTGTGATGGTTTTTAGAGGGGTGCAATCGTCGGGGTCGACAAAGGCCAAATCTTTGACGAACAGGATATCCACGATGTTGGACCTCTCGTTCTCGAACACGGGGATTCGGGTGTACCCGCTCTGCATAATTTCGGACATGGTGTTAAAATCCAATACAGCGTCGGAGGCCAGCATGAAGCAGTCGTTCAGAGGGGTTAGCACGTCTTCCACGGTCTTGGTCCTAAGTTCTAAAGCTCCCTGTATGATGTTGAGCTCCTCTTTCACCAGGTCGTGGTATGGGTCGGTTACTCGCAGCATCTCCAGTAATTTCTCCCGGGTGTAAAAGTTACTGATTTCTTGGTGAAGAATTGTGTCTAGCAGCTTGCTGATGGGGTATGAGATGGGGAACGATAATACCATCAAAAGCCTAGTCACCCAGATGGTTTTGGAGGCGATTGCTAGCCCGTGCCTGGACGCCACAGAGTGCGGTAGGATTTCCCCTATGAAGAATATGCAGAAAGTGCAGATTGCAGTGGAAAGCCAAGTCATGCCAAGAATCTGACACATCCAGACCGCTAAGCAAGCATTGATGAGCGCATTACCCAGCAGCAAGGTGCAAAGTACATAGTTTCCGTGTTTACGGACGGATTCGATCCTGCGCGCGTACTTCTGCTCCTTGTCAGTGCCGCTGTTCTGTAGCACCTGGAGCTCCACTGGATCGAGCGAGAGCAAACTCAGGTTGAGCCCACTGAACAACGCCGAAAGCCCCAGCAGCACCACCGAAATAAGCACTTGCAGCCAAAGGTCAGGTTCCGGGGATCGCTCTACCACAGCAAGCCAGAAATCTCTAGTTCTAAAGTGCTCCCACTTTGCCCCATCAAAGGCACACATAGAATAATATTTGATTTTCTCACCTCTGCGAAGGTCCTTGGCGAGAAGTTCCACTAAGACCGAGTTTTGGCTGGAGGCGGATTTGAAGGAGCCCAGTAGTTCAATATCGGAAGTCCTGGCGTTCTTGTCCATGCACAAGTTTCGTTTCGGGTGGACCTGCCCCTCTCTTCCCGGACTGGGCTCCTCAATGAAAGCGATCCACGGTGCTGTGGCCGCGTTGGTTCTGCCGCTCACAGTTCTGTTGATCCTGGGCTGAGATGCTGCATAGTACACACGCAGCATAAACCGCGTCCCTTCGGTGGCCTTCAGCACCCCGTCCTCCACGGACAGCTCTCCTCCCGTCTCCTCTGGGCGGACACCGAGCAGTCCGAGAGCAGTGGCGGGGAAATAAGTGACAAGAATCAGCAGAAGGGACAGGAAACGGGGCGGCAGGATGCGGACCGGAGAACAAGTAGCCGCAGCATCCGCAGCCATGATGCTCGGTGTGCTGCACGAGCACATTGGCGACCAGAATCACGTGGCAATCTCACGCTCTCATCTGCTGAAATCAGGGTAATAGCTGGAGTCCCCTTGTAATACAGCAGAGCGAACTGACCTGACCGTGTACGCTGTTGGATGCATTTTAGAAAATAAACCCTGCAGTGACGTAATGCAATTCTGCAAGAAGATAGACATGCCATTGCCACAGAAATAGGACAGAAGAAATATCCAATAAGCGAAGGACTTCGCGCCCAGAATTGGTCAGGGCAAGGGAGAATTTGACAAGACACGAACGAATAGCATTTCCCAAAATATTTTTCATTACATTTCTATGAGAGTAATATTTGTTGATGTGTTAGTCCTCCACTTTTTGTTATTTAATATTTCTAAATATTCAATATTTGCCCTCGAAATTGTCCAGAATTGCATTAGGTGCGGGGCACTGGTCGGATGTAAGAGCATCAAGGAATATAAACATCCTGTTTCATCGAATATATTAGGAATAACCTGCCATACAGATAGATCTACCTTTTATACATTCGCGTTTTAGTGACACCTATAGCTTACGCTAGGCGGTTAACAGCTATTTTAACTCCACATTTTGAGAGGCACCTTGAAAAACGTGTAGCTTACTCGTATATTATGGTGCAAGAATGGAATCCACAGGGAATAAGCTTCGATTTTTGCAAAGATGCTAAATGGCAGAAAACATGATGGGGTACCAAAATAAACTAAAATCACCCGACAAACTAAAATGGGATGATTAATTAATATAAGCAATCTATGCCATGTAATGTCGTGCAAAAAGCTATGCAATGACATATTGTGATTGTTTTTTTTCTTCTAGAAACATTCTATGCGTAAAGTTTTTAGAGTGCAGTTCAATCTCATTTCAACTTAAAATGATTGTGCGGCCTAGACCACATAACTTTGATAAATAACAGCAGCTGTGCATTTTATGAGTTGCGCAGCTGATGCTATTAACCATACAGCCTTCATCTCTAATCGTTCATGAGAAATAAAAAACAAAACAAAAAAATTAAATACTTGACCAAATTAATACCATAGTTTTATGATAAATCACATTGTGACTACAGGTAGAGAAGTCGAACATAGAGTCTGAACGTTTCCCTATTTTGCTAAATAAATTAGTCTATATCCGCGGTAACCAATCCTGTTCCAGGAGATCTTTCGTCCTGAAGGTTTTTACTGTAACCCTAACAAAGCACACCTCATTCAACAACTAGAGAACTTGGTGAGCTGCTAATTAGTGCAGTAATTTGTGCCCAATTAGGGTAGAAATTAAAATTTACAGGATTATATATCTCCAGGGACAGGGTTGATTACCAATGGTCTAGATACTGCAGTTGTCAACAGGGGTGCTACCATGGGATTTTAGGCCCCATGAAAAGATCTCACGTTGGGCCCCACCACCCCAGCCCACTCCATCCTTGCTCAGTTAGGCTACAGTATAATCTTGAGGGTATTTGGAATACTGCAATTTCGAACCTAAAAAAATTTAAAATCTAACGTTATTTCTGCTTGCAGCTACAATTCTAAAAATTCTAAATGGCAAGTGCTAAGGAATATTCCACAAGGTGGCAGTGTTTCCACAAACTTTCAGGTTTAGATTTATTTTCACTTTGATCTGCAAACTACATTTTTGATATTTCAAGGATTCAATATAAATGGCTTCTTTTGTATTACATCTACCTAAGCATTTTTTAATTTCCAGTATTCACCCTATTTTATAGTAAAAGTAAATATTACAGGTAAATTATATGTTACTAAAATATGGAGTGCATGCACTAAAGCAAGTTCACTATTGAATTAAGATTTTAACTAATATCTAACTTCAGCATCTAAACGTTTTGTCTATAAATTTACTGTGGAGCATTAATATTCATAAACACACTGTAGATCCAGTTTTCCTCTTAGATTCTTTCTTCTTTTTTTCTTCTTTCCAAACGTTCTCATAAGCAGACACATCAGTTCAGAAGCTTTACGTCAGCATATGATGGCAGGAAATTAAAACCACATTTAGTTTTCTTATCAGACCTTTGCCTTTATTTTTATGGACAATTTGAAAAGTGCTTTCACTGAATTCCCTAACAACCATACTGGTACAGACAGATTAACTTCAATTTTCACAGCAAAATGTCTGTCCCATCTGAACATATGTGAAGTGTGCACCATCCTCTTCGTACTACAGCGTAGCACATTGGCAAGTAATAATGAAATTAAAAGAATTGGTTATTTACGTAAAATTGTGTATTGCTGTAAAGGTGGAAAATTCAGGTTCAGAAAGTCATCGCTAATATTTTGTTCCACTTACCTGGATTTGCTAATTAGCACAATTCCTCTGCTAGGAGGTAGAACTAATTAGTGAAATCAGCTGGCTGAGTTCATGAGGAGAAGAAACACATGGCAGGACTTTTACTTTCTGAGCCATGCATTGTCCACCTCTGTTTCACAAACTTGACCAGGGCCATCTATCCACAGCATTTCATAACCATAGTCCTGGGGAGTTGTGAGGACCCACTGTGCTTGCTTGGTTTTTTCCAACCATAATAACAAACTCGGTATTGCAATGAGCTGCTAGTTGTTCTTAATTAGAAGTTTATATGTCCATTGAAGGATGATGTACCTCCTTAAAACCGCATTATGCTATAAATAGCTATGCATGCCCTAAACATGTCCCAAATTCGCATTCCAGGAATTACAATAAGTCAGACCAACCTACTTTCATTTACTGTGCTGCATTATGTGCTACATGTCAAACAATTCAAATCGACAGTTTCCATTTTTAATTGATTCAATTACAAACTGACAGGTGAAATCA
The DNA here is from genome assembly GCF_013347855.1 of Anguilla anguilla. Classification (NCBI taxonomy): domain Eukaryota; kingdom Metazoa; phylum Chordata; class Actinopteri; order Anguilliformes; family Anguillidae; genus Anguilla; species Anguilla anguilla. Next base: position 17,643,852 of record NC_049202.1, read on the forward strand.
ATTGGGTCCCATTTGCTGAGAGTGTGGACGCCTGAAACCATCTGTGTAAAATGAATGGAGCTGACTGACAGCAAGTGGCAACAAGCCAAACCTGCATTGTGCTAAAATAAGCTTAACTGTAAAATTATGGTGGAATTTAAAGCACATTTTCAACCAGCTTGATTGATCAAGAGATTGGCTTTGACAACACCAACGTACACAGTGGGTCGCCAGGACCAGCTTTGAGAAACACTGATCTGTCTGGCAAATTGTGATTTCGCCTTCATAGTTTTTAATGCTTATGATTGGGCTTATGATTTAAAGAATAGAGTGCCATATTAAAATAAAATTAATATTTTGTATATAATTTGTTTAAAAAATAAAAAAAAAGAGAATTAAACCAGCAACTTAAACATAAATCATTTCACTATTTTTTAAAAACTTAAACACATATATTTCCATGACCTGAAGGGCCTACTGAAGTTAAATGTGTCATTTAGAACCTTTCTTTATGGTTATTTTAAATAGAATGCAATGCATAGCAGATGGTATCCAATTTTCTCAAGTTATGCTCAAGATACTTATTTTATAAAGGACTTTCATTTTAAATTGAAAGTGAATCGATTAGTTCCAGACATTACCACAAGGTGGCAGCACAATGCCATCCAAACAAAATATCCTAGTGGACGAGTGTCAACATTATTTCAGTGAATCACAATTTTGTCACATCAGCATGCTCAGCGTATCCACAGAGAGACCGCGTATGTATTGTCAGTACATCTACACGCAGTCACACACCCAAGCCTCACTTCTATACGTTCAGTACATCAAAACGACGCACAGAAAGCTCACACTTAACCAGGTTTGGTGCGCCGGTACACCCTGCGTTTTCAAACAAACCTATTTGAGTTCCCGTAATCTGTTTCCTCAGAGGAGGTGTAACATGGAGCCAGGATAAAAGGGTCCCGTCATTCTCTGGAGGCCAGGATCAGCAATATGGCATTGATACCAGAGTTGGGCTTGCAACCCACAAGCTGTGGAGGCACTACTGTTACCCTTGAGCAACTCTCCCCCTGCTTTCCTCCCCCCCCCATCTGAATACTGATTTACTCCATTATGCCATATTTTCCCCCTCACCCTCACTTCTCTTTAAATGTTTCTTTCGCTCTCTCCTCTCACGTCTTTCTTTCTGATTCTCCTCTCCTATTTTCTCTCTCTCGCTGACTCTTGCTCTTCACAGTTGGTAGCACACGGTAGACTGAGGAAAGCTGCTGCCTTTGCACAAATGCATAATGTGGGTATTTTTAACAGAGAGGCTGAGTACTTGTGTGCCTCCATAGGAGAGCTTTTAATTCACTTTCTTCAGTGGAACCCATGGCGCTTGTGCGCAGCCCAGCTGTTAATATTGGAGCTCAGTTGGTTTCTAAAAATATTGCAATGTGTTGTATATCTCAACAATAATACAAGTGTGCATGTACAAATAAATACATTACAGATAAAGAGCGCCACACTTCATAGTGCACAATGGTGCAACGGTGATGGCTGCGATGTGTGTATGGGAGCAAATTACTGTACAATGACAGTTTACGCATTTTGCACATGCTTGCAGCCAAAGTGAGTTACAAAATATGAATTTAATAAAGTAAGCAAATGCTGCTAGAGACAGAGCAAAGCTACAATAAAATCATTGCCATCATCAAGGTGAATGCCACAAGACCTGGATGAGGGGAGAGGAGGGTTACTGTTTTTTTTTTTTTTTTTTTTTTTTTAATAATTGAAACATTAAATTTAGAACAAAAGAGTGGGAGTGTTACGTAAGTGCACTTTCTGCAGACACCCAAGTGCTAATGATTTCCCAGTTGTCTGAACAACACACACATTTTACTTATGCATGCAGAGAGCACAATTTATTCATGTATGCTGAGTTATTACAAGGGTAATGATTTATCATGACAGTGTAATAAATTATCCTGAGAACACTGGCAGCTGAAAAGAATGTTTGTACTCCTCTGTGCAGTAATAAAAACTACGGATGAATAAAAAAATAATAATAAAAAAACAGCTCTATAATTTTTCAGTGAGTGTACTTTTTCATATTTTTCTGTCAGTCAAACATTGTCTTCAACCCTCGTATTCTATGTTCCATGAAACTTCATTCCATCTGACATCAGTCAATCAATTAAAAAAAAAAACTTTATTTAACAGACTGCCCTGTAATGAAATTGCATCAGAGCTTTACACAGAAAACAGATTCTAGGATCCAATAATACCTCCACATATATTAATCAACGATGGACGATAAGGTGGAGCGAGACACAAGAGTGCAGCCTCAGACACAGAATCCTCTGATTCTTGGTCACTTCGAGTAAATTGCTGGAGACTCTTTGATTCTAAATGGCTCCTAATCTACAATAATCCTCCCTTCACTTCAGAGTTAAGGATCCACAGATTGATTTGATGTGACACAGAACACAAAAAGAATTGGATGCCGTTTCGGTATTCAGTGTAATTTCTCTTGAGGCTTATACTCTGAGAAACTCACGCTTGTGCTTTCTATTGGTTTGAACCAGAAACTTGATTTAAAGGTCTGTGATGGGAGTCCTTCACATCTGGATCAAACTGAAGCAGAATTTTAAGATGACTTGATTGTTTCTTGCTGGAAATTTCAGTTATTGGTGTGCACATTTCATTTTTGTGACTTTCTGTGATTTTTGGTAATCCCGTTGAAAGAAACTCCTTTCGAACTGTTATATTGTGCATGATTCTAAAACATTATCTGAGCTGGATCTATATTTATTGACACTTCTCAGACACTTGTTCTCCCCCTCTCCCTCACACATATATAAATTGTGCTGACTTATCGTTCAATGCTTGATTAAACTGGAATAAATTAACCAAAAAAGAGCAACTAATAAAGCAACTAATTACCAATGACATAATCTGTTTCAACAACTGCAACTGTTTAATTAGCAGTACTGACTGCACAAACTGGAAATGTAATAGTTCAGCTGAAGCATGTATGTCTTACCAAAGGCAATTCATTCACAGTGGCCTCACAGTACTGTCTTAGGGATCAACTGTTTCCAATTGAGAGGGGTTATTGTATTATCAGGATTAATAGCCATTTATCGAGGATAAAGTATTCTGTGTCTTAATTGAATAGTTATGCACCCTTGAATTACTGCTTCCCACTTCCTGTGTGGATGAGCGCGCGAGCTAAGGCTTCCAGGTTAATTAGGCTCTAGCTGCAGGATTCCTGCGCCTGCACTGTGCTTTGTTGATCCCCCCCATCCCCCACCCGCCACCCCCACCCCCACCCCCACCTCAGCTTGCTTCTCCCGCTGCGCGACTCTCACACTCCTGCTCAGCAGATAACCTTCACATTATCATCTTGGCCCTTTTTAGATCCCACATTATGTAGATTAACTGTTATATTTTTTTATTTAATCATTCTCTCAATCTACATTTCTTCACTTGTTCTTATTTCTAGCCTCCAGAGAAGAGAAGCGACAGTGTGGGGTTAGGTTGGGGTTGCTGTTCTTGCCTTAATTTACCCTGTCTCAGGGTTGAGCCTCTATTCCCTGCGATACCTCTGAGGTTATCCCATATGGAAATGTTATTCTTTTTCAAGGCATTAAAAAAGATATAAAATGCAGTTCAGTGCAGCAGTCATTTAGAAATCAGCCCTTGTGGCTTAGTGTATGTGTGCGGTATATTCAACATCCAAAATCTCCCTTGGGATTTTCTGAATACCAAAGTGTGAATTCATTTATTTTTACAGGGAACATCCATTGGTGCTCTTTTAAGAGAGCTTGTACGTGCATGAAAGAGTGTGAATCGTGTGGTCTTTTCCATGTATTACATCTTATAGGCCATTTCCTCAAAAATGAAATGACAATGCTACTGATGTGCTGACCAATGTACTGTTATATCAGGGAAATGATGTAATCTGCTTAAACTGCACTACTTCCTCACGGTGTCGGATTGAATACAAACTGTGCCAGTGCTGACTGTGCCCAGTAGCTCCATAGGATGGTGCACAATTGATAATTGCATTGCCCAAGATATGGGAGCATTCAGTCAGTCAGGGGTCTGTATTTCACCACTCTCTAGCGAGCGGTCAACTGAGCATCCATGGATTGTATGTCAAAGTTGCATATGAAAGGTCTTCCTCCGACTCAATTCTATGCCAGCTTGTGAGATGTGGTGTGAAAAGAAGTAGGCGACATAATGTGTTTTGGAGGAGAACTACGGATGTGTAAACTAACCTGATTAGGGTGGGAACTGGACATGTTCAGCCCTACATTGGATGCCAATATAAAAAATACATTATTATTGATTGCTCAGACCATTGATCGAATTCGCAAATTATGCTTGTAGTGGATAGGCCCTAATGAAAAATGAAGACTGAACAAAATGACTTAAAAATATATATTAAGGCAACCTAAGGATACGATATATTAGGAAACAAAACCCTTAGACAGTCACACTTATATGTTTTTTTGCGGCATGTACTGTTAATTGTTCTACCTTTCACTAATGTTAAAACCTATATCAGGTTTACTGGAAAGTGCAAGCAGAACTTCAATTCCGCATAATGGTTTCAGGAATTTGGTAAAATTCAGATAGAGTGGATTTCAAGGGCAATATGAAGCGCTGTTTTTAGAAATACAGCCTAAATATGACTCATGTTGACAAAACAAGCACAATGGGCCCTCAGGTGGCATGGTCACAAGGCTTGAGATTTGGTATGCCAATGCATCAATTTGGGCTTGGGCGGGGGTGAAGAAGCATCCTGCATAAAATAGAATTTATTAACAGACATTTTAACCTTTCATATATTTAAAGGCTTTATATTGTGCAGTTGTTGCACAGTGCCATTAGCAAGGGTTACTAAGAAGGGTTACTACAGTTTTTATGACCAATTTACGTAGCTGGATATTTCCTGAAGCAAATTAAGTTAAATACATTGCTGACGTGTCCAATAGCCGTGTGCAAAACTGTTAGAAAGTAGAACCTACAAGAGCTTGGTTTCGAGCCCCTTAAACCAAGGATACGCCATACTGGTATTACCATTGGAGAAGAAAATACTAAGTGCCCAAGGAGAGAGCACTCTTATTGATCACTTTCTTATGAGGACCCATCCACTAATGGGATGCAGACAATGCGGCAGAAGAGTTGTCCACTTTGTAGCATAGGAGAGGTGCATTTATCTGGTAATTATTAATGCGTGTTTAACTTGGTACATCTGTAATGGAAGGAAAAATAAGCTTACATTTTATATGTAAATTTAAAGCCACCAATGTTTGTTCTATTAAATTAAATAGATTCAGTTCTCTAAACAGTGAAATCAACATTTTTTGCAGATTGGTATCGTCATTGCTTCTGTAGTAAATTATTACTTTGTAGTTGTGCTAAATGGCAGATTGCATGTCAATATTGTGATATGTCATAAGTACGTACTCTGAGAGAAACATTTTTTTAACAGAAACAAATTACCACGGTCAGTTTTAAAAGAAAAACTGGTTTGGGTGGGTGGGAGTTGCTGCTGGTGGACAGATGTCCCAAGGGCAGAAAGTCTCAGGGAGCATGCTTCTCTGCACTCTAGATTTTGGGATCCAGTTGAAATTAGCCTCCAGCATACATTCGTGGAATTCAAAATAATATAAACACAACTGATGTTGTGACATCAGTTGTGACACAAATGTGACATCACTTCAAATCTATTCTAAAGCAGGCCCATTTGTCGTGTAATTATCATTGCTATTTTGTCATGCGGTGCTGATATTTGAGATTGTACTTTTTAGATGATCCCTTAATATTTCCATTCTGAGGCACGTAAAGCAAGTTGATCCACGGGAAAGGGCAGTCGTGCCTTCTAATCTTTGAAGACGACGTTTCACCTTTACTAATGTGTATCCAAATTGAGTCTTGTTTAATAATTTAGAAAAGTTTAATTCGTGTGATAGTGTATGAAAAAAACTGTTCCGCTTCCATTGTCGATAAAAAGGGCTGCCATAGACCTGCCATTGTTAATGAACATTTTACCAAACTTCGGTTGTGTCCGCAGGCATAAGCAAAAGTAAGATTTTTATAGACAAAATCAGTTGGATTATGTAGGTGCGTTCAGGTTGTTTTATAAATAATATCACAAATTATAAGATTTATCCAGAAATAAATTTATGCGATTCATCGTGACCATTTCAACATTCGGAGCAAATTAAATAATTGCATTAAAGCAAAGCCAATTAAAATTTGTGCCCTGTTGTCAGATATCCGTAACATTTTGTTCATAGTTAAATTAACTACATGTCTGCTACTTTTCGTTTTGGAACAAGTTTGCCCACCCGGCGCAGAGTCAATATTTACACAGCGGCGTTGTATATTAACTGGGAGACATTTCACTGGATTACCAATAAAATCTGTGTTTAGTCAGTTGACCGTCACATTTTGCCGTTGTAGCTAAAAAGAAATCATACAGCCTTAGAATGCTGGCGTTCTTCAGAAATGTCCGTCCGATAACGTGTAGAAGAAGTGTTGCTGCAGCATGGAAGCGGAACAAGGCTCACGCTTCTGGGACTCAGAGATTGGACATTCGAGGAATCTATCCTCCTATAGCCACGCCGTTCACTGAGAAGGAAGAGGTGGACTACCAGAAACTGAATGCCAATTTAGAGAAATATGCCAAAATCCCTTTCAGAGGTAGGCTAATACATATTTTCTGTTCTGCAAATTCATTTGGCTTCTTCCCTTCTTTCCGCCCCATCCACCAATGACCAATTCCCATGATTGCATAGTACAGATGATGGAGTAGATGGAGTAATTTACGTGTTTGGTTGGTGTAAAATTACACCCTTGGCTGTCCTTTCAGTGGTGTAGGCCAGTACTTCTCAGACTTGGTCCTGGGGTAACATTGTGTATGCTGGTTTTCGCTCCAACCACAGTCGCAATCCCAGAATTTTAACAAGATCTATCTTTCTTAATTATGCTTTTTCATGTTCAGAGGGATCATTTACCATCTTATACCACATTATGTCAGAAATAGCTATGCAAGCGATGAAGAATAAGTCTCATATTCACATTGTGTTAAATTGCAAATGATTGCATGAAGAGAGATAACAATGCTTTAACTGATCAAAGTAAAGACTGAATAGATTGGCGACCTGTCCAGCGTGTATTTTTGACTCTCAGTCCCAGTGCACGCTGGGACAGGCTTCAGCAGCAAATTAAGAAAAAATAACAGCCAAATTCTGAGATTGCCGTTGTGGTTGGAGCCAAAACCAGTACACGCAATGGTACTCAGGGATCGAGTGTGAGAACCACTGCCCTAGGTCCTCAAGGCTTTCTGGCCTAGATTAATCAGAATACTGGCTCTCACTAGCACAGAAAAGGGCACTGCTCATGCCTGTATATTCTCTGATATAAAGGAATGGGCATCTTTATGTGTGCGCCTAATAACCCTATGGTTGGTTTTACAACTTTCGAGACCCCATTAAGACCCGTGAGAAAAGGGCCGAAATGATTTCAGATATTTACAGCTTTGATAGTGGGTTAGTTTCTCCGTGTCTGTCTGGAAGAGTTGAAGGTCAGGTTAACGTTGCATGTAATGCCGAATCAAAACACCACAACACTTTAGGAAATGGGGACATCTCCACCTCACCCTCCCTCTTCCACACTCCAAATAGAAAAGGCACAGGAGGCCAATGGGTTCGAGCCAGCACTGCAGCTTCACGCACATAGAATTTGCATAGAGTCGTTGGTTTCCTCCAGCACAAAGCAAGCGGTCGTTCCTATATTTGTGAATATGAAGTGCAGTGTTTCTGACCAAAGCCAATTTGACAGTGGATATTGTGCTTGGCAATACAGACCAGCACTTGGGCATTGATAATATACTGTAGTACTGCATGATGCCTTTCTCACATTAGTACAGCACAGTATTTACAGGGGTCAGTATCACAACAGAATTAATTTGTTTCCATATTTCAAAAATGTAAATATGGGTGAACAGCCCTCTAACCCAGTTTTCAGAAATTAGTTTTAGGAATGCTCACTGTTGCATTTAAATGACTATTCTCTCTGGCATCCTGCAGGTTTGATTGTGTTTATTATTTCACATATTGTTGCTGGGCTATATAAATTATTTTGACTGCACTTTGTGGTTCTTTCTTCTTTCAGTCTTTGCAGGCTTGAAAAATACCCCCCCCCCCCCCCCCCCCCAGATCCAACCCTGTTGGATAGACATTCTTTCTTTATTCCTTATTTTCTCGTGCTCAGATGAAGGTCAGCCATTGTTAACATTGTACTGTGAAATAAATGATGAGGATGATTCATACCAAGTTGCAGTGTGTGAGAATCGTGTGTTAATTTCTTTCTTCCCCTCACACACGTGATGAAACTTCTCAATGTCAGTTTGTGGTTGATTGCCCTTTGCCACTTTGATTTAGTTTGATTTATCAATCAGTGAAATGTATTTATTCTTCTACCTGAGTTGTTTGTTATCGCTCAAGACTTGTGAGTAGCTTAGGCATAGCTCCTGGTTGGTCAGATCTGTGTTTTTGTTGCTGTCGCAGTGCTCAGCTTATTTTTGCTTGACCCTCCTGCTTTGCTCTGCCAAAGAAGCTGACTAAAGTCACCATGGAACATGTTTCATAAACACTTCTGAATATTTTATTTAAATTTCTCTCATGGTGTTCAGTCAATTTATTCTTGGCTTTGTTATTTTCTGGTCTACAGTGGCGTGAAAAAGTATTTTCCCCCTTCCTGATTTCCTCTGTTATTGCATATTTGCCACACTGAATGGTTTCAGAGCTTTAGACAAAATGTAATATTAGACGAAGGGAAACTGAGTAAACACAAAATATTTTTTAGATTATTATTTCATTTATTTAATTAAAAGAGTTATCAAACAGTCTTATCACCCATATGAAAAATAATAGCTTTGTTACTCAATCAACCAGTTAACCACATTTAATTGATAATTAGATTCAGCTGATTGAACACAGCCAGGCTTGATTGCAGCCAGCCGTGCTGAATCTAAACCTCACTCATATTGAACCTTCCCATCAGAGTGAAGTAATCACCACAAAGTTTCCACAAGCACACTATGCCACAATCAAAGGACATTCCAGAAGTAATGAAACACGACCAGGTCAAAGCCGAGTATGTGGCTGGACATAACACACTTCATCCGGCCAACCAATAGTGTAACTTCATAACTCAGCCGACTAATGGTGTAACTTCATCACTCACTCAGTCACTCAGTCAGTCACAGACATTTGCGTTTGTAGGGCTGGTCCCGCTGTTGCGGTCCAGCCAAAAACAGTTGTTGAAATATATCTGGAAAGGGTTACAAAGCCATTTCTAAGGCTCTGGGACTCAAACCACCAAACCACAGTGAGAGCCATATCTCCAAATGGAGAACACTTGTAACGGTGGTGATTACTGGTGAAACTTCCCAAGAGTGGTCAGTCTGCCATACCTTTCTTCAAGGGTGCAGGGACAATTCATCAAGGAAGTCACAAAATATCCCAGAAGAACATCCAAAGAACTATAGGCCTCTCTAGCCTCAGCTAAGGTCAGTGTTCATGACTCCGCAATAAGAAAGAGACTGGGAAAAAATGGGATTCATGGGAGAGTAGCGAGGCGGAAAGCACTGCTAGCCAAGGGACACATAAATCCTTGTCTCACATTTGTGAAAAATAACCTGGATGATCCCCTAGCCTTTTGGAATAATGTTCTGCAGACAGATGAGTCAAAAGTGTAACTTTCTGGATGACAAGGGTCCCATTATGTCTGGTGTAAAGCAAACACAGCTTTTCACAGTAAGAACTTCATACTGACAGTCAAACGTGATGGTGGTGTGAGGGTGTGGGGATGCTTTGCTGCCTCGGGACCTGGGTGACTTGCCATTATTGAAGACATCGTGAATTACACTCTGTACCAGAACGTTGGTATGGAGAATTTTTAGTCATGTGTATGTGAGCAGAAGCTGCAGCGTAATTGGGTTATGCAGCAAGACAATGATCTAAAACAAAAAAGCAGGTCTACTTCTGAATGGCTGAAAAGAAACCAAATTTTTGGAGCGGCCTAGTCAAAACCTGACTTGAACCCAACAGAAATGCTGTGGCAAGACCTGAAATGAGCAGTTCATGCTTGAAAAACCTACCAATTTCTACGAATTAAAGTAGTTCTGCAAAGAAGAGTGTGCACAGCAATGTGAAAGAATGATATCAAATTATAGGGAGCATTTGGTTGCAGTTATTGCTGCTGAAAGTGGTGTAACCATTTCACTTTAAGGGGGCAATTACTTTTTCACAAGGGTGATATGGGTGTTTGATAACTTTTCTTTAAATTAATTAAATCATTTAAAAAATGTGTTTTGTGTTTACTCAGGTTCATTTTGTCGAATATTACATTTTGTCTAAAGATCTGAAACCAGTCAGTGTGACAAATACGCAATAATAGAGGAATTCAGGAAGGAGGCAAATCGTTTTTTCACGGCACTGTTTTCAAAAATGTTGCTTGTGTTAATTAAAATATTATAATTTGTCAAAGCTAAGACATTTCAATTATGCACAAACTTTTATAAAAACCTGATTACTCTTTTCCTGAGCCTGCTTGGGTTGTGTAATGCTGCTACCTCTTCTGCCTTCATTCTGTCACAAAACATTCTGGTCTCTGACTTGGCCAGATGTTCATGGAATTTTGATGAAGCCAGTCTCCTCCTTTCACTGTTCACCATGGGGCTGACATCTCCCTGACATCTCTGCCTGTCCCCCCCCCGTTTCAGGCCTTGTGGTCCAGGGCTCCAATGGGGAGTACCCGTACCTGACGGTGGACGAGCGGGTGGAGGTCGTCCGCAGGGTGAGGCAGGCCCTGCCCCGGGAGAAGCTGGTGGTGGCGGGATCAGGATGCGAGTGTGAGTGTGAGATAGACCAGCCCGGGGCTGTTTGGCCAACAGCCTCAACACTTAATTCAGCTTCAATACCACACGTATCATTCTTCAGACTGTTTATAACCTGAACTTAGAATAGGGCTGCTCTTCTTTGGTTTTCCCACGTCTCCTTCAATTTCTCAACTCAACTCCTGCAGAACATTTGAGAGCATTATCTTGACTCATTGATTCACTCCTTTAAGGGAATAAGATCTTGACTATAACGAATACCCTGCTATGTGCAGCCTTTCAGGACCACAGCTACATCATTCTTACCTTTGAACAATGAACTGTACCCAAAGGTAGAAGATCAATTTTGTCTCTCTTTTTTAATGAAGCTAAGGTATATCTTTAACACACAGAAGGTATGTTCACTGTGTTTTGAGCATTCCTCAAAAAACACTACCTCGGCGAGGGTATTAAGGCTTTCTTATGCTTTGAGGTAACAGGGACATTACAATACATGATTAACAAAACGGCGTCACAAACTTAAAATCTGCATTAGGTTAATAAGAGCAATAGTAACTACAGAGAAGAACACATAACATGTCTAAAGTCAATGACTGAATACTAGTATCAGGAGTGGTGGGGGGGGGTCTGAAAGTAACATTGTGTGGTGAGGACTGTGATTGTGTGCGGTAACAGCAGAGGTGGGGTATGTTGTGTGAGGCCAGCGATCAGGATGGTGTGAGGTACCAGCAGAGGTGGGGTATGTTGTGTGAGGCCAGCGATCAGGATGGCGTGCTGTAACACTGGGCCTCTCCTCCCTCTCCAGCCACTATGGCCACCGTGCAGATGAGCGAGCAGATGGCTGGGGCTGGCGCGGACGCCGTGCTGGTGGTCACCCCGTGCTTTTACCGCGGCAGGATGGACAGCCGGGCCCTCGTTCACCACTACACGAAGGTGACCGTGCGGTCACAGTCCAGCAAACTGCCACCCACTGTTGCTGTGTAGGCCTGCCGCCTGGACCTTAACTGGCAGTTGACCAATAGCAGTATGGTAGCAGTCGCATGTGATTCTGCTTGCACACAATCCATCAATTCATTCTCTATACCCGTTTATCCTGGGCAGCGTCGCGGGGGGCGCTGGAGCCTGTCCCAGGGCGAGAGACAGCGATACACCCTGGACAGGCTGCCAATCTATCGCAGGGCACACCAAAAAATTTTTTTACTGTTTTATTGTTTATCGCATCTGTCGAACTGGAAAAATATAGCTGTACTTTGGATGTGCATATATTTCCCAAACTATACCAGCGATGGCTCACCTCTGACTGTACTGAAACGCTGGGGTAATGTCTGTCTCGACCCTGCTCGTTCTGTAAGGTTTAGCAGCTCTGAAATGTTTGGCCTAGTTTCTGGGGCTCCTTGCTGTGGCTCCTTGCTGTGCATGAATGCAGTCGGTAGGTGATCATGGACACCCCCTCTCCTCTCCCCCCCTCGCAGGTCGCTGACTCCAGCCCAGTGCCAGTAGTCCTGTATAGCGTACCTGGCAACACGGGCCTGGACCTGCCTGTGGACGCGGTGGTCACCCTCTCCCAGCACCCCAACATCGTGGGACTTAAGGACAGTGGCGGGGATGTAAGGGACCTTTTCAAAAAAACTGAAAAAAGAAATAATTTATTTTTGCATTTCATGCGCAAGTATGAAACGACACCACGTGTAATTTAATCAAGCACTTTTTTAATTCCATGTCTCTCTCTCTTTTTTTTTTTTTTTTTTTTTTTGCAAGTCCAGTCCCCCCGAGAGTTACTTGACAGACTGTTAGCAGCAGGCTGTGATTATTTTTTTTTTTTTCTTCCTCCTCTTGACAGATCACAAGAATAGCTCTTATTATTCACAAAACGAGCTCTGAGGATTTTCAGGTTCTGGCGGGATCGGCGGGTTTTCTCATGGCTGCGTATTCCGTGGGTAAGACTCCGGTCTCTTCCTCCTCCTCCTCCTCCTCCTCCTCCTCCTCCTCTGACAGACGTGAATCGGCAGTTCTCCTCGAGCGAGTCTTGGCATTTATTTGAAAAGCCCACGTGAGCTAGCGTCCCCTCATGACAATCGTGCGTCTGCCTGCCTGGATTTCTACCCATAATTCTGCTTTCTTTGATTGGATCTCTCGCTTCTGAGTGTCTCTATCTGCCTGGTGACACGTCTGAGGTTTCTTGTTCATCTCGTCTTGCGTTAAGTTCTGGTGTGCAGGTTTTATTGAAATGCTATTTACTAAAGGCTTCATGACTCATCTCTCCCAGTGTTCAAATCCTTGTGAACTGCCTCCCTGTTAAATTCCGGTGGCCGAATTGGGTATTTGATGCCCGGTTTATGTCATAGTAATGTTGATAGGCAGAAAAAAAGGCATCTTTTTCCCACCTGACAGTTCCACTGATCTGTTTCTGAGAGGCAGAATGCACCGCTGTGTAAATGATCTGCAGTGGGTGGAGCTGTGAACCTGCAGGAGAGCGGATCGTCCAATCAGCACCGCTCTGACAACCCCCCCAATGGCTTTCAATCCGGCTATGCAGGCTGTTACTCAGAATGCGAAGACAGAGACGGATTTTATTTTTTTTTTTGGGAGGGGGCAGAATGAAAAGCAGTTGATCACAGCGAGGGCAGATCCGAGGGGGAGATCCATGGGGTGGCGTTTGCGCAGAGCAAGGGTGCCCGATCTTATCCGAAAAGGCCCGGCGTGGCTGCAGGTTTTTGTTTTAGCCCAGCATTACGACACATGATTCTACTTACCAAGGCCTTGATTGAAGACCATGATTAGTTAATTAGTAGTTCATTTGTAGAATCGGATATCTTAGTGCTGGGCTAAAACAGAAACCTGCACCCACACCGGCCCTTTTCGGACAAGATTGGACACCCGTGGCGCAGAGCGTTAGGTGTGCAAGGACCGACGCGGCGAACCGCAGGACCGTAATCGTTTCACGCGGTAGAGACGCATGGATACCAAATCCCCTTGATGTGAGGGCTCTGTGATATTGCTTCCCAACGCCCGACGAATCGGCTGAGGTTTGTCTCTGCTTCCTCCCCCCCCCCCCCCCCCCCTATTGTGTGCCACGTTTCAGGGGCGGTGGGCGGCGTGTGTGCCCTGGCCAACGTTCTGGGGCGGCAGGTGTGCCAGCTCGAGGAGCTGTGTGTGTCTGGCCAATGGGAGGCAGCGAAAGCGCTTCAGTACAGGCTCATCGAACCCAACGCTGCGGTAAGCAGCTTTCCGGGGCCCTCATATTTATTTGGGGAGGATGTTGTGGGGATGGGATATTTAGATTGGACGGTGGGGGTTGAAGGGATTGTCTGATAACAACTGATATATGAGCTCAATCATTCAATGACCAAATCACCCTCCCTAACAACAAAATGTATCCTTATATGCATTCTGAGGCTCTGTCGAAGCACCCCTCTATGTTCTAAATTGATTCTGTTACAAATATTTTATTTTGCTCTTCCTGTTGCCATACACAGCACAACGCATACTGTAGGTTAGACCTTACCCCTTTCGCAGTTATAGCATTTCCTACTTTTGAAAAACTTAACTGTGGCGCTTTGCATACATTTTGGAGGACTGGGGTGTAACAAAAAAAACAAGCATGCAGGATGTGAGTCTAATCCTCGTCCTAACAATACACATTTTAAAAATGTTGAACGTTGTCCCCCCCCTTCAAGGTGACCAGAAAGTTTGGGGTCGCCGCCCTGAAGCAGGCGATGGAGTGGTTTGGTTTCCATGGCGGCGTGTGCCGCTCGCCCTTGCAGCCGCTGTCTGAGGCGGAGGCTAAGGCGCTGCGGCAGGACTTCTCCTCCAATGGCTGGCTCTGAATGGGACCCGAGCGCGGTGGGCTTGCTGGGGGGCGGAGCCGCTTGAGACTGATTTTGTGTAAACTTCATCGCTTCAGTGAATTGATTTTCCAAGTCCCACATTGACCCACGCGTTCCCACACTCAATGGTGCTTATTTTTAATAGAATGTCTCTGCTGTACTCTGCTGTCATTAAGTGTAATTAAATATTTTGGGTGACCGCCTCAAAAAACATCTGGTTATGTTGTGTATGCTATGGTAGTGGCCAGGAAATGCAGCCAAACTCAAATAATGTAGGTGTGCTGTTAAAGCATGCCAATGAATTGTCTATAACCAAATGTACTATTTGCTTTGTAGTGTAGTAATTTATATCAAAATCCATATGATTTATTTGCCAGGTACAAATTATTCCTGATCATATGGTTAACCGCTACTGTTAAGAATGGTAACAAAGTTGTGTCTTTAAACATTGGACACAAATCTTTGTTTCTTGTTGAGAAGAAACAAATTCCATTTTCTTGTTTGACACCTGAAATACCCTCTAAATATTTCTACAATTATATATTACATTACATTACATTACAGGCATTTAGCAGACGCTCTTATCCAGAGCGACTTACACAACTTTTACATAGCATTTTACATTGTATCCATTTATACAGCTGGATATATACTGAAGCAATTTCGGGTTAAGTACCTTGCTCAAGGGTACAATAACACGAATATACAGAGAATTGTATCAGCATTGCATTGTAAGGTTATTGTGAATTAACTGTATGCAATGTAATAGCAATAGATTCCATGAGAAAGGAAGAGCATTGAGCTATTTCCAGTGCTTGGCTTTGCCTTTAAATTCTTTTGCTGTCTATATGCAGTTCAGAAAACCGAACACACGGGGGCACTGTTGCTTATGGGAACATCACCGCAGTTGAAGCATCTCTGGCATCTCAATTCAGGAGGTTTAAAAAACCATGGCATGTCTTTAGTCCCACCCCTACCATGCACAGTGGTGGAGTGTGTGTGCATGTATATGTGTGTGTGTGTGTGTGTGTGTGTGTGTGGCTGAGGTGGTGGTGGTGGGGGAGGGTTTGGGTGGGGAAGACAGGAGCTTGAAGAGAACAAGGTTCCAATTCCCCATCCCTGGCCGAGCAAACCTGACTGACCTGCCTGCCACGGGGGGGGATACTGTCACCAATATCCCCTACAGAGTGCGGGGACCTGCGGGCGATTCAGGGCCCTCTCAATGCTGGGAAAAACCGCACGCTCAAAAGCATTCACCCCTCCCCCCGACTACAAAGGGAAATGCATGACTGAGCGTGTGCATTGGCTTTTGAGTGGCTTTCTATTCGCCTTGCACTAGAGTCAAACCTTGAGCAAAAACAGAATTGATGTGGGTTAACGAGCGGGGGTGGGGACTTGGGGGAGGGGTTTGAGACAGGATTTGACTTCAATAGCGCCCGCTGTCATAAAGGCCTTCCCCCCCCCCCTCCTATGCCACAATAGAGAGGTTCAGATCAGGCCCAAATTCCACTTAACGATGCATGTGGCTTTCAATTGTTTTTTTTATACTGCAAAACATAATGCATCACATAGAAGTGGGGGGAAGGAGAAGATCACCTCAAATAATATTTCTATATAATTATCAGGTAAACCATAAGTATATATATATATATATATATATATATATACAATTTTAATAACATTAGAAATAATCAAGTTGAAGTGCAGCACTGCATTTAAAATGGTAATTAATAGATCAATATAATTTGTTATGGTAAATCAAGTTTAGTTCAGTACTAACAATGGCCTGACTTTTTATATTCATTAATGGTATGTATGTAAATGTAATGTAATGGTACGTATTTTTCACGCAAACGACACTTTTATTTCAGTAACACTGACTTGAACAACATGGCTCTCACTTCCACTGCGACACCCGAATAACAGAAGCAGCCTTTTGCAGTTCTCACATTGGTAAAGCTTTTGGGAGACATAAAGCTCATTTAGCTGATAAGATAACAGACAACTTTCAAAGAAAGTGTGAAACATTAACAGTTCCATTAATCGTCGAGTTAAAATACATGTTAAAAACACCATGAACACCCACTACTGAAGAACAAAAGATACTGTATTATTCTTCACACTCTCCTTTGCTGTCAGGTATAGACATATAGTGGAGAATATTTTAATATTTTGCCATGGCAACCACTGATTAGGCAACTTGCAGTCCTTGGAATTGAGATGATACAAATTAAGGGAACTCCAAACGGTCACCATGGCAACGCAATATGCAAACAGGTTAAAGTCCAGGTTAACACACCTTAAAGCTATTTTTGTGACCGAAACTCGAGGGGAGGGGGAGGGGGAGGGGGAGAGGAGGTGGGGCTGTCGGCAAATTCCACTCAACGCTTATGGACCTACAAAATACGACCATAGTCCAAAATCCTTCCTCCGCAGGTGTACAGTATTCCGTCAGAGGATCTTCCCTTCTGATGATTTTCAAATGTACAGAAATACCTGATAAAGAGGGAAATCATTGTTCATCTCTTGTACCAGACACCACTTCTCTTTTGTTGTATTTCACAATGTATTTCATTTCAGCTAATTTTAGAGAGAACGAACAAGAACAATCTTTCAGCGAGATCACATACCTGAGGCATTACTCCTCACAGAAATGTCTTTCAAGAGAACAATACAATGCAGAAATTCTGAAATGACATAGCTATTTATATTATTGAAAATTTTCATTAATGACTTATACACAGTGGTTTGTATGCATGAGTAACTTGGCATTTTTGCATGCTGAAAATGTATTTTTGTTGAGAGTACATTGTATTATATTGCATTAATACTAGGAATATTGTACAAACTAACTGAGTGACACTCACTCATTCACACACAAAAACACACTGAGGCTGTGTTCCACAATGCATGATTGTATATATATGTGTTTTTCCAGAAATGTACCACACATTCATTTTTTTAATATAAAATACATTATTATAACTTCTTATGCCAGGGCTTTCAACAGGGGGTCCACAGAAGGTACTGCAGGGGGTCCTTGGCCAGACTTGACATGCAAGGACTATATTTGGATTTGAGAAAATATTTCAAAATATGAAACCTTCAGAAAAATACAACCCTTTTTAATGTATGATGGTCCCCTGGAGGCCTTTAAGCCTGGGTGAGGGTCTCTGGATCAAAAAAGGTTGAAAACCCTTGTTCTAACAGAATGATAACCTACTCATTTGCTATTGTGAAAAAAGGTGCAGCCTTTCCAATGTGCAATCATGTTCCACATTTTAAAAGACACAAAGGGACCCAGAACAAGCTCGATCTTACTGCCCCAGATGAATGGGCTTGCTGCAGCCCCTTGCACAGACCACTACTCTGAGTGTTTGCCGCTATATTGGGAAAGTGAATGGCGTTTTACAGTACCTTCCAGAGAGAGCCACTGGTCCCTATTCCAAAGGAGTTTGGGTAGCCCAGGAGATTTAAACATCAAAAAGTGTCAACACATCAACACTACCTCTTTGCAAAAATCCAAGCACAGAGCATAAATTCCAGGTCTCCTGCGATTTACATACGTGACTGAAATAAACCGTAAGTGCATAAAGTTGTGATGACAGACTGAGGATTCTTTAACTACCAGAAAGAACCGAGCTCTCAGGTGTTATCAGTTTGTGACAACCAAGTCAGCCTTCATGAACCCCATAATGCCTTCAATAATTGTATCAATATATTGATATATAGATTTATGCTAAAGCTACAAATATTGGAAAATGTATTCTGCAATATAGTCAAATAATTGACAATGACAATGGCAGTACATTTGAAGTTGATGCTTTCTTGGTTTTGGTTTTGGTTTGGTCTTGGTTTTTAGACAATCCTGACAGTCATCAAAACCCCGCTGAATTTTCTCAAGCTGCAATAAGAAATAAAATAGAAAATCCATCAAGTCTCCACTTCCCTTATGACCCGCTTCCCAACATCCCTTATTACATCCTTCAGGTACCTGTGCTATGACCTCATGGTATTCATGATGCAATTCCTGTCCTCCTGCATCTAAGCCAAATTCTGTAACCTTTGTAAGTTTTAATTTATAGAACAAGCTGAGGCCCTTGGTATGTTGAGGATCAAAGCTGTACTGGGTACCATCCAGACATTATCCAGAGCAATGAGCCCAGATGAGCTGGATGGTCTGTTCTCATTATTCCACAGAAATGAGTTCAATGATTCAATCTTACACATGTATATTCCTTCTCTATAAGTGTAAGGTCGATCTTGGAAAAGAAAAGAGCTTGGGGGAGGGGGGTTCCAACCATCCAAAGCAGTGCTATGATGCAGGCAAAAAAAAAAGGCAGGACCAATCAAGTAAAGGCAATCGGACAGACGGGGGTAAAGAGAGAAAGATGAAGAGCGAGTGATGGAGGAAACGAAGGGTTACAACCCCGTTGTCCATCCCAGGGGGTCACACAGCGAGCGCTCGGGCCGTGGAGGCAGGGGCCACATCTTGTTCCACCACCTGCTGGTGTGGCTCGTGCTCCAGAAGTAGCTGTTCTTAAGCAGACCCTCCCTTCACAGTGAGCCAGAAGACCCCATCAGGGACTGTCAGCAGGCTCGGACGAGATGGAATCAGACGTGTCTTTTAAAAAGGGAAAGAACCTCCTACTAAAACGAACCTTCCTCTTGACTTCCACTCCTGGAAAATTCAGTGGCAATCTTGCAACTGCACACACGCCAAATTTTCCCCTGTATTTTGCTGTCAGATAGCAGTTATTGCAGTAAAAAGCCAGTAAAAATAAATCAGATTGATGATGAAGAATGACTCACAGCAACCTGCCAAGGTTCCATCATTTAGCTCCCTTCACGTTTTCACTTGTCAGATCAGCTGAAGACTGTGGTACTCTAGAATGCAAATTCACCTTTTAACCTGGACCTATGCATGACTGAGCCTTTCAACTCAAAAGCAAAATTTTCAGCATTGAACATAATTGATAATAGTTTTTTAACAATACAGCAATTCAGGACTCTTATAAATTGTCAGTGTTAAATGTTTTTTTACAATTACATGTGCTTCTCTGGCAGAGGACATTTTATCTAATTAGGACTCATGAACTCATGAGTTCAATTAACATTGGCCATTTTACTGTGCATGGCTTACCAAGGCAGTAGTATTTATAAAAGATTGCAGATTGTACATAGGCAATGGTATACAAGATTCAATCACTCCAGTGGAGTCTTAAAAAGGTATACAAGTGAAAGCCAATAAGCTTTCTCTCCCGACACACCAACTTGCATTGAATTCTCTTTGTGTTTTGGACCAAAACATAAAAGTGCCCCTAATGAACATATTAATTACAAAGCTCTGTGGTTTTCACCCACATAAGAATTTTCATTATGTAACACAGTTTTATTAAAGGGCAAATGAGCAAATCAATTAAATGGCCTTACCATTAAAAATGAACTACAGGGTGCTCAGTTATTTAACTTGAGAACTGCACCACATGAAAGAATTACACTAACATTAAATTAAGAGGAGAACTGTGAATCATGAACTGCAAAATTAATGACCTTTTCTGTGAACTGTTTTTGGTGGGTGGCTGGGAGACAGTGTGTGTGTTAAAACAAACACTTGTGGCCCTGTCACTGTATACTGCTACATTTTTAGTGCAGCTGGTGAAGGCTGCCCCTCAAAGAAGCTGATACTGACATTGTTTATAATTCAATTATTGAAAAATCCCAAGAGATTAATCTGACCCGACCACCCCTCACCCCCCAAAATAGCTTCTCACTCTTAGCTTATCTCTTCCCCAAACTGCACTGCAAATTGAGCCCTGGCAGTGTGTTGCTGGACACAACCCAGCTTGTTGGGATTTATACTCATGGTAGCACCTTTAAAATTGCAGAACAGATTTGAAAACAGCAGACATCACACTTAAACTCCATTTCCCATCATTCCACAATGGGCTTTGACCTGTTGGGAAACAACCAGACCCCAAAGCTGCTGCAAAGGCCATTCTCAAATGTTATGCGTCCAGTCTGAGAATTTCAGCTGCTCCAATCCATTCCTCAGACCAACACAAAAAATAAAACTACTAAATACTGCATAAAATTTGCCAAAATTTAAAATAAAATACAAAACGCATCTTGCAAATGCTTTGTGGCAATGACAACATACTTCAATAACGACATAAAATAAAAGATATGTGTGTTCTTTGGCATTACTAAAAAATATAAGTTTTTTTTCCCTGCTCTACTTTGTTGGGGTAAATTAAAACACGGAACACATGCTGCCACATGCTGTTAGCACAAAAGGCCATGCACACAGCTCTCAGTGTGTTGGGATTTAGGGGGTTTTCTGCTGGCAGCTAATGGTTTGCTAAATTAGGCTTCCCATCTGTCGGTGCTTAGCATGTTACCCTTTTCTTAATCTGAAAGGTTCAGAGTGAAGATTTGGTTGAGTCTAAAAGGAGCCAGTGTAAGGATTGCCCGGAATGTATGTTCCTGTTTTTTTTTTCCGTTTTTTTAAATGTGATCCATTACAGGGGCTTAGCTTGCTAGTGCTCTCTCTCTCTACTGCTCCCACTTCTCTCTCTCTCTCTCTCTCGCTCTCTCTCTCTCTCTCTCTCTCTCTCTCTCTCTCAAACTCATATAGATAGCGTTTGAAAGCACACTGTACAACATGACAAGCTTACTATCCATACTTGAATGACATACCAGAACAAAACAAAAAACTGTCTATGAAAAATTAAGGTGTTTATTCCATTTTGGTTGCATTTGTACAGCAAAACAAGCCCTTCCCAGTCTCCCGCAAAGCAAGGGTGTTTCTAAGTATTTTTAACACATTTTCCTATGTCTTACTTCAGTTAAAATCCTATGTTTTCCCATTTGACAGCTTTAACCCTGTTCAGTTTAATCAGCGTAATATTTTAGTGAGCTACAATAGGACTTGTATTGGGTTGTGGTGGTGGCAGCCAGCTAATTGACATTTAGCTAAAATTATTTGCTGAAGTTGACATATGACTGACTAGCCTGATGGTAAACACCCTCGCACACACCCCCGCACACACACACACACACACACATGCTCATGCGCACACAAAATAACATATGCGCGCAGGTACATGCATGCGCGCGCACCCACACACACACACACAGCAAAAACAATTTGGTCAGAAAAAAAAACACCCAATATGTCAGTTTTGAAGCCTTTCAGACCACAACCTCTTTAAGCTGGTGTCACATAAACACTTGCGTTTGATTGAAAAACCTACATGTGCTCAGATCTCTAGAGATTTGTTCCCATGTAATAATGCCATAAGATAGGCACAGACAAAGCTTATCCCCCCAAACCCTTCCCCCATTCAGTGCTTGCACAGTGCACCACAGATTAACTCTAAAGAGCAGTAACATAGCAACTGGTGCAAGCTAAACCATAAATGGGCCAAATAAAGGCAGTTTTGGTAGCATACATTAACATGGTATTTCAGCCACTATTAGATGATATTTTGCACATGTCACCCCCTACCCAAGTCTGACAGATTTAAGGACTCCGTTTTAAAAATACACTGACTGCATCTGCAGATATCTGAAGACTATCTGTAAAATATGCTGTTACAACTCCAGATACTGTTTTCAACTGTGATTTCTGGTGAGGGGGTGTTACTGGTTCTTGTTGAGTGAAACTGCAATTTTGTTATTTTTACCTGAACATTTTATTCTCACACCCTTCCCAATAGACCTCTTGGGAAAGTGGAGAATTTTACTCTGTACCAAACTTGTTGCAGTGTCACAAGTGAATGCGTCTGTGAACAGCTACAGAAGCAGGAAAGGAAAAACAACAGTTTCTTGGATCAATTCTTTATTTTCGGCATGGTTTCACAGACATGGCCGCAGTGTTTCCTAAGCTACAGACAGATCTCTGTTTGCATTTCTAAGCAAGGTGAAAGTGGTTGCTCACCATGTCTGTTTGTCTAGAATTCACATGCAAAGGCCCTGGTAGGTCTGTGCATTGTGGAGCAATGGTGGTCACCATCCCTGCCTTTGCTTACCATGATAGAGCATATTTGTACTGGCAGAAAACCTTAATTAGAGTGCCATTCATCTTTAATGGCTAAAAAGTAGCAAGAGAAAGAATTGTTTTTGGAGGGGAACAGATTTAATCCAGGCCTGACTTTCACAATTGTGGTATTATCTATTTAATAACACTGAATATTTAACCTAGCAAGTTGGCAGAGGCCAGCTCTTAGGCAAGGAAACAAAAACTAGGCTGCACTATGGCTTCCGTGCCCAGCTTTTTACAAAAGCTGTGAATGGAACCCTATACTTTCTGTTCTAAATATCAATTTAGAATGGAATACAAGCAAAATTTCAATTTAGAATATTAATCCTCAGCCTGGAGTGCTTGAATGTACGTTCATAGTTGAGACTGTGTTCTATGGTGTAAGCAAGGGGCTCACAAACTCTTAATGGGTATTTAACATGGGGAAAGGAGTGGGGAGTGGTGGCATCTCTGAGTCAGGTAAACCAACGGAAGATCACAGTATCTTTCTCGAATCGCCCAGAAACACAAGTAACTGTAGTCCAACTCCCCACCAGGAACATCAAAAGTCTATGGACGTAACCTGGAGTGTGGACTGAACAGTGAAATTATGGGTACCTTTCCCAAGCCTAATGGTTCTACAGTACCTACGCCCTTTAAGCTAGACAAAGAAGTGATGTGGTAAACGGGCTAGGAACTCAGAGAGGTTTTCAGTGGCACGGAAAGAGATTGTTCCCTGCTACTGTACTGACAAGGATCCGGCTCTAAATATAGATCACAGCTGAGGTTATTTCACAACCCTGTGAAATGTAGCTTGGAACCCTGTAGCTAAGGACCCCCACCTCAATAAAAAGGTTATCAGTTGACACCTCTATACAACACCAACTGTAGTCTGCACCTTGGTAGGTATTTAACAAACGTACACATTACCCATTAAATCATGGAGCAACAAATGTACTTAGCATAAGATAAATACTTAATATTTATAACAATTACAATATTAGCAGAGTGTAAAGCAGACACAGTTTACTTTATCTGAAAGTAAAAAAAACATGCAATTCATGAAATATGTAAATATAAACTCAAAAAAACAACATACACTTGAAGTAACTCCAAAATAGTATGTACTGCAATGCGATGTTTCAAGAGGCAGTACATATGAATAGATTAATTTGATAATATTTATTCACAATAATAAACATAATATCAGTTTTTATACCATGCTGGTACTTCTCAGGTCTCAGGCTGTGCCATGAAAAATATTAAACATACTTATTTTTCAAGAGCAATCAGGAAATATACACATGTGATCTGGACTTTGTTGCACAAGCTTCTCTTGATTTACTTGAATTGTATTTTTCTTCTTTAGACCATGAACCCCCAAATACCCTGTACCTGCAATTTACATCTGACAGGTCATGAGAACATTCTAAAAATTTTCTTCACACCTAAAAACTGAGTGAACTGAAACACACACCAAATACACTTGACTTTCCATACCGCAAATGGTGCACTCCATGTCAAACCGAACATTGACTTAAATGCAAAAGTATTGAGACAGTGACACCATTTTTGCTGTTTTGGCTCTGTACTTCAGCTCATTGGATTTGAAATAAAACAATTAACATAGGCTTAAATGCAGATTGGCAGCTTTAATTTTAGGTATTTACATTTATGTTGGTCAATCTGTGCAGGAAGTAGAGTCCTTTTTATACATAGTACCCCCATTTCATGGGAGCAATATTAATGCGATGACTGGCGGTACAGCTGTTTCTCAGTCAGTTGTGCGTCTTTGCATCATTAATTCACGCACAAGAAAGCTAGCAAAAGGGCTAGAGTTGATTCTGGCTGTGGAATTTGCATTTGGAGTATGTTGCTTTTGTCTCTCAACAAGAGGTCCAAATAAATGTCAGTGCCAGAAAAGAAGGTTATCATGAGGCTGACAAATCAAAATAAATCAATCAATGACATAGCCAAAACATTGGGTGTGCCAAATTCAGCTGCTGGATATATTTTTAGGAAGAAAGAATGCACTAGTGAACTCTGCAATAGCAAATGACCACATAGACCATGTAAGACCACTGTAGTGGATGACCGAATAATGCTTTAAATTGTGAAGAACAATCTCTTTTCAACTGTCAAATTGATCAAGAACGCTCTCCAGGATGTAGGCATAGATGCGTCAAAAACTACCATAGAGAGAAGACAGTACCAACATAACCTCAGAGGGTTCACCCCCAGATGCAAACCACTAGTAAGCTTCAAGAACAGAACGGCCAGGTTAGAGTCTGCTAGAAAGTACATTTTGTTCTGGAACAAAGTTATATGGACAGATGAGGGTAGTATGAACCTGTACCAAAGTGATGAAAAGAGGGAAGTGTGGAGAAAAAAGAAACTGCTTATGGTCTAAAGCTTATGGTACAACCCCCCTCGCCCCCCCCCCCCATTTGTGAAACATGATGGAGGTAGTGTTATGGCATGAGCATGTATAGTATGACTGCTACTGGAACTGGCTTTCTTGTCTTCATTGATCATGTGACTGCTGATGGCAGCAGGATGAATTCAGACGTATATAGAAACATCTGCTCAGGTCTACCAAATGCCTCAAAACTTGACGGTGCTTCACTTTGGACCAGGACAATGACCCCAAACACACTGCTAAAGCAACCAAGAGGTTTTCAGGCCCAAAAAGTGAAATTCTCTTGACTGGCCAAGTCAATCACTCATCTTGAATTCAATTGAACATGCTTTTCACTTCAGAAGACAAGACTGAATTCAAAATGGCTCAGAAACAGGAACTGAAGAACTGTATATAGGCCTGGCAGTCACCAAATACAAATGATTTGCAACCAAATACTATGATGTAATAAAATTACTTTATTTCAGATTATGTGAATTTGTTCAATTACTTTTGCTCCTCTAAAATTGGGGGAATATGTATAACAATGTCTACAATTCCTGCAAATACCCTCAAATTAGAACTGGCAGTCTGCACTTTAACCTCATATTCATTGTTTAATTTCCCATCCAATGTGTTGGAGTACAGAGGCAAAACAACAAATATTATTCCATTGTCCCAACACTTTTGCATTTGATTGCATGTAAAAATATGACTGATGCAATCTATTTACTTTTAAAAGAATAGGTGTAAAAATATTCCAGTAGAAAAATCATAGCTTATTCCTTATAATTCCATATTTGTATAACATCAGTGAAGTGCACATTACATGATCCAATGCATTACAACAATCCAATGTTATCCATGTTTATAAAGCAGTGTGCTGGAAATCTCTGTAATGGCACAGGTCAAGAAAAAGCACCCTGATGCTCTCATTTGAATTTCCTAGTCAATTCTTAGTGCCACACCAGATGTAGGGTGAGGCTCAAACTCAGGTATCCTGGGTGAGAGGGGGTCGTGCCAACCACTGTGCTAAAGATGAATCCACCAGCAGCAGAACAGTTAGGTAGCCCCACTAGTGGATTGCTACAATACGTTTTTGTCTGGAATTTATGTAAACCTAAGGTTTATCGTTGGTTGTTTATCTTATGCATCTATATAAATGTATGTTTTGCTGTAACCTCTGATGGAGCTGGCCACAGGTAATACTCTAAAGAGTATACATTATTTTATCAACTGCAATACTTTACTACAAGTGCAACATAACAAACACCCCACAAGAAGCATTTTGCAAATAGCAGAGGGGTATGGACACCAGGCCAACCAAGTAATTGGAGAAAAACTACCTTTCCTACAGGGTACTGTGTACCTCAACTTTAATTAAGCAAGCAGTTTCCCAAGCTTTATAAGAGGTTTTACATACAGTAGGCTACCCCCTTGCTTTGAGAGCACCTCCTTTTGTCACTGAAAGTGGGGACCAAACACCTTTGAGGATATTCAATTTGGAATACATCTACACAAGTGAATTGTGGTGGCAAAAATGCATTCAAACAAAAACTTAAGATGACACAAATGCCACTTCACAGTTTTAATACAACTAATCTACCCTTTGAGACTATTGACAGTAAGACTGTGTTGCTCTTCTTCAAAAGACAGTTATTATGCCACTGCCTCACGTAAGTGACTACAAAATTCTTAGATTTTCAAAACTGTATTGTCTCGAATGGGATCTTGAACAAGGTACTGATTGAGATGTGCTCACCATATTTTTTTAGTTATATTTACTTAAAGCAGCGTAGGAACTACACGTATGTGTGTTCTTGCGTGTGATGCACACATCTCCGTCATAAAACGTTTCCACAGTGTCGTCATTACGTCATTGTCTTTAATGTCGCTGGAGCATGTAATATTGTCTGTAATATTGAACGTCTTCATCTGATTCTGACATAGGTCACTGGCATGACGAGATTAATTTGTTGTTAATCATTGTGAATGAATTAAAATTAAAACAAACATTTTACCTTGTTCATTTGTTTGACAGCTCAAAGCCATATAGGCCTTCCTTTTACATTTCAGTCAGAGTAGGGAAAACAATTATGCTTTCAGACAATAATTAGCTTTCCACAACCCAATGTCCTCTGGCAGCAAGGCTTCACTGTCATCGTAAAGTCGTTCAGCCTCATTGCTTGGTTTCCCGTACGTTTGTTTAAACTGCCTTCTGATTGGCTGTGCTTTCTTGGCTTCTTCCTAACAGACATTTTTGTAAGGGGCAACAAGCTCCAATCTGAACTTGAACTCGCCCCGTTTTAATTTTCGGGAGTGGTATGTGCTAAACCGTTTGTCCTTATTTCCGTTTAGTGGAGTAGGCGACTAGTCTCTATGGGGGCATAAACTGTGAGGTTTATGTTTAATGGTATTATGTAACTTCATATATCAATTTGGTGATTATATTTAGCCCTTTCAATGAATGTTGATTTATGTTTCCCCTGTGCAAAACAACTGAGGGATATGGCAAATCTTTTTCACTCTCTGCTGAAATCAATTTTTACAAAGTCATCTGTAAATGCTGCAAATGAATATTTTTCTCTTGTTTGTTGGCAGGTAGATTATTAATAGTGAAAGTCAAGATGTCAATCCTAAAGATACTCATTTACTTTTGTCATTAATTTTTTTTTTAACCCAAGCATAGCTACCTCCGTTTTTTGTTGTGCCCATTGCAAGCATATAAAAACTAAGTTGTTCAAAATTATTTTTGATTTAATATAGGGAATTTTCCAACTTGTAAATTTGAAGTTGTCAGCTGGTTTTGGCCGGATATTAGTTATTGTCAATGTTATGTCACTGTAAAGTGTTGAAATTCCATTGCAATCTTAGTGATCTGTGTTTATGAATACAAGCTTATGTTGCGCATGATTTTATTTATGAAGTACAGAAATGCAATCTCTTATAATATTTTTTATGAAATCATTATCTAAATGCAACAGTAGTGAATACATTTTATACATTAAGAAAACTTTGAACATCATTTGAAAGGGTCAAACATGGCTTTCTGGCTGGAAACAATAGAAAAGGAAAAAGCAGACTTCAGTCCTCCTGAATTTTTGGTTTCAACAGTCTGTTGTGGCAACACGTAGTGCCCTGTCTGTTTGTATTACTGTGGACGAAATAGATGTAGATAAGCTTGAAACAAATACTATAACTATATCAGACCACAAATACGACATGGCCAACTGTCTAATTATTATTATAATCTCAGGTGAAATGCAGTTTTAAATGGATTCAGTCAAAATCACAAAACTGGGTAACTGCCAACAACTAGATTCCATATCTTTTCAAAGCTTTTGAAAAAAAAAAAAAAAAAAAAAAAATATATATATATATATATACACACACAACAGATAGAAACACAAATTGTTGGGCTGCATGACTTTGTCAGCATAAGATTTATAGATATATATTTTAAACAATGTTTACAACATGAACTGGAGACAAATGTCCTGTGTATCCCATTGATCAAGAAGGCTCTGCACTCTGATTGCAACTTAATATGGTAAACTTGCAAAGTGATTATCTCAAAGGCCCAATAGAAACTGTAAGCGATGGGGGCTGAAATTTTTGGTTTTTGTGGCTTCTCATACAACTGGCCTATTCCGTGTGCCAAAAAAAGGTTATGTATCACTTATTAAACTGCATATTTAGGTAAAAATCTTTTACATATCAAGACAAATTGCGGATGTTATAGCCTCTTGGTGGAGAGAGGAGAAACAGTGATGCATTCCAAAATTATTGTATTTGTTAGTTTAAAAAAATGTTTTAAAAAATTACATTTTTTCTCCTGCTTTACACTTAATAGAGACACATAACACATATATGGGACATACAATAAAGTAATTAAGCATTGGAGCAGCTTATAACGTGATGCTATATGTGGGGATTTATTGAAATCGCAAAACCAGTTGTGCTTTCAAATAATAATAATAATAATAATAATAATAATAATAATAACAATAATAATAATAATAATAATAATAATAATAATAAACCCTAAGCCAAAGGGGGAAAACTTTTGTTCCATGACTCACTGGAAAAGTAATCTTTGCTCACTCTACATCAAAAAACAATTGAATATATTATGAGGTTTGAGTGTTTGTGAGGACATTTACTTATTCATTTCCAACTAGCTAGCTATGATTTCATTCTTCGTTGACAGTTATGGCACTGATAATAAAAACAATGAAAAATAAGCATTTGAGTTTTGTTGTCGTTGTCCACTGATCAAATCATGCTGGAAGCGACATAATAGGCTAGTATTTGGTTCCATAATGTATTATTTAGCTCCTGCTAATTCTGTTTGCATTCAACGACTATGAAGGGTTAAAGTTGATTGCGGAATATATTAATTCAAACTATTGCTATTTCTAGCCTACAGCAGCTCTGATTTTAACATTTTAACGTAGAGTTTAACATTTCCAGTTTGAATGATCAAAATATGATGTCATATTATGTTTAAATGAAAGGAATGTGTGTTAAATAAATAGGAAAGCCATGGAATGGAGAAAATCCAGATACAGGTTAGCCTACGTCCCGCAACAAATTTTAAGGAAACATACGGTTCTCCTAAAAAAAATGTCCTAAATGTAAACAATGAGAATCCGACCCTTAAGTACTCATATGTGTTCGTTTTTGCACATTCTTGCACAAAGGTAAAAATAAATACATTGAAATATGTTGCTGATTGTCCAAAAATATATCGCTTTATTTTGGTGGGCGTTTGATGTTAAGATTCCGCAGCAGCGCCCCCTCCCCATACTCCACCCATACACATACATTCAAAAAAAGTCTTCATGACGTATAAGCTGGGAAGCACCCAGCAGAACGTGTGCGCCTGCGGGAGGGGCCGATAGAAAATGGCGAGTCTGTGCAAAAGGCAGCAATGCACGATCGAGAGGCGCGGCTTTCGGCAGGAACTTGACTCGTGGCGGCATAAACTAATTCACTGTGTAGGTAAGCTAATTTCCCATTGCATGGACAACCTGCTGTAGAGCCTGATTGTGCGGTGTTTTAAGTGTGCACTTTGTTTTGTATTGGTTTGTCTACAAAAATCTCTATCCAACCTTCAAGAGCAGCACGGGGCGGCTTTTTTTGTCTCACTCGGCTGTTTCTTTCAGCGCTTTGCCTCCCTCTGGACCTTCCCAAAAATGCAGTTTGAGTTTTATAATACTGCTTTCACATTATCGTTCTTAAATTTGATGCCAGTGTTTGTTTTCAGATGGTTGAATTACAGACCGTGTTTTAATGTATATGTCTAATGTACGAAAATACCGTTTTTGCATAATTTCCCATTACTGTTTATTTATTGTACGGAGGGTGTATCACGTGAACAGCGGGAATTGTGCTTCAGCCAATCAGGGAACGTTCTGTTTTGCCAGGGTGCGCGCTCCTCGTTTTTATTGTACTGTATTTTTGTTGGGGGAGGACAATGCGCGTTCCCCTTATAATGAAGCCCGGCTCAATGCAGCGCGTTACCCTCTTGCCCTCGAATCGGCACTTGGGGAACGCGCATTGCTGCAATGGGGAAATGTCACTGAAAACAATTGTAAATTTTGGGAAGGTGGGGACAGAGGAATGACAGTGAAAATGACATTGATTTTACACCGTAGGCAAGGACGTCTAATGTTCATCAAAGGGCGCTTACTTTCTGAGATTATCTTTTAATAATTTAAAAACTGGTATTAGCTCATCATTTCTAACTTGTATTTTTTTTGGATTACCAGGATGAACGTAATTGTTATTATCCATAGGCTGCTAACGTTAGCTACCAATTGACATTTTGGCTTTGGGAGACGCGCTTTGCATTTCTGGTAGAACATCTTAATTTGGTATCTTATCGGACAATTAGCCACATGCTTTGTTAGTAATTGTATTGGGCAGCGAAATTACAAAGCTAGCTGGCTAGTTGACTGCAATATTTCTATTTCCAATCAACACATCAGGCTAGGCTATTTTGGGATGTTAGTCGGTTAGCTTGGTGGCTATCTTGCACTCTGTATATTCATTCCCCTCCCCCTTGGCAGAATGTTCATTAGCTATCTTTAATCCGTTTAAATCTGTATCTAGGTAAATTCGATGTTATTGAGAGATTATGGTTCACTTCATGATGATCTGTTCACCCAAACGTTTGCTATTTTTCAACACTGAATTCCATAAGCTCCTTATATCGGTAGCAAAGCTAAATAACGCAGCTGGATTAATTCATTTGTTTGTCAAAATGTTGGATAACACTGTATCATTTGACCCATGTCAACAGCCAGTTAACTTCAATTCAACCATAAAGATTGCCGCAATTATTGAAAACGTCATGCGATTGTTTCCTCGTAACTGACAAATAAACACATTGCACCGTAAGTGAATAGAAGTGCGAATAACGTTGTCTTTGTAGTTAAATTATAATAATTTGGCATTCCATCACCCGCCCCTCCCCCCAAAAAGGAAGCAAATATCTCCCCCCCCCCCCCCCCCCCCCCCCCCAAAAAAAAAAAAAAAAAAAAGATGTAGGCTATGGGCTACTGTGAAATCAAGCTTGTGCAAGGGCTCGCATGTGCCTGTGTGTGTCTCTCGCAGTTTGTTGACAGTATATCCACTGGAGCTGTTGCTGCACCTCTGCTATTGATTTAGGTATTGCTGCATTGTTATGCGTAGCCATAGGTGAGATGTCGCCACAGTGCCATTCAACACCCAGTTTTTCTTATTTTTTCCCTGTGCAATTACAGTTGATATTTCTTGGTAATACGGTTTGCAGTGTTATTAGAGATCTGTATGAAATTAAATGCATTATGAGAAGAGTGCTTAGTTAGTGGTCCTGGGTGCATCAAGTGCATCTGCTAAATTGTGTTGGTGCTAAATCACGATAATATTAATAATACTAATAATAATAATAATAGGCCTAATAATAAAAAATAACGGAATTCGGTTAAAGCATACGATCTATTAAAAAACACACTCCCTGTGTTATTATTGGGTCCCTATTTATTTCAAATTAATGCACAGAGCAATGCAGGGAGGGGAAAAAAATGAGGAACCTGAGGTGTAGCATAGCTACTACCAGTATGTAACATTGTTTACATTGCCAGAGGTGCTGTTTGTTATTGACATTTTGACCCATGCGGAGTAATCTGCTTTTTCCTGGAATCTGTTTTACTTTCATCTGTGCAATTGCTTTCTATGTGAAAGTTCAAAAGGTTTTAAAATGGTTTTGAATGATGACAAAAGAAAAGGTTTTGTTGAAAAATTATTTTTTGTTCTTTTCGCTTACATACTTAATTTTCAGGACATTGCTTCCCCTACTAAATGATTGTTTATCTTTACTGCACTAAAGTAATGTGAAAAGTTTGGAGTCACCGCTTATCAGCAAAAGTACCATCTTAATCTCAAAGTTGCTTGTTCTTGTCGACACCTACGTGTTCATGGAACTTTTTCACCCCATGTCCCTGCAGAGTTCAGTGCAGTTTATCTGCAGTGGATGGTGTAATTGGTTTTGACAGAAATATTTCCAAAAGTTGTTTTTGCAGGTTGCTTGATTGATTTCCCTTTTTTGTCTACTTAAAAAAATTAAAATGTAAACTCTGTATTACTTTTCAAAATGGGTTTCGTACTAATTATTGTTTTTATACACCGTTCCATATAGACAAATGATTATATGCTGGTGAGGTGTTCTTTTGAATGATTCAGAATGCGCTTTTATTGGATTTGCCTGAGGCTCCTGACTACTGCTATATTCCATCCTTGACCCACAGATAGCCTTTGTTCCCATATCATTCTAGCCTTTAAATCAATGTCATTGGATATTTCTGTGAAAAGAATAATTGTTACATAGTTAACTTTTAGCGTATGCTATTGTTTTAATTTTGGTGGAATAGAGCTTTGCCCCCCCCACCGCCCACTGCTGTTTAAAGGAAATCTAACCTGTTTATTTAGGCTATGGTGACACAGACATAAAACCCTGTGTAAAGGAAGATCATGGATGAGAAATTTGCACTCTTGTATCACAACACATTTCCTGTTTTCGAGGCACACATTTCGAGAATGTACAATTCCTTTGCGTAAAGCCTGAAATGAAAGCATTCAAAGTGATCATGTTTTTCGACATTCAAGTTGCTAATGAGAAATATCTGATTGATAGTGTGCAGTGTTTGTAGTGTCTGGCCTGTTGAGTGCAAATTAGCTATTTGATGAGTGCATGAGAGAGTAGAGTAGCCTACATACACCTTAACTACTGTTCTCTTTGCATGTGGGTATGGGTGCAACAGCAGTGACTGCAGAGGCAAATTGGCTTTTTAAAATGTTTGAGTACATAAAGGGGGGAAATGTGTTAAAAAAGGGAAAATTTCATTTTTCCAAAATTACTTTGGAGAGTCTATTCAGCAGACATGGAAAGGGAGAGTGAACTTAGACTGGCTGTGTGTTAAAGAAAACTAAAAACAACTCCTGCGTTAATGGAGCTATTGTTTATTTTTCTTGTGAGTTGTGGCATGAAAATGGATTTTAGGCAGTTAGATAACGACCTTAGACAGGTACTTAAAGGGGCAGTTCACCTAAAAATTAAATGTTTAATTTTGTTGTGCACTACTTTTCACCGAGGTACGACAACTGTGTATATCTGTGCCAGTCTCAACCAAAGTAATCTGGGGCGCGGTGTCATCAGTGATAAAACGATGTTGAAACGGTGGTATCTGGGAGAGTTGCAGCAGATATCTAGAATCTCTGCAAAACTATCTGGATGATAGATAGCATTCTGGGTAAGTGGAAATATAGCTTTATTTCATTTTTAGGTGAGCTACTCCTTTAAGCAAAATTTTATTAAAGAAAGCTAAGCATAGAGAACAAAAAATTCATTCATTTTCAATTCATTTTCTTAAAACAACTTTAACTGTTCTCCATTAAAGATGAGCCCATGAACATGAAAATGAACTGTATATAATACCATGATTAGGATATTTTAATGTAGCTAGAAAGAAAAAGGATGCAAAAAAAATGGTTTGCCAGGAGGTATGTAGGTAACGTGCTATGGGCAGCTGTTTTCCTGACCACATGGGCATTAATTTGTTTTCATAACAAACGCAAGTACATAGTAAGATTTAGCGTTTGTTGATGGCACGTCCAACTGCAGCAATAATGATTTGTGTAGTGATGCGTCTCACGGTCAGAAGTGTACTCTTGACCATTCTAGTGCTTACTGTGGCCAGCAGCTGTGCTTTGTGGCGCGTAGCTGACCGTAGTATCACTGAGGGAGGGACGGTTTCTGCTGGAGTACTCCCCACCTCGTTGCATAAGAGCGTTTCCTCTGGTCAACTGGCGCTTGTGGGCTGCCTGCACAAGCTACATCATATCCGATCACAGGTTTGGTGGTGCTGTGTGTCCATTCTCCTGAATTGAAAAGTGTGTCAGTGTTGGAATGTGCCAACAAATGTTTGGGTTTTACAATTGGGGAGCAACGTGGAAAAATAGAGGGTAACTGATTCTATCATTTTCTCTCTGCATTTGAACAAGAGTCAAGTTAATAAAATAATAATAAAGTATTATAATTAATTAATAAATACGATAAAATGAACTGGTTTCCTTTCTTCTTTGTGAGCCGTTTTCTTTAGTTTTCTGTTTTCCCCCTCTGATGATTAGATGTAACTAAAGTGTCTCACAACTGTGTTTTATTTGCTTTCTATACCATTTACCATTAACTGACAGAATAGCAGATGATTCAAAAGATTTTTTAGTTAAAAATAATGGATAAAGTAGAAAATATTTAGACTTGGTGATACTGTTGATTGGCCATGCAGTCTCCATTCTTAATAAAAATGGTAATTCACTTTTTGTTAGGGTACCACTCATGTAATAAGATGTTTAATAGAAAGTTTGACAGTGTAATGAAGCTGTTCGAATGAAATGGAATTTGAATGCGTTTTGATTTTAGGGTAGAACTTGAGCAGTGCTTTTTTGCAATTCATATTACAGTTTTCTTTCATGTTTGCTCTCTTTTATGGCCACAGGCGGTATCTTTAACTATCAGTCACCCATTTTGGGCCTCACCAACAGGTATATTGTATATCTTTTTTTGTGTAATTTTTTGTACCCTTTCACTCATACTGTGAACCCAGTCCCAATTGCATGAACCAAAGAGTGCCATACATTTTATCTGTTGAATGTGGGAGGGAGAATGCTCTTCGTTATATGAATATGTACTTTGGTTTAAGCAGTACTTCTGCCTAAGTGCGGCTGCACAGAAGTCCATCTGAAGCAGATGCCTCATTTCAGAAAGAGCGCACCTTGCTTTGTTGTGCAGTTGAATCTGAATTGAGCTGATTGTGAAAAATGGCACCACTGCCCTATTGTATTTATTTCATTTCTTTTGGTGTATATATAATTTTGAGGAGGGATGTTTTAATTGCTTAGGATTTGGAGTATAATTTATCTGCCCATTGAATCACATGATGGAAGTGCAATTTAACCAATGTCAAAAAATCTAACTTAATTCATTTGAAAATTATTACGCACGGGGATGGCGAAACTATTCATTCTGAATGTTTAGCCTGGACTACTACACACACTAACACGTGGCCTTTTTGTTTACACACATGGCCTTGTTTTACAGTGTCTGCCATTCGCTACTTAAGCTTTATTCTGACACTGATAAGCGCAGAAAATAAATCCCTCCATTTTTTGGTCCTCTTGCTGTAGCATCAGGTGATGAGCTTATCAAAGATGGGGCCAGATGTAGGGCTAGTGATTTATCGTAGAACAAATGATTTAGGTTTTAAATATACACACATTCGCGTTCGCACGCACACAAGCTTACAAATGCATTTAGCCACTTGCACAGTTTTCACGTTTTGTCGTCTCAGAGATTTAAGTCATGAGCCATGATTGTGTCCATGAGCCGGCCGTCCTTATCAGTGCTTTTCACAGTAGGCAACGCTTTGCATTTCAACAAACTGTACCAATTTAGTGTCATATGACCAAAAACCTCACTTAATTTGTAAAAGTGCTTTCTTGCAAACTCAAAATGGAATTTGAGATGGGGTTTTTTTGCCACTAATGGTTACTCTCTTGAAAATGTTATACTGGCCAGTTGGCTCGTGGAGAATTTACCCCTCGTCTTAGCCACTGAATATTGTAGCTCTTTCGAAGTTTCTGTTGGGGTCATGGAGGTTTCTGACTAGTTTCATCTTTCTTGGCTGCTCTGTTTTGAGGGACAGACAGATATTGGGTAGTTTACTGGTAGAACAATACACTTACCCACTTCCTTATGGTTGACTTCACATTCAAAGAGGTTCAGTGCAAGTTTGTATACCTCTCTCCTGGCCGTTCACTACCTTTATTGCTTGGTTTTTTTGGAAGCTCCTTGAAGCTTTGCTGAATATTCACCACCTTACTGAAGTGCGTTGCAAGGGCTGATGCATTTCATTTTGTTTATTTATTACCACGACAAAGGGAGTACTTGCATAATCAAGGCATCTTCATTTTTTATTGGGAAATATTTACATAGGCCATTTTGCTATGCACACACATGCAAACTTTTAAAATGTAACTATTTGTTTTACTTCTTTAGATTTTCCTGGTCCATGGTGCGTTATGATAAAATAACTGGAGATGATTCTGGAATTTCTCAGAGGAACCACATGATTTGCTGTTGATGTGATGTTCCGGACACACATATTTGCTGTCAAACCCCTCCTAAAACATGACCATGAGAAATCTAGGGATGTCACTGCATTTTATATCGCTGCTTTCCTTTCATGATCGGCTGTATTGCACTTCTGTTTCATTTTTCCTTGATTAAATCAGATGTCAAGATTTAATTACTTCTTTCCACTTGCTGAGCTTTAGGTCACACTGCTCAAAACCCAAGATTTTAAAAAGAAAAGAGGTTTGTGAAATGACAGTTTCATAGCATTGTGCTCTCCATAGTATAGATCCTTGACCTTGTAAAGTAACAGTTTTTTGTGCAGTGCTATTCAGTGCTTTTTCACCTATTTGTAAAGGATGGAATCCCAAGCACTCATTTAATGTTCTTTTGCAACAACTTTAAATGGTTCCTTACAGCATTTTGGCAATTTTTTTTTATTACTTTCTCAGTTGGTGTTTTTTGAATTGGAATATTTTTATATTCACCTGTGGGTAGTGAATAAAGGGCATCACAGTTGCACATAGAATTGACTACCTGCTGGGACTTTTGTGAGTGGGTGGGCCAGTTCCTGCAGTCTTAACTTTTTCCATGCTCCAATTGAATGAGGCTTTTTTTTTTTTTTTTAGATCTTTTCTTTGCCATTTCCTTGCTACTGTCTCCTTGCCGAGACTTAAAAAAATGCATGAACAACATCTGAGAAGTCTCTTTGGGTGCTGAATTTCTCCTGTACTACATTAACAACTGTTTGTGTGGAAGCTTTGCATGGAATCTGGCAGTGATTCCAATGAATTTTTTTTGCTGCTTTTTGTGTACAATTTTTGGTAAACAGCATTACCTTTTTACATGGCATATTTGCATGGAATGCATGACGTGCTTAATATAGGATAAGCCTTATGGGGTGAGGGGGGGCTCTGTTAGAATTTAAGTCTTAAAATTAGTTTCAGTGTTTTGGGCGGCTGAGGAGACATACCAAGCATATTTAAGTATTAAAGCCTCTCGAAAAAGAATTGTTTGCTATTTTCAAGGATATTTCTTTTCGCTAATTTGCGGGCTGATTTTAAACAGGCCCCCTCCTGCCTTCCCTCTTCCCCTTTAATTAACGAATGTCTGCCGTTGCCTTGAAACGGCATCACCGCGTCCTCCAATCAGGATCTTTTTGGGACTAACATCAGTTGTCCCAGTAAACTCATTTAGATTTAATTTGCACAGGGGAAAGTGTAATTTTTTTTTGCCGCGAGAACAGCTGTAGTGTCTTCACACGCCCGACAGCGGTGCATCTGCGGCGGCCCGGATTTGCGCCGTGTGAATGATCTCCTTTGTGCGAGAGGGAAATAATGAGCCAAGACTTCATGTGAAAATCATATGATGAAACCGGCGCTGCTCTAAGAAGCGGGCAAAAAGACATAAGGGAAAATTTGAGGCGCTGATTGTGTCATGACAATTTGATCAGTGCTTGTTTTTTTCTTTCTTTCTTTTTTTTTTGCTTTTTGTTGGAAAACGCCATATAGTTTTGTTTTTGGATTTCGTTTAATTTTGTGTTTCCGGTTAATCCCACATCAGTGTAATTAGTTTACATGATAATCGTCATGGAAATGCTGTCATTACATCGTATTATTTGTTTGGTTTGTTTGTTTAGCAGCTTTCCAAAAAGCTAGCCCCTTGGCAGTGCCCGACATTGGAGACATTTAGCCTTCTTTATCAGTTCTCCATTTAATTCCCTCTAAAACTCCCTAATTAAAACAGTGTAATGTGTTTTTGAAATGGGTTTATATATAAGCCAAGGTGTGATACCAGTTCTGGTGTGTATGTTACTTTATGGGTATATGGCTGGTGGAGATTCAAGTATATGAACCTTTGATGTCCTACATACTATTTGGGGTTCTTTCATTTGAAGCATTTGGGGGAGGGGTGTACCTGGTCATGTTAAGTATAGCTTCTTCCTCTAGCCACAGAAACAAGAACTAATCATAGCAGATTTGGATATTTGGCCTTTATTTTATAGTGCTTGACAGAATTTTCAACAGGCCTAATTTCTCCTTCAGGCCCAAATCCAGCAGTAGCTTTGCTGCCAAATCTTATTTATCTTGAAGCTATGGCTCACCTGTCATTCAGTTTGGAAATTAATTTTCCTGTGTTTCTGATTCACGACATGCTGCATTTTAACTGTCAATCCTGGGTGTTGAAAGGGTGAGCTAGCACTTCATTGTTGCAAGCTGTATGCAAAGGCTTAATTGCATGAACAGCCTAGTGCTTTAAAATCTGTTTTGATCCTAGACCTTCCGGCCTGGAGGCATTGGCGGAAAGCACATCTCAGAAGAAGGCCGTTTTCTAATTGTGCACAACGCTTATTTGGAGATTTTTGTTGTCAAGGCTCATTTGACATTATCTTTGTTATCAGTGTGTCTTAGTCCTGGAAACCTGAGTTCTTTCTGAGCTGTAGTAAACACAAAAAAAAGAAACCCCAGTTCTTACCCTGTCTTACTGCTACAACCTCCTCCAAAACATACTCTGCCCCTTTTTTCACTGCACAGTCTACCAATTTGAGATTCCGTTGCGGGAGTACATGTTGACAGTGCTTTGCTGGTCTCCTTCTCCTGCTTACATTTTTTACATGCACATAAGTACCAGAAAGGTGACAGATTTGATGCTCAGCTGATGCTATAAATAAAGTGAAAATGTGAAGCTCAAAAGGTAACCTAATCACTGTCACCTGAACTGCTTATTTTTTCTTCATTTATCATTTTTTCTGCCAGTCTCACAAAGGTATACATAAACCCAGTAGCAAGTAATAATGTAAGCATGCTAAAATATTTAATTACACAAATCACAAATATAGTTGCATTCAGTGCTTGACTTTAACATCCGTCTGCCTCCAGATGAGGGTAGAATTTGGCAGGGGTGTGCAACTCTTACTAGCTACTTTGGCGTGTGACCTTTTG
This sequence comes from Anguilla anguilla, assembly GCF_013347855.1. Lineage (NCBI taxonomy): Eukaryota > Metazoa > Chordata > Actinopteri > Anguilliformes > Anguillidae > Anguilla > Anguilla anguilla. The sequence continues at coordinate 17,683,598 of NC_049202.1, forward strand.
GTAGCATTTTCTATGAAAACATTTCTGGTGGTTTACAAAAGTGGTACTACAACTCCCATGAGCACTGGGTGCACACTGTGGGCTCATCCCTTTGGCCATCCACTTCGCCCTCGTTCTCGCTGCTTCAGTGGGAGAAGGCGAACTCAGCTGAAATCAAACGGCAGGCGAACGCGGTGCTGCATACAGATGTGTGCGTACCTGTACTCACTGCGGCTTCAGAGTAATCCTTTAGTGACAGTCCAGGCCAGCGGAGAGTGATTCATATTCTTCAGCTCTGATCGGAAAACCCAGAAGTGATAACGATTGCAGCGCCAAACGCAGAAAACAACAATGGTTTGGTTTGGCATGAACTTCAACCTCAGGCTTTTCTGTGACTTGGACAGATGGACGTCCATGATTTCAAAGTTGCTTTAGTTTATTTCGCGCTGCAAAAAAAGAAAAGTCGCAGTCTTCGGGTTTAACCGGTGGCATATAGTGCATGAACCTACACCAGTGTAGTTATTGCCACACTGCCAATACTGGTATTTTGTAATTGCAATTTAAATGCATCAACAGAGCTTCATCGTTGACATAAATGAATATAAGCACATTGTACATGACATTATTTTTATTTGCATTGCAAAATTGTGCACGCTTCATCAGCATTATTTAAAATTGTGGATACATCTACTCTTTGTTCTCCACACAGACAGATTTTGTTATTTAAGGCTACATTTACACCGCCTGGTAAAGGTGACCCAATTCCAATTTTTTGCTCACATGCAGCACAGATCTGATATGTATGTATTTATTTAATGTTTATTTGATAGGGACAGATACATTTAAACATAGATTATTGTCAAACAATGTCCAATGCAATGTATCACAGCATTTATAGCATATGCTAATTTCCAATGCTTGTCCCTAGATGGGCTTTTCAAACACACACACACATAAAATCAAAATGTGAACTACGAACAGTAAAAAAACACATGGAATCTGATATTTTAATATTTTATATTTTTTCCGTTTCAGGCCACGTTCATATGTGGAAATAAATCCAATAGGAATCGGATATCTGACTGTCATTGAAACGCACAGATTTGAATTTCCCGGTCATTGCAATCTGCTTGTCATTCAAATTGTGTTATTCTCATACTTTCTATATATTAGGCTACATGCACAACCACTCCCCGCTGGTAACGGTGAATGTTATTAGAAGTTAAATGGAGGACGAAGGCTCAGTCCAGTGGCGAATACCAAGGTTACGTGCCTTTTAAGTAGGCCTATGTGGGGTGAAGAGTCTGCATAGGCCGAAATACAGGGGATGTTTATTGTGGACCAAAGAATGTTTCGAAAAGCAATAGCTTGAATTATTATTTCTGTCTCGTTTTGTGTCCATTGTAGGTGGCAATATGGCCGTGGCAGTGTGGTTGTTTACTTTCGTATCGGTAACCAAACGGGCTGTTGCAAGTATAAACCATGTAAACACTGGTTTCCGATATGGGTCACTTTTATAAGGAAATAAAATAATCGGTAAAAAAAAAATTGTGACTGGGCATCAAGACCTGTGGTGTAAACGTAGTCAAAATGCATGAAGCACATGTTTTGCTAAAGATAGAATTTTAGATTTTTTAGATAGATTTTGCTACTCACACACATAGACACACAGTTTTCTCAGGTTGGATAGCTATAATGGTTTCTGTTCAAATAAGGTTTGAACAGAAACTAGGTTTCTGTGCTAGTTTAGCATCACAAAATGGAGATTTCAATTAACTGCTTTGTGAAATATCCTAAATCATTACTTGCCCCTTTGAGCACGTGGCTGAGCATTTGTACTTGTCCAGTGACTGGTTTTACTTGGCCTGGGCACTCTCTGGAAAAATGTTTAAAGGTAACTTCCTAAATACAGAATGAAGCGTAGATTCTTGAAAGATGTTGTATGGAGGAACCTCCTTTGCAATATGTTAACCAATCTTACAAAACACTATAAAATAATCTTTTATCCTTTGTGAAGGGAAGATACACAAAATTGTATCTTGTTTCTCTGAGCAGTTGCAATAACAAAAAAATACAATTTCCCAAATTGTTGATGTGTGTATTTATGTACACATGCACACATACACACACACAAAAACATACAATGTACACATAAAATAATGTGGTTAGACTGTTGCTTGAGGGGGCACTGTCAATGTCATAAATAAAGGAATGACTCAGCATTTTGAAGTGGGGGTGGGGTTCGTCATATTGAGCTGAGATGTTCGGCTCAGATTGCTCTCAACCTTCCTGCCACCTGAGAACATCAGTGCACAGGGTGCAAGTGAATGCAGTCTCCTCTCTTACATTATTGGACCTGCTACTGCTTTGGAGGTGGGCCTTATAGGGTAGGCCTACATATGGGGGAAATGATTGTTTCTTGACATTTGAATTGCCGTACTTTGTCTAGTGTATGTGTACACTATTTTCTATTGTTTGCTAAATCACTCTTTTTGTTTTCCTGGAGAACTTTGGTGAAGTGTGAAGTTGCACAAAAATCGCTGCAGAGAAAAATCAGTTTTAAAAAAATAAATCAGTTTTGAATCTATGTACTTTTTTCCCCCAATTTTGAATGGCAAATTGTATCCACCGGCCTGTTACATCGCTGCAATGTCATGTCTTCTGTTTGGCATAGTGCAGACAAGCACAAGTCTCCTGAAACTGCCAGCCACCGCTGTTGTTCACACCACACTTCAACATTGTGCATCGTGCATGAGCTGTGCTCTCACTTTGTTGTAGGAGTAAACGCAGTGAATGCAGGTATCTGAGCTACCAGGAGGGGCATCGTCCTCGTGCAACGAAGCAGGGAAAAGCCAGCCAACTGCAGCCCTCTCACCGGTGGAGAGCTGTGTTCCCACCACGTCTCCTGGCCACAGTCAGCATTCGCACAGACGGGATTTGACTCCAGACTGTGAGGGCCATATTTGCACCAAGAAGTAGTACTTTAGCATAGAAGAGTCTGAATTCCCTTAATTCCTGTAAAAAAAAGCTGGTGAGGTTTCCGCAGTGTAAAGAAAGAAAGAGAGAAGCAGGAATTTTGGGATTCAAACAGCAAGTGATATGGTCTTCATGTATCCAGTAATGTGAATGCTGCATTTGTTTCTGAAGACTTAAGGATTTGAGAAACTGACCCCTAGCTTCACTGGAGAAGTGCTATGCAATTAGCTGGAAGAATTTTAGCTGATGCTATCTCTAATGGGTGTTTGGCCATTTATATGAAAATCAGTTTTTTGGTGCTTATATCAAGGCTGGTTTTTGCTTGATGGTGTTTGTTTGTGGGTGTGCACACATGCTCATGTTTATTGATAATTTAATTGAAAGTTTTTGTAGATTTTACACAGATATTGACACACACATGCACACACACTCACTTGTGCCTGGGCTCTCATACACGCACTCACAAACATCCAGGTTTTTTTAGAGAGTGTATGTTCCAAGTGTATGCTTTAAGGTTAATAGAACTGCTATGCCTTTGGGATAGCACTGCTCTCTCAACTGAGTAGATGCACACAGATGTAATCAGCATGGAACTAACAGAGAATGCAATTGGCGTAAAATATGTGCTGCCACATTGCTTGTGGGCAGATTGGGGCCCCGTTTATTTATTTTGCATTAAAAATATGTGCAAATCTCAAATCTCCTAATTTTACTTGACTTTGTGGATTAGAGCTTTGGGCAAAATGGAGCGAAGCCATCTTAATGTTGTGCTTTCCATAAAAATTTTTATGTCATAATTCTTCGTCAGCACCACCGCAGATTTTAGAGTGTGGTCTTTGCTGTTGTTTGTATTGCATAACCAATACTGCAAGCAGTTGGAAAAGGTAAGTAAGAAAATCTGTCTGGTTACTTTATGTCCCTGTAAAAATGTATCCTAATTTTTGAACAGTCTCTTAAAGGCTGTTCAGTAGTCTTTAATTAGTCAAAGACTTAAGGTTAATTCAAACCTTTCTATCAGAGAATGAAAAATAAAAGTATTCATCTTGATAAAAATTTAAAAAATACTTGTACAAATGTGTTCAGAGGCCATATTTACACAGAACTGATTTGAGAATGCATCACTTGCAGATGGCCGTTACATGTGCTTTTAAGATTATTTTTGCTATTAAGTTTGGTTAGTATTTCTCCATATGTTCAATGGTTGTTGTTTTGTGTTGAGGATCAGCATGATTTTGAGTGTTCTAATCCACTTTGTAAGCAGAAATGTATTTTTTGTGTTTGCTTTGATAATATAAGGGACTTCTTTATATTAACATATAAATTGCCAAAAGAGCGTCACCTCTGAAAGGTTTTGCCCTAACATTTTCTGAATATAAAGGAGCAGGAATTGTGGGGAATATTTTTTGAAGGGGTTGGGTTCCCACTATAAATAACCTGCATTTACTATTATTCCTTTCTAAAATCCAGCATTGGGCATTAAAGTAATGACATATATTTGGTGCTCAAACCTTGTCTTGGGCACTAATCATGCACATTAAAAGCTTTTGAAATCCCTGCTTTTTCTAATGGTTTTCATGATGCCAAATATCCGCATATTTGGAGCTGTCATCTTGAGCCCCCTGTTTTTCAGAGTAAAGTTCGACACTTCATTTGGATTTCCTTCACTTTCCAGCACAGCTGGAGTGGAGGGCATGGTGTCACTCAAATTTTTTTCCCCCCTTCCTTCTCAATCCAGATATAATTCAAGGGAGATCTAGGTCAGGAGAGGGCTAAATGAGATTGTTTAACCTCATCTCAATATAATTCTGCCACACTCTCTGTCAGTGTGTATAGTATGTTGGTTTAAAAAAAAAAAAAAAAAAAACTGTGGTGGGGGAGGGGGTGTGTCATGCGTGGGCCTGGATTGAAGTGGACTTTTAAAATCCAATCTGTCGCGTGGACCTGAGTAGAGGTCTGACACCCACACACACACATCATTGCCGCTTTGCACTTCAGCGGCATTAAAGCGGGTCGCGGAGATGTGCGGAGCCGTTCTGCGGCGTGTCTGTGTTTGTTTTTAATTGAGATCCAGGGATTCATAATTGATGCGAATGGAGGTGCTTTCGCCCGGCTCCCATGTTGCGCTTAACATTTCCTGACCTACATGAGCTCACGATCGGGCGAAAGCATTGTTCTGCTGAACGCCGGCAGGCAGTCAGCTCTGCATCTGTCTCAGGGCACCTGCCCGTGACGGCATTTAGCGAGGCTTATTTTTGCCAGCTTGTTAGACAGGGTAACGTGTTAAGTACGACACTGGAGGTTGTTCGTTTTAGCCACACCGGCGTCTGACGCTGAATATTGACATGGTAATGTGGATTACCCGCCCTGGCCTGTTTACTCTTGAGAATCGGCTGCTTTTGGAGGCATGTGCAGTCTTTTGTTTCTCTGTTCAGATGTAAAACTCATCAAGCCCATGCAGACCTACTGTGAAAAATGTCGGCTTCTCGGTATGCATTTCCTTATTATAATAGATTTTCTTTCAGTGTTTTGCATTTTGGTAAAACTTGTGAGAAAATCATTATAGCCTAATCTTCACAGTTTCCCCATGTTTTGGGAAAAACCTCAACTGAAAGAGCTTTTAAAATAAGGTGGTAGGTGGGCTATACGGCAGCTAATTTATATTTTGGAATTGTTTTGAAAGCATTAGGATATAAAATAAGCTACTATGCTTTGGAATCTGAAGAAATATCATTTGTCATATTTTTGGTAACATTTTTCAGGGGTCTAGTTCTGACAGATACACCTCTTTTGTTTCAGAGGATACTGTCATTTTCTGTATGATACCCTTGAATGAGAAACCGTTTGTGACTGGCAGGTTATACATACATCGTTGAAGTTTGTGTGTCAACAGAATAAATACATGTTATCCATGCATGTCTCTCTGCATTTCATTTCAAATCTAGGCTAATTTACAAATAAACAGATGAATGTTTTATCTATTTTTTTCCTTTATTCCCCAATTTTGACTGCACAACTACTATATTGATTTCTGTATAATAAGACGATAATATGGAATATTGACCCAGATTTGTGCCTTTGTACAGTAGAATGTCACCACAAGCAAAGTCTTCAAACTGTTAATTGCCAGAGAATTCTTATCATGCTGTATAGACCATCAGTTTTTCTAACAGCCTAATGAATCTGAATAGTTTGAAGGCCATGTACACAGTATAGGCTGTTGCTTTTTGCTACTAGGGCTTTTAAAATGGTGAAAAGTATTACTCCACAAAGTCCACATTGACTAGCTAGAGAAAGAAAGGCGAGCATAGATGTCGGCATAAATAGATGTTCTTTGTTCTGTGTCCTCACACATTGATGTTTTGCCAGTTTTAAATTTCAGTAATAATGATCGGGCTATTCAGCAAGTGTTCAGTTGTAAATTAACTTCAAACGGGGATGTCTGAAGGTGCTGGTCTGCTTGTTTGCTGGCTAGCAAGCCTGACTAACAAGCTGATTTCTAAATACATTGGTAAAGTCTTAATTAGGAGGATGTCACAGACTATAGTATCTTTCATTTTTCAAATGGTTTGCTGTACAAAAGGACAGAGTTGTTCCCTCTCATTTCAGTTCAAGAGCAGGCAAAACACCACGATTATAAATAGGATACAGATTGACTGATGTATGAGAAACTGAGAAAAATAGGCTATTTAATTAGTAGACATGTGGTAATTTAGCCTGGTGTCACTTAGCACATTATTCAAACACTTTGAAGTCCTTAGGTTAAGAATCTACATCCACATTACTGTAGATGAGTTTAATGCACAACTTTTTCCTTTTTCTCCAATATTCTTTTAATGGCTGGAAAATACTGAACTAATTTAGTCAACCTAATATGTAACAGAATGAGTTCATTACTGAGGAAAAATGTGGTTTTGAAAAGTTAATAGAGGTAATCTAACCAATTCAATTCTTTTTATACCGATATTTGCTTAAAAGGAGGCTATCAAAGATTTTTCTTGGTCAAGTACGAAGTAAAAAGGCAATTCTTATGTCATCTGAGACAATCTTGTTTCAGTTTTTATAGTTTCATGGTTTTGTCTGCCTTTGGTGCTTAGGTAGAGGTTCTTGTCATAAGAAACGTAGTCACAATGTGAAGGAATGGGTTCCCTTGACCAAGGTAAATTGCATCAGTGTATAAGATGTACAGTTACAATATAAGGGTTGTCAATTGCATTTGAAAAGAATGGTTTTCTAATCTTGCACTAAATGCAAGTTGGAAAATAGATTCTTCCTCCCCCCCCTTCCCAGTGAAAAGACTTGTTTGATAGCCTTGTTCTCTCCAGACTTTAGAAACTGCTTTTACTGAGAATGTTGCATGTGCTGTGTGTAAATTGTATTCAATCCTCTGTGACCCTGACAACCTACTTGTCTCCGCTCCCTGAATATGAATATCCACAGTAGGCGGTATTGCCATTTCAGCTTGTGGACAAAAAAACGGAGAAACATGCAGCAAAGAAAAGACATTTTGGAAGTGGTATAATGATTTATTGAAATTGCAGGGATTTCTTTGGGATTCAGTACAAATGAACAATGCCGCATGCGGGCAAAGCTTCATGCATTGACGGCTGTTAGGATCTGAGCTTTCCATTGCTGTCTGGGGTAGTAAACATGCTCTGCTGGGTGCTTTACTGATATGAGTGCAAGTCGTTGCCTATCTGGGTGAATAAAGAAGCAGATGCCAAGTATCATTGATGGTCAGGCAGATCCTTGAGCCAAAAATGCAATTAGGGAGACCCAACTTTTAAGGTAGAACAAACTGCAGAGGACAGATTAATGATTCAGTGCATGATTCAAAACTGTCAGTGCGACTTGAGCTAGTCTTTTTTTCTCCCGTTTTCAGCTACCAATTTTTTTCCCCTTTGTCAGAAATATCTTGTTTGTTTGTAATGGAGATGCATCTAATGTCCCATTGGGCATCATACGGGGTGCAAAAATTATGTACAATTTTTTTAAATCATAAGGCCATCCTATGGACTTCAAGGTTCACCCTCTTGCCATCATCTATAGATCATGTGGCACTGGTGTGCCAACAAATTGTTGTCATGACACAGAACTAGCTTGGTTTACTCCCTCCCCGAGCAGCCCACCTTTAACCCTGATGCTCACCAGTGGCTCTTTCTCTTTCATTTCCTCTTCTTGCTGCTAGCGTAGGAGATGGGAAGAGACCAACAAAGCATCACCACGGACTTCCAAAGAGTCAGTTGTGGAAGTTCCAAATACCCTCCGATGCATGATGGGTCAGAAGGAAACAAAGCTTGCCTTAGGGATGCATGGCCACGCCCGTGAAGGGTGAAGGGTGTGATGCAGATCAAGACCGAATGAGTCGATTTCGTAAGCGTCCCATGATCTCCTCAGGCCGCCTGTCTGTGTGACAGGGCCCAGTTGTCCGAAAGGTCAGCCGCGTGCCGTTGTGGTAAACGGATCTCATACGTTTAGGCACCCAGTCCACCTTCAGCTTCCTTGCCCGCGTTCTTCGCTGCTTTCCCTTTCCCATTTCCTGCTGTAGTGCCGCGGATTGCGTGGACCGGCAGAGCAGCCCCTTGGACGTACTTCAGCAAATTATTTGCTGAAAAGCAGAAGTGCCCCATGGTTCAGTATACAGGCTGAGGACAACTCCTGAGAGGCTGCAGGTGCAGGGCAATTGCATTCTCATTTTAGATAAGCTGGCATTGTTAATCGTACCGGAGCATAACCTATGAACTTTTAAGTCCATAGGCCTACTCCTTAGGTCTGCCCATCAGTCAAATTGCAAAGGTGATCCACCAACCGAATATCTGCTACTGTGCACGTAATATCTAGAGTGTGATGTGGCATATTACTGCAACTGCTGCTCTACGGTGAAATCCCTCGGTTGTGGTATTGTAAGTGATTTCCTCTTCACACAGTGGAACTGCTTAAACACTGTCAATGTTTATCTTCCTGATTCCAGATGAAGCTTATTGGGTGTGAATGTTTTTGGAACAGGGTAGCATCCTGTTGGGATCAGCTGAAACTGTTAAGCGGCTGTGTTTTTTCATACATGGAGCGATAGTCAGCGCCTCTTTCTGCTTATAGCCTACCTGTATGTATTCTGTTGCATTTTTCTTACTAATCGCCAAGGAAAACAAAAGAAATGAATGACTGCGGTATGCTGCACACTGTGGTAATTCTGGGAAAACCTTGAGCCCAACCATTGGGAGCACAGCATGCTAACACGCCTGACATGAATTATCGAGAATAGCGAATTCGCATTTCGGTTTCTGTAATGGATTTGTGTCCCATGCCAGAGGGATGTTCCAGGGAAGAGTCAACTGACTTCAAAATGCTTGTGCCCTAAATGTCATATCTTGAATCCCCCAATCTACCTAATTCTTATTATCTTTTATTACTGAAGGTATTTTCTTAAATGTGTTTTCTCCCTTATTTGCTTGCGATGTGGTGGAACCATTAATTAAAAAAAAAAAAATATATATATATATCGTTCTCTATTATGCTGGTTACATTTGTACATTCTTTTTTTCTTTAACAGCTTGGTGCTTTAGGGAGATTTAATCACGGTTAACAGCGTACCCTCCTCCCCTTGTTGCGTTTCTAATGATTATTGATTCTACTGTGGTTTCTCATTAACACTTTATTCAACACCTCTTCTCTCTGAGCAGTCGCTGTTGCTGCACGCCAGTGCGGTGGAAAGCCAAAGAGTGGTAGTGTTGCCTGAACGATGCGAGGTGCAGGTGTGTTTTCTTGCAGGTGTTCTTTAGAAGGTGTTCTTTTTTTTTTTTTTGCATTGGTCCAGGTATTTTTGGCCAAACTGTTTTGTAACTAAGTGTGCTTCGAGCCTTTTTGTCTGTCTGTATGTGTAACATCTGGTGCAGTGTTGCATACACCAGCCTATGCCTTCTGAACTGTAATGCCTTAAAAATCTTATGTGAATAGCGCTACCAATTTTTACAGAGGGTGCATATTCTATTCCGTTTAGGATGAAGCACTGGTATGGACACCAGCATTACATGTCAAACTGTCAAGGCAAAATTCAGAATGGCTTTTATATAAGAAACCATTTTGTGTTTTTTTTGTTGGGGTGGGATTTGCAATGTATATTTTTAAAATAAATACAAAAACTTTGCTAATGTGGAAAAAGCACAATTTATGTATGTAAATATTCTTGCCATGGTCCCTTTTAAAGTGAATTAGGTAATAATAATAAAAAAAGAGCCCTAAAATTGGAATACAGCACACAGCCTTTGCAGTGAGCTGTGTTTGATGTTGGACTGATACGTCAACGAAAGTGGATGACCTAGTTTCCTCGCCCCTGAAAATTTCAGAAATGGAATTGGATAACTGCAGTTTGAGAGCTGTGTGCAGCCAAAGCGTGCGGGTGGGGGATGGGAGAGGATGGGGGTTGGGGGCTAAAAACACATTTCTAATGCCATTGGCTTTTATTTTGGTGCAGGGTGGTGGTGGTGCAGAATTCCTAAATTATGACTGAGGCTCATTGATGGAGAGATGGTCCAGGGATGCTAGGTTTTACAATTATATCAGCCCCCAAGGCTTTGATTGAGGATTAACCATAGCTTTTCTCCCTTGGGTAATTACACCTTTTGTTGTATTTGGAAAATTTTTGTCACAAGTTGACCAGTCATTCAGAGGCATTGCACTGTATCTCCTCAGCTGTTATCAGGAAGCCAGTAATGGATTATTACCTTTTTTTACATGTAGTCTTCGGAGATGTAGAAAAGGAGATAATGGACATTGAACACAGAAGGAAGGAGAGCTCCTGAGGTATTTGAGTATTTAAAATGGAAATACGGGCGCATTAAAAATGGTCAGTAAATATCGGGGCTGCAGTGCTGTCAGATGGTGAGGGAATTGGGTTTGTGGCCCAGAGGTTGCATTTTTGATTCCCAGATCAGGGCACTGCCGTTATACCTTTGAGCAATTACTTCAGTACATTTACAGCCTTATAAATAGATACCATGTAAAGGAGCAAAGAAAGGTAAGCTTTATTAGTCACTGGATAAAAGCATCTGCTGAATGTAACGTACATAAAACCGATTATAGTTCAGACCACCCTTTTCTGAAAACTCTCTTAACAGCAGCTGTTCCAGTACACCACAAACTTCAAAAAATGTTTTATTAGTATTTATCGATTTTTTTCATAACCAATCTACAACGATTGAGAATGGGTCTGACATGTGAAACCATAGCAACAGTTAATTTGTTGTGGTACTTGTCAACGGAAAGAAGCAAAGTGACCAAAGCAATAGTATTTATCCACCAATATTGACAGTGCAAAGCTGGCTTACCACCAAACCACCATCTTAAAATGTCACCCATTGAAATTGAAGTATTCAGCCATTAAAATAAATAATTTGAAAAACACAGCAATCAAAATCATAATGTTTTTAACATAATTAAATAGGCTATAAAGACCAGAGGAAAACAAACACCAACATATTTGCTTATTTTATTCAGCTCAGATTTTAAAGGAGTTTTGTACTTCCCTCTGCTATTGGTCTGCTATTGCTATTGATCCTAAACGAGGATCTGCTATTGGTCTTTTGGAGACAATGCTTCTTATGTGAACAATATGGCAGTTTACATTTTAACCAATCTGTGGTAAGTCCGTTTAGTGGGCTGCCAGTCAGAAGTGAACTTGAAGTCAATATCATCACAGAACAGATACGGTCTGTCAGAGCTCCAGTCCCTTTGTGTTTAGTGATTATACGCTTAAATCAAACAAATTTTTATTATTTTCCTGTTCATTCATTAAATGAGAAATGAAGGAAAAGGTCAATGTACACCATTACTTTATGGGATGCTGTTTGGCTGAATTGGTAGAAAACATGAATAATTTTTGGTTGTCTTTCTTGTTAAGAGTGGTGCAGCTTAAGTCTCCCATATATACCACTTGGGGCTGTGTGGAGCTGTCAGTCACTACATATGCACCAACGGGCAATAAACACAGAATTTTCCAGTGAGGATCAGATGGAAAGTTTGACTGTCAGTGGATAAGGGTCTTGGATAAGGATCTGAAATTCCTTTTGTTTTGTGTTCTGCTGTTTGGCTGTTTTTGTATTTTTAAAAACATGCTCGTAATTGGCCGGTTTTTTTTTTTTGTTGTTTTTCTGTGCCATGCCCTTTTGGAGTTGTGTAAGCCCCAAGCCCATCCTTAAGACCGCCAATTCTTGGCATTCAGATTGCACCTGCGACCTTCAGCACATACTCGGCTACTTAATTTCACCCTTTAGTCTACCGCCTGTACTGTGCTGACATTATCCTGGAGCACTGCAATTCTGGCACAGCTGGGGCACGGAGTCTGCAGGTGCCAGATCGCAAAAAGGAATCGCTAGTGTGCAATAAGGAGTGGGTGACCCTGCTGAGCGAAACCCTTACTCCCTGGGTCACCCTGTAACCTGTAATTATGTGCCATGCCATGGAGATACCACTGTCCTGTTTTAGTGTGAAATTAACCCCTTTGAAGAGTAGGCTTTTTGGAATGTTTTTCAAAATTCTAAGTCAGTGTTCTAGAACTCCGTCGCTTTCAATTACCAGTAGTGATTGTTAAATCAGCACGAGAATGTTCTGTTAAGAACATTCTGATCACATATTGTGATCAACATGCAATAATATTTTTGTTCCATGTTAAGGTGACATTGACAATGTTCTTGATGGAAGGGGTTCCAGACAACTACTGAAAGTTTCCAACTTTTGCACGTTATTAGTTGGTTCAGATTTTTTAAAATGACTGCCCGATCCTTTTTTGGCTGATAAGGTTTCAAGTCATTAACTCAACATGCACATTGGATGTGCATTTTAGAGAATAGAGGATATTTCATTTTTTAAATTGTATTTTATTTATGATAGTTGTGAAGCACATTTAATGCATTTGTGTGAATGCGTCTTTGTTCTGTAAAATGCTATGTTCCATTTTAACAGTTAGGCTACAGCATGTTTATTGACCGTAGCCTACTTGGAGCTGGAACAGAAAAAATTATTACTGCTTTTGCAATTTATTTCCAAGGCCATGGTACTCAGCAAGAGCTGGGGTTTGGAATCCTAGCATCCTGAGGTTTTAGGTTTTTTCTGTTGTATGTTTTAGTGCACTCAAGTGCAGTGCACATAGCACAATCATCAGTGTGAGTCTATCAGTGAACAGCCTGCATGTGCGGTAAGGAGCCTGCTTTTTTGCATGTCTTGAGTTCCTTGTTTTTTTTTATGCCTTGGATCTTTCCTCGCAAGCCAAGTAGTTGAAGTTGAAACCTGAAACTTTGTCTGATTGCAGCCATGCTCTAAAACTGAGATAATGTATGTACATTGACTAAGCAATCAAGAGCAGCGGGTGTGTTGCCAGCTCAGTCAGTGATCGAAAAGGCCTCTCTCATTACATAAGGGACAAGTGGGTAATGAGCCGTGCCCCTCTCTGTGGTCCATGCATACTTATCTCAGTTAAGAGATGTGGTTGTCACCAAATGTATGTCAGCCTTGCTGAACAAGCAGGGCTGATTATATGCGTGTGTGTGTATACTTGTATATGAATGTCTGTATGTGATACTAGAACACATACACCAACTGTACATGTACTCAATGACTTGAATTATTCAGACCGAGTATAAATATGTAATTTTAACAGCTAATAATTATAACATTGTAGACCACTGCCCGAAGGATATTTGGTTACGGTGCTGATTATGGAAGCCGAAAAACATTGCAGCCGTTGCTAACCACTCAAGTTGCCTTCTTTCCATTTCATGCAAAGACGTAGCGATCTGGAAGCTGATTGGCAGCTCAGTTTTGACTGTACGTTGACAGTTTTTTTTTTTATTCGAGCTTGCGTTGCTTGGTTCTTCCTGATTATCTGACGGCAGAAGGAAAGATTCTTCTGCATTTAAACAGTTTTCCATTGTTTGTGTCGCTTGTGTCACTTGTTTTTTTTTTTTTTTTGCAAAGTGCTGATCAGCGCTGTAAGTGTGAACCCGTTGGATATGAATGTAGGCATTCAGGATGTGAAATCTAAAATTGTTTCCCCAAGTGCATGGTGTGTGTGTGTGTGTGTGTGTGTGTGTGTGTGTGTGTGTGTGTGTGTGTGTGTGTGAGACGAAACCAGATTTAAAGTAAACTAGCTGGATGATGCGGTTTGAAACGCACACTGTGCGTGTGTGTGTGCCTTTGCTCGTGTCTGTGTGTGCGTGCACTTGTGCCTGTGTGTGCATCTTTCTTAAGGGGGAGGAATAGCACATTATATTTATGCATCATGTCGGTGGGGCTCCCTGTAACAAGAGAAGTAGGTAATAAAGACAGATGAAAGAAGGTAGATACCCGATGCAGTTTTTCCTGCAGATCTCTGAATGCATTTCTTGTAGTCATACATCTGGTTCATTAGAACATGTAATCGGGCATCATATGAACATGCCTGTTGTGAGAAAATTAATAAACACGGTCTCTGCATCGACGCTAAAGGACCATGAAGCATCACGATCGGAGCATCCGTGAAGAAAGACTATCAGCTCGACGTGAAGCAGACAGGCTTTATCGCAGCAACTGACCTCTAATGGTTTTTCTGACAATTACAAATCGTCTGCCTAATCATTGTGGCCACATATCCCCATACGTCATACGTCATCTTCCACATAAGCCGGGCAATGCCATGGGAATAGTAACTGCATGAGGTTTAAAAGGCACATCCTCTGCTGTTTGGACGAGGCTTGCTGCACTTAAGGGAGTGTTTATTTATTTATTTTTATTTTTTGCTGAATACTTTGCCAAAAGAAAGAAAGAGTGTTGTGTGAGTCGCTCTGGAGAAGGTTCAATTCCCGTAATATAATGCAATGTAATGTAATCTGTAGGTTCACCCATTCCAATGAGGGAGTTCTTGGCACCCTCACTGAATGTTTCGCTTGTATGTGCCTTTCAGATGGAGGGCTTTTTCAGATAGGGAATTTTCCACCATGTGCACAGGATCCTCAATCTGTCCAATGAGGACATTGCTCAGCATCTGCATTGAATGTTCCTCTGTCCAATTAGGCCAGGCTTCCATGCCACCAGGGTCTTGTATGATGAAAGTGCTGCATGCAGTCTCTTGGGCGGCTTCACTGCTCCGTGTCCCTTTGCCTTCTTCGTCAGGAAAACTGGATTCGTATCGAAAACTGCACTCGGTCAGAAAGTTCAGACTCATCGTTCTGTTGAACGGATAAGGGGTTGACGTGTACGGACTAGACATAATATCACAATGTTTCTGGAGGGTTGGACTATGCATCACAATGTGTTGGTTTTAAAAAAATTATTTTCCATTTTTCTTTTGTGCCATAACAAACGATGATGAGTACGTTTTTACCAGACATGTAAAAGGCTTCTGTTCCACCAGCTGCGCTGTAGGCTGTTCTGTATTTCTTGTGGCAGAAACGCCGATATTATTGCACTTCCAATAGTTCAATGTAAAATAGATTGATGATTGCACATAGGCTCAATGTGGGGTAATGAATAGATGTGGGTTGCACGTGTCAGTGCTAACGCTTCCAGCATTTTAGGTGCCTGATCTGAGATTATCGCAATAAGGATGATTTTATTAAAATCATGTAGTATATAAAGTCTAGCAGTTATGTGTGGTTTATAGATTGGCGACCCGTGCACTGAATAATGACCTTATGCAGTGTTTTGTATTAGAGGCGTCTCGAGTGAACTACAAATAGTTAGCTGTTCGGGTGCAGACCAGCTTAAAGTCATTAAATCAGGATAGAAATTTCCTTGTAATATTTAAGTAGCATTGAATATTATGTCATATTTAAGAAGGTGTTTTTTGTGGTTATGGACTAGGTCCCCCCCTTTTCTCCATTATTGGGAAAGCTAAATCATATATGAATGCTGGGACCTTCACTATTAATTGGGGAGAGCACAGAGAAGTATGTGCTCTCTTCTGGAGCATATCTTGCCAAGTGCCACTTCTTATCACACCGGGCTTGCACAGAGATAAGCCGGGAGAAAACATTTAGTGTGCTGCTTAAAAGGTGGACTCTCAGGCACCCGCTTAACCAGCAGGGGTCACTAGCGAGCGATCACACAATGGGGCTACCGGCCAATGCCGAACTGTAGGGCTCATTAGTGTGCTAGAAGGATAACAGCGTCTTACTTGGATGAGACACCCAGCAGCCCCTATTGAAGGGATTTTAGGAAATCCACTGAAGTTTCAACAAAGTCATGCCATTCTTGTAGTCACTGTTTCTGAATATTTTTTGTCACGTCCTCCATTGAGGGATATCCTGAAATAGAAATACTTAACTTGGTTTAAAATGGGTTATAACTTAACGTATCCCAGAGCCATGCTTATCCCATGAACAACGGCTAGCATGGCTCTGCTCTTCTGAATTTACCTTCTGCCAGAAATCATATTCGCTTCATCAGGCAGTGTGCCCAAATTTAAGCCCCCTGATAGTTTTTTACCGTGTTCACTTACTGTAACTGTTCTTTTTGTGTGTGTGAACGCTGCAATATGTATTCATGCAGCCCAGTGTGGTTGCCAGGCAACAGCTGAATCCAGTATTTACAGTTAATAAAAAGTGAGTGACATTAACGCATGCTGTAATATTAGGCAAAGAGGGGATTTGCTTTGGAGGAGGAGAGAAGAAATGAAAAGCTTGGATGTCTGCAAATGGAGACAGGGGTGTGTGTGTGTACGTGCGTGTGTGCATACGTGCGTGCATATGTGTGTGTGCGCGCACGTGTGTGTGAGTGTGCACGTGTGCGTGTTTGTGTGTGCGGTGGTTGTGGGTTATGATAAAATCATTGTGATTTGTTTTATCCGAGACACCTGTCTGCAGTGGTTATGTGAATGTAGGAGAAATGTAGGCCTACGATGGCCCCCAAAAATGTGGCGTCCACACCATCTCACCTTTTAATAGAAACGCCTTTTCTTAAAGGAACCTGTGGTGCCAATGTAAAAAAAAAAAAAAAAAAAAAATGAAACCTACAAAGTCTGGTCTGTCTGTCTGGTTTTATATCCCATTTCTTTAATCAGTCGTCAAAGGACCATTGTCTTGCTGTGTGATTGTCATGTTCAACTGAAGCACTTCCCCTGTGGTTCACTATCAATTTGCCTTATTTTGTCCAGAAGGCATTAAATTAATTTCACTTTACAGTCAGTCATACACACGTAGGATTGGGAGTGTGATTAAGAATTGTGTGGTAAACTGATAATTTATCAGCAAAGAGCCTTTGGTGTCCTAACTAGCTCATTTGTCAAATCTGTGGCATATGACATCGGTGCAGTGATTAGTTTGTATGTTTCCCTGTTGAGAATCCGTCTCTGACACAATCATGAGCTGGAGGGAGTCGCCAGTTCATTTTTAAACACATCATGCGGTGTGTGCCTCAAAGATGTATAAAAAAAAAAACGTATTGTTCTCACCTGAAAAGTTTCAGAATGCTGCATTATGTCATATTCTTTTCTTTTTTGCAGGGTTTGAAAGCATTTTGGAAGGGCTGTTTGGGCCAGGACTTGTAAAAGATCTTACCCTATTTCAAGGTAAGGAATGTTCTTATTGTCTTTGACAGTAAAGAAGATAATATATTGAGTCGCCTATATTAGAGAAAAGGTCTAGCCTGATCATAAGATGTAAGCTGTTGAGGGAAGGAAGACAGGCCTTTTAACAGCAACTAAGAGGATTTTGACTATTCATGTGTCATATACTATAGCAATTATTGAAAAAACCCTCTCAAACATGGATGACAGAAAGCAATCAAAGCTTGCTACTGGAGTGAAAGGAGTGAAAAGTCATATTGTATGTGTTTCATGATCTGTACTTCAGATGTGCAGAAAGCCAAATACCATTATAACACTAGGTTAAGATTTTGGATTTTCAGCAGTTTCCTTCTCTGTGGGCTTCATATTTTAACATTGTGGTGGCACTGGTTGTACCCACTGATTTCATGCCTGGGGAAAGGCTTTCGACCAAGTAGGATTGCAGTGGACTGGTTTGGCAATATAGCACGGTATAAAAATTGATGACTGAAATTGATGGATTGCTATAAAACCGCATTTTCCTTGTAGTGGCCCGCATAATTAACTAGCTATCTGATCTCCAGCCGTTTAATTCAAGACAATGTGCTAGCTAGCCTTCCACTGATAGCTATGGTTACAGTTGGCTAGCTATGTACTGCCAGCTTGTTTCACTGGTGGGTTTCACTGCTAGGTTTGGGGAATATTGGGTTGAGGTGTGTGGTGAGATGCGGTTAACCGAAGTGTAAAATATTTCACTTTTACACTTGGGTTACATTTTACTGTGGGTGGGATCACAGAATACAAGTGTGCTGTGGGCTCGCAAAGTTTGGGAAGTCATAAGGCATGACTCCAGCACCACATACTCTGGCAAACTTAGCGTAGTCCACACCACCTCCTGCCCAAATGACCTTTAAGCTCACAGGTCTCGTCTGGCTGCTTCAGTAACAGTAATGGCTAGGGGAGTAAACCTCAGGCTTCACAACAGTGGGATACGAATTCAATCGAGGCAACAGTTCGGTGTCGTTTCTTACGATCTTGTATCATTTGAATTGTATTGTAGCAAAACGATACAATATAGTAAAAAGCTATCATTATATATGATGAAACTAACGCAGTCCTGTCACAACGTACAAGT
This sequence comes from Anguilla anguilla, assembly GCF_013347855.1. Classification (NCBI taxonomy): domain Eukaryota; kingdom Metazoa; phylum Chordata; class Actinopteri; order Anguilliformes; family Anguillidae; genus Anguilla; species Anguilla anguilla. The sequence goes on from NC_049202.1 coordinate 17,702,197, forward strand.
ACAACCAAAATGAGGTTGGGTGTGCAAACACGGATTGCTGTCATGTTTAACAGAAGGACAAATGGCGCTACCACGAGTGATGATAAGGTTGAGTCAGGAACATTGCCAAGGATGTTGGTAGTTTCGGTTTTTGTTTCTTTTTTCTCTCTGAAAATGTGTGTTTCAATATAACTATGGTTTTAAAAGTCAAACTGCTATCGTTAATGATGGTTGGCGCTTTACCCACACTGTGAAACGCTAGTAACGTCCGCTCATGCAATCTGTGCGTACAACTGCCAAGTCCACCCCTCATCTGTGTATCTGGGGCTCACAGAATTGGACAGGTGGGATGGGGTGAGATGGATCTTACAGGACACATTGCTCTGTGTAGTGAGGGTGCGACAGGAATTGTACCTGTGATAGGCAGTAATATAACACGCTCAAAAGAAAAAAAACCTCCTTCACTGTACAACGATGCACTGTGCCTGTGCATGATTCACCATACCTGGCGATGATGACTAAAGTGGGTCTGTCATTTACAGAATAAAAGGCACCAAATCCATCAATTGCCCAGGAAAGCCCTCTTGTCTGAACAGTGGGAGTGGACAACCGTGCCTTGCCTCTGCCGAGGATTTACCCAATAAATTCAATTTGATAAGTGGATGAGTTGGCTTTTATCAAAAGGAAGGGCCACTCTCCCCGTTTCTCTCGCCTTTCCTAGTAACGCGCATTCACAGCCGCGTGAGGCGCGTATCCTGGTACCTCGCAAGAGTTCTCCTGAAATATTAACTTCAGCGCAATCAATGATGTATCGCAGGTCGTGCCTTTAAATAAATAAATAAACGAGTAATGTTTTCAAATTTCAGTTCCAAACCGCAGGGCCCGCGGAGAGCGAGTGCGTTAGCTGGACGTGCCACCCAGGCAGCTTAGGGGTGGGGCCGCGGCAGAACCGGTGCCACGTGCCGCCGTGCGTGGAGGATCCGGTTTTTATCCCGGTCACCCTCGGCATTTGGCTGGAATCGGTTATGACCGGCGCGCCGGCAAACAAAGGCACCTCTTAGGGGCCGTTAAAATGGCCCCGTAACACTGCTGGGCTAATGCGAGACGGCAGCAGTGTCGCGCAGCCATTTCTCACAGGGGTAAAGTTAATTGCGAATTTTAAACACCCATGCTTAAATCCACACAGGCCTGGGCCTTCAGTGCGTGTGAATGGATTTGTTCCGCTCCTGCACGGACGACGATGAGGAGATGGTGGGGAGGTGGAGGGGTGGGTGGGAGGGAGGGAGGGATGCAGTCCCTGTCTTGGCAACCTAAATTACTTGAGCTTAGTACGCTTATTGACATTCCAAAAAAAAAAAAAAAAACTTGACTATTAGGAAACCTGGAGCAGTCAAGACTGACTCACCATCAGAGAATGGTATCCCATTTCTGTCAAAATTAAATAAATATGGCTTTTTGGTATAAATCATGAATTAATACAGTAGCATATGTAAATGAGTCAATAAATTGTGAAATAATTACATAATGTTCAACTGAATATTATAAGATGTTGTTCATCACAATTTTTGCAATGACGCTGTTGTGTTTAATTGAAATTTAATTTCATAATTAGAGGTCTTATTTAAAAATGGCTTTTTTCAAAAAGCTACTTTTTCTGAACTTCTCTTTTTCCCCCCTTTTTCCTATCATATTTCAAGTCTGGAATAGAGAAAGTGCTATTACAAAATGATGACTTGCCACCACCACTGAACTCAGTAATTCTGGAACCACACAGTGCTGAACTGCTGGTCAGTGATGAGTGCCATGCAAGGCTGTCAGGAATTTATCAGAACAGCTTGACACAAATTTTTAACTGTTTCCATCAAGCTACCCAGTTATTTTGTTCCACTTGTTATGCCTTTGTTGTTTGTGGTGATAACTGTTTGAGGTTGAATGAAATTACAATCTATACCTTGCTTCTATTGCATGTTTATTTGCAAATAATTACTTTAATCTTAACCACAGTATCATTCTTTCATTGCATATCTTTTTTGCACTGGTTCTACAGGAAAATATAGTGGCTTGCAGCAGACTGCTGTTTTTTTTAAATTCCAGTTTTTTGATGCATTAAATAGAACAGTACATTTTTCATTGGCTGTGGACAGTCCATCTCAACTACCCAAATTCAACACCGAACATAAGTAATTTGTGAACATTTGACAACTGCTCAGTGTTCCAATGATGGATAATGGGCAACAGCATTTGGTATTATGACCTCACGTGCTGCACAAGCTAAGATATTCAAATGTGACTGTGTCAAGGTATGATTTCAGCTTGCATGTGCCAAAACCTATACCGTGACTGAAATTGTCAAAAATTGCATTCGTATAAAGCACTCTAACAAGGCCAGTTTACAATAAGAGAACGCAAACGTATGTTGCAGTCGTACAGAATGAAAACGCGTAATACCACCTCACAAAGCTGAAATTCATAGATGAGATTATTATTGTTATGCCATTGACATGAAAGCTGCTTTCTTCACCCTACAATTAACATGAAAATCTAAGAATGTATTGTTAAATGTTTTTTTTTTTTTTTTTTTGTGCGATGGTTGTTCAGTAATGTTGTATGTGTTGAAACTAAGCTTCCAAAGGAGGAAAAGAAATTGACTGCCATGGCAACCATCCAGACATGAAGTTATTATAGCTGTCTGTATTAGGCTTGTGTGGTTTTTTCCCTTTCTATTTCTTGCCAGATTGATTGTGTGGCTTTGCAGCGATAATGAGAAAGAACTTCTCATTTTAATAGGTGTCACAACCTCTTTTATTAATGTTTTTGTCAAAGTGTCCATTTTTTTATATATTAGTCGTTTTTGGCTCTTGATTCAAGATATGTTTTACTTTAAGAAATGTTAAGGGTTTGAAGGAACTGTGGTAATTAATGTGCTATCTTACTGTATGCTTGTTTCATCTGTCACAAATGCGGGCAGCGTGATGCTTTCCTCGCAAGAGCAAAAAAAATCTGACAATGTCTCGGTTCTGAAGTCATTTCAGTGCCGCAAGAATTGCCTATAAAAAAAAAATATTTAAAAAATGCAACAAACACTCCAGAATCTGCATGACTTGGAGGAGCTGTCCGACAGTAATAGGATTCAGGGGAGCAAATTTGTCATTTCTCTTCTAAAGTCATTTTGCATTATGGCCGTGTGTTTGTTTGATCTTGATTCGAGAGCCAGCAGCAAGTGTGGGCAATCAATTCCCTGACACAGATTTTGAGAGATGGGCAAAACTGGGTTATTGCAAGGTGATGATTTAAAGGGGCCGCCCGTTCTGTGCGCATTTTGCCGGTTTATTTATTTAATTTGCCTCGCCTAAAATATTTCTTTTGCAAAACATTTTCATCTAAAACAGTCAGTGCACAATTTTTTTTTTTTTTTGAATGGGGGAAAAAAAGCCGTATTCTTGCTGTCAGCTGAAGTGTTGAAAGGTCAGTTTTTCCAATCCATCTGAAATGTCTGTGCTTCTGGGTCCACAGATTGCGAGCCCGAAAGTGTGTCAGATTGGTCGTTTGATGAAAATTGTCTTTTCTGCTGCTTAAGAAGAGAGAAAGTGAAGGTAATTTAATCTCTTCCTCCATTTTTACTTTTCCTATAATAGTTAGATTTTTTTTATATCTACTAACATAAAATCATACTGTCGGTAACATTTCAGAAGTATACAGTATATACTTTTCATAGCGCATGGTAAAAAAAAAAATAATTCGTAATATAGTGAGACCTTGTTCTTTACATGCTCTCTAGAATGTGCACCTGTATACTATGCTATAGGGGTTTTTATGAAGTGTTCTCATAACAGATACATACAAGCAAATATTACTTTTTCTGTGTATTATGTAGTAACAATATTTATTTATTTATTTATTTTCTTGCTTGCTTGCTAGTCACAAAGACACAGTGGATAGTGCGTAGGTTTTGCTAACAGAGCAAGGAGCTCTTTTTGTCTTTCGTGGAGCTCATGAATAGTTCTTCTGTCTTTTATGGTCTGTGTGTGTGTGTGTTGTTGCAGGTGAGATGCCTTTTGTTTGTGTTGTGTACCTTCAATTAACATTAGTGCGTATAGATTGTGGTCTGTTTCCAAGTGCCAAGTGCACTGAATGGTCATTTCATACTGAACTTAAAACATACAACTCAATTTATTGTGTACAAAAGACATGCAAACACAGTTAAATGCTTAAATACCAAAACCACAGCTGTGGAAAAAAATCACGAAAATTGATGAGTAAGCTGGATATCCCAATACAGTCTGATTCGAATATGTGTTTGCTTCCATATTTCTGTGGACAGGGGTTGGGGAACCCTGTTTTTTTGTATTGTGTGTTGTGAATGGTTGTATTGTATAATTTAGTGGGGAATTACATTGTGTTATAGCCTGTTGTAATTTTTTCATTTACTGTTGTCTTGAATTGTATAGCATTATTGCAGTGTGTGTTTATTTGAATTATACACAATGTTGTGTTTTGTTATCACTGATATGTGTTGTTTTGCGTTGTGTATGAATGATATATTGCTGCCTTGTGTTGAATTTTTCACACAGGATTAGTAAAGCTAGCCCTTGTTATTGATGCTATTGCCGGCATTTAGAATGATCTGTATGGTCTGTATCTCTCAATTGTCAGTTTATAAATGAAGGCTTGTTTTCTAATAACCTTCCAACCTCCCAAGGTCAACCATCTGGCACTGAAAAACTATCTATATCTATATATATATATATATATATATATATATATATATAATTATTTTATTTATTTTTATAGGCTTGATATTTTATTCATTTGAGGGCTTTGCATGAGTACTGCAGCAGCCCCATGGAGGATTGGAAGTATTGATTCATTGATCTCCTGAAATGCAACCCCCCAATAGAAACAAGGGCTTAAATTGCAGAGAACAGCTCATACAGTTAGCTATGGTGACATACCTTAAAACAAAGTTAAAAAAAAAAGATTTTCTCTTGTTTTGTAATGTACCTATGGGTGAGGTAATTTGTGTATTTAGATTGGGGGGGCAGGGGGGTATTTGAACAGCACATGGTGTGATTACATGGTTTGATTTTATATATTATGTACATCACTTTGAGCTGCATTTTCATGTATGAGAGGTGCTTATATATATATATATATATATAAATAATTATATTTTATAACCAGCTATATGTGGCTAAAAAATACTGGTCAGCAATGTGTTCACAGAAAATGTCTGACATTAAATTTGCCGACAAGAGTGCACTTTCTTCCTTATGGAAGACACTTCATTGGGTAGGGCCTGGCCAGACATTAGCCATTGTCAGTGATACATGCACCCCTTACAGAAATGGAAATTCCGTGATGTATTGCAAATATTTTCTGAAAATATAGTGATACATATGTTTAACAATAGTGTATTTGGGGAAAAAAATTTTAAAGCGTTTCTGCATTATGTATTCTTCCAGTATTTTCAGTATGTTGAATTTTCGAAGGGGCCTGTACTCCAATTAATGCTACCTCTGTTGTGCTGTGAGATCTGCAATGTAGGAAATGGCTTGATAGCAGGTGTATTGTAGCAGTGTCTGTGGCACAGCAGTGACTACAGAGATATGGACACCAGTCCCTACACAAAAATTGTTTGTTTCTGTCGTTATCTTCCTGCAGTCAGTGCGGACTTTATCAGTAGATTTGTCTTTTTATATGGCTAATTTGCCCTGTATTAAAATATTAGCTTGGTATTACCTTTTTTATTCTCATTTGAAATGGGTCCCCATGTTTAGTTAGTTGTCTTTTTTGTGTTTCTTTAGGAACACTTGGTTGGCTTAAACAACCAGGTCTTGTTAGCTGAGGAGGACAGCTGCAAACAGGAACAGTCCAAAATTAACCGTCTGGAGAAACAAGCAGAAGAGTTCCTCAATGCTGTCTTCTACAGAAAAGGTATGTGTCACAAGTCGAAGCACAGAGGACAAAACCGAGCTTTCACTGGTGCATTGAAAAGCTTCTTTTCAAAAGGGCATAAATGCATATATATCCGAATGCGTGCGGACTGTTGCACTTTTTGGAAGTGGTTGTTATAAAGGTAAATTTCCACAGAAACAATCTGCTTTTTCAGCAGACAGAATTATTATTTTTTTTTGCCTTCGGGTGCTGTTGTTTCCTTCCTGGCGGTGTACCTTAATGTAAATGTTTTTGTACCTCCTGAGGCTCTTGCGAGGGGAGGGTTTTTGCTGCATATTGTTTGCTTTAACAGTACAGGAAGCTCTCACTCCCAACGCTGAGAATAATTCAACAGCCAAAGGAAATGTCTCCTGTCTGCTAGATCCATTATTGGCTTTGTCATTATTGAAAGTTGCATTCAGGAGTCCAGCCTTTGTTACTGAAGGCCTTTTTCCCTCTTTTTCTTATTACACTAAAATGTCTAACCAAGCTTGTAGGCAGCAAAATACATGTACTGTGTTTAACATAAGTCTGTCAGTAACATGCCTGTGGTGTGTGTGAGAGAGAGGGCAAAAGCGTGTGTGTTTGTGTATCTGTGTTCACAATGTGTAATGTATCTTTATTGGTTTTTGTTGATCTTTTCTCATGTGTGTCGTTGGTTTCCCACTCAGCAGATATCCCTGGCTTCTCAGACCCCCATATTCCTCTAGTGGCTCGCGAGATAATGCAGCGAATGATCCGGCAGTTCGCTGCGGAATATACCTCAAAAACCAGCTCATCTCAGGACTCCCTCCAGCCCAACGGGACCACCAAGGACCAAAGCCTGCCGAAAGCGCCCTCGCTCGCCCTCGCCCTCACCCCCGCCCCCGGCAACACCCCCCCGGCCTCCGCCGCCATCACCACTGCTGTCACTGCTGCTGCCGCCTCTGCCCAGAATCCCGTTCTCAGCAAGCTTCTCATGGCTGACCAGGACTCTCCTCTGGACCTCACCGTCAAGAAGGCCGAAATCGAACCCAGCGACCAAGGTACCTCGGCATATCTCTAAAACGGCATCTTTTCACAAACCGCTGAAGCATGGAACTCGAGCAATACTGAATCTCTGCAGCAAAAGGAACAATAAAAATGGTTAAATTAAGAAACACTGCACTGAAACTAATTGGAAAGCCACTTATGAAAATGCTGATTTAACAAGATCAAGAGTTTGCGGTCTATTGCATTCCAAGGCCTGCATAAAGGCTTTGTTCAAGAGACACTCCCCTCCTATGAAAGTTCTTATGAGCAGTTATGGGTTGTGAATTTATAATTTGTTTGCTTTAAGTAGATGCCTTAAGATACTTGGGCCTGCTTGCTTTATATTTGTGAGCATAGTCATTTGAAACCTTGAAGCACTTAGTTCACAACAGCCCAGATGAAAAACACCGCCTGTTCATCGTTTGCGCTGACCCTTAAGGCAGATCGATAGGATGGTGTGCATTCAGATTGCAGAACAGCCTAGTCTGTCAGATGAATTGCCACGGTCTTGTATTTCCCCCAACCCGTGTCCACTATTATTCCTCACCAAGGTCTTCTTTTCCACCACTGCCATGTATAGGACAGTAGGACTTGTTTCTGTTCATTTTATATTGTGGCTGTGCATTTGGAGGATTAATGATTGTGTATGAGTTTTGGAAAATGCTGCACACACAATACATTGATGACCTTGCTTTTACCAATCAAGAATGTTATTTTGTACATTTGATTTAACAATACATAACAAACACAAGCTCAATATAGCAAATATCTATATATATATATATATATATACAGTATATATATATGTATATATACGTTTTCATGTATGAGAGGTGCTTTTATATATATATATATATATATATGTATGTATGTATATGTATGTATGCTTTATATTTATCTTATTATATCCAAAAATGATAAATTCGCATTGATATTTTAACACTACATTTATATTAATTCATATATTTACATGTAAATTTGTTTGGTGCTGTCCCCCATTTTAAGTATTTTCTAAATGTTTTATTACTATATTTGTGTGTTCAGATGGAGTCCTCGATCTTTCAACCAAGAAGAATCACAATGTGGGCAGTGTCTCAGTAAAGAACTCTCATGGTTACTCTGTGGCGCCAAGGGTCAAAGGGTAAGGAGAATCTTTCTCACTTTGATTGGATAGTTTATTTTCCGTCCCAAACCTCTCCACGTCATTGTAATCTGCCGTGAAGCGCGTGCCACTGGAATGTTACAGAAAGTGGTCACTTTGTCCATTAGTAAATTCTCTCACATGTCCCCAAGACCAAGTTCATGCCATGTTAAATCTATTTTGGCATTGCCTGTTTGAGTGAATAAAAAAAAAAAAAACCTTTGACCTTCTCTTTAATTTGAGTAATTATTTCAGGTAAGTATTGGTAGTATTTTCTTCAGGTCCGTGTACTAAAACAGAATTATATATATTTCATTGGTGTTTTAAGAATTGGGTGGGTGCATGTAATACTTCATTAAATTTGTTACACAGTTTATTAACAAATTACCATAGATTTAAATTGAATGCTTTCCAAAGTTAAATTGTTTCAAGTTAAATATCCAGGTATTCCACTATATTCCACTTGTTGTGTGATTTATCCTCAGGTAGGTCAATTGTAGCTGTGAAAGGGCATCTTCTCGTAGGAGGTCTTTAACCTGTGTGGCTGAAATCAAATGTAACAGTTTGAGTGATCGTACTGTAAAAAAAAAAAAAAAAAACGAATCGGTCGGCCAAGAGGTAAAGCTAGGCAGCTAGGCTTCAGAGGGTGATGCTGAACACTGTCATTTTCTAGTGTGCCCAGAGCATTTTCCTGTCATCATGGGTAGGTGCAGTGGAGGGATAGTAAATAGCTATTTCAAATTCCGTTGGATAGGAAAGTTTTATTTCAATGGGACCACTTTTTGATTGTAAACATCGGATTTGCTCCTAGAAACATAATTCCTGCCATTGTGTGCTTGGTGTATCCAGTGCTTGCTTCATGTGACGTTGAAAACGGTTTGGAATTTTGGGCTTATCAGAAGAATTCAAATAAGGGAGCGTACAGACAGTTAGATCTATCATCTGGGGTTGTATTTTTCTTTTTGGTGATCTGTGGTACCTGTCGCTATTTTTTTAATCCCACTGCTCACCACAATAATGAAAAAAGCTCTCTTAGATTGGAATTACATTTTAATATCTTTGAGCATTTTTAAATTTGAGCTTGGCTCTTTCTCTGAAAGTCCCTGTGTCTGAAAACCTGGAGCTACCGACTCACCGCATTTGCTATTTTTTGTTTGTACATTTAGTTCATTTGGTTTGTTGAGATAATGATTGAATAATACATTTTTTCACAACACCTGAGAATGATCAGCTTTAAAGGTGCAGTGTGCAATTTATTTCAATTAATTATCATCGAATGACCATGAATCTTCAGCTGACAGAGCATGATATTCAGGACCTCAGTTGTGTTTGTGTCCTCTAAATTTTACTTTGTTTAATTCATGATCTGTTATCCTTCATTACGACTTTGGGAAGATGTAGGTTGTCTGGTTGCTGTAAATGAGTCACTCATGTCTACCAGGACTAACAAGGGGAGGTTACTAAATCATGTGGTTGTTCTCATTGTGTATTTTATGAATACATCTCTCATGTCAGTTGTATTTGAATTTTCTTTTGAATGGTGATGCAGTTCGCATTTGTTAGCAGGAACTAGGGTGAAAACCTGCATGCTGCTTCTTTAAGTCTGTGAAGAAACAGATATTGTATGAGGGCTGTTTTGCAGCCTGTAATATACGATTACGATACATAAAATACATTTATCTAGTTTTTTTTTTTTTAATATCCAACCAGCCAATCTTAATTAGTTAAGTAGACCAATTAGCATTGTTAATTTATGGAGCAATATGTTTAGAAATAAATCAAGGTACGTCTGGCGCTCGGAAATATGTCGAACACACATTTCACAAAAGAATAACACCTCATACTTGCCAAGTGATGCCAATCTTGGAACAGTGTTCAATTAACAGTTCAAAAGTAATTAGACGTCTAACTGGAATTAAAAACTTGTCTAACCCTCCCCCTGGAAACACTCTTACAACATTGGACTCAAACTGACCCTGACCCCCTTCTAAAATGGATTACCCCCCAATGCCATATAGTACCATGACCACCCTGCTATTTAAGTTCTGACAAGGTAATTTGATGCAAATAAACATACTTATGTGAGGAAGGGACAGACTCTGACTAGAATAGACGTAATTTTTTTTTCTACACAGTGCTGTACTAATGCTGCATGCTAACTTGTGCACAGGTGGCCAATCCTGATCCCGCAGTGTGTGCTTGTTGTTACTTAAATAATCTCTTAAAGCAGTTCATTGCATAGGTTGCTGATTTGAATGTTGTATACAAAAACCAGCAGACCCTGTGTCTCTTCAGGACCATGATTGGCCACCTCTCAGCAAGTGATTACATGGGGGGCTTCAACATTTGAAAGACGTTCAATACTACTTGACTCCTTCCTTCCCATCCTGTGTCGCAAAATGACATTTTCTCATAATTAAGAATTAAGAATGCTCGGTTGCACCTTTCTTACCGGATATCCCATCAATTCAGGAGGGCTGCAGAGACGTGTTTGTCTAAATATGAGCATAGCAGTCACCAGTTAATTTTCTTTCTTCCAGTTATCCTGTGTTACCATCTTGTTGTCCAAAATTCTTTGCAAAAGCTGTTCATGTATTCTCAAATCTCCGAAAGATAATGATCTAATCACATGCCGATGAAGGCTGGCGTTTCTATATATAAGCGCATAAAATGGCTGCTGTCAAACAGTAATTTTCCTTTTTGTTGTCTTGTTGCCTGTTATTAAATTTGTGGTGAGAGATCGTAATGTTTTTCTTTCAGTTTCGCTTGCTGTCTATTTTAAAGTTGTACTATTTGGTTGGGGAGTCCGTGTATACCCATGGATTTGCATTGGTTTACTTTTTGTGTTGTGTCCACATGCAGTTTTTATGCCCTGGGCGGACACAGGCCTGGCAGTTTTCGGGAAAGGAAGTTGTGCGTATGAGTCTGATTGGATCATCTGGAGATTGACGTTGAAAAGCACTTTAGATTTAAGATGCTGCGTTCCCCCGCTCGCAAACAGGGCGGCCTCGCCTTCTCCCAGCCTCCCCTGTCCCGCACTTTTCAGAATTTTCTGTGTTTGTGTTACATTTTTTATACCGAATGGCCGCTCTTTTCAGTTCCTTGACGTAAGGAGGAGGATTGTAAAAATGTAGCGCAGGAAGCATTTAAAGCAGGGGAGCAGGAGGGCCCAAAGGACTCGTGTTGAGGAGCTGTGCCCCAGATACTGGGTTTAGAAACGTTCACCAGAATGTATGATGTCTTTAGAAAAATGCCTGGAGTGTGCATGTTTATTTTAAGGGTAGTTTTAATTCTTCATTTAACATGTGCCCTTCATTCCCGATCACATGACCGCACGGTTTGCAGTTTTTTTCTCCCCCCCCCCCTCCTCAGAAGAGAGGGAAAGAGAACAAAAATAAGTCAATTCAGCAAATGTTTCCCTTTGGGTTTTTAAATAGGCGTTATGCACCGATGGTTACGCGAGAAGGAGAAAGAGAAGCGGGGGATGAAACAAATGAGTAAACGAGCAGGGCTTGATGGACTGATCTTAAAAACCGCTCGCTTTATTTGTCAGAACTTGTACTCCTGAGGGGAACGCGTTGGCACGCTACTTGGGTCTGCGAAGCAAGAAATAATTTAGGGCTGGGGTCCCCGCACTACACGTGTTTTCCGACTTGCAGGACTACTGTTATGATGTGCGGAGTTCTGCGTCCCTAAGACTGGCAAATGTTATTCCCGCTTGCTGCCACTCCCCCTGTCATTGCTCAACTCCAGCTTTGTCTCACTACCTCAAACCTAAATACAATCATGATACACCGTTAATACTTATTCAAGAATACATCATTTTTATTCAGTTTTAATATAAGTCAAAGTGTGTAAGCATTTACCGAAGGTCAAAAATGGTTAGTACTCGCCTTGACTCTGCTTGGCATTGGATCCTCCATTATGATTCCTTATGCAACACCTCATCTTCCATTTCATCCCAGCACTTTTTCCAGCACTTGGCATGGATGATCTGTTGATATTACTCAATGTTTGGCCTTCTCCCTCTTTAACTGCTCCCACAGATGTTCGATTGGGCTCAGGTCTGGTGACTGTGATGGGAATGCCATCCTAATAAGCCCTTGTTCTCAGTAATGTATTCTTGAATAAGAAGTATAATTGGAGTGTCGTAATTGGATTATTTCTCGATAAATAATGAAAACAACCAGGACTTGGTAGTGTCCCCAGACTTTAGGTCCCCACTTTGTGTGTGTATGTGTGTGTGTGCGTGCACGCACATATGTTTCTTGATTGGGTATTCACTTTTCCTTTTTACTGAATTGCAGGATGGTGTGGTTTCATCTTGGTGATAAAAAAAAAAAAATAGACACTCTATCAGAGGTCGCCAACCTTGGAGAGTCACATCTGCCTGCTGGTTTTTGTTTTCACCTTTAAATAAATGAGCAACCAATTTAGACCCAAGCAACAGGGTGACATGGCTTTACCATATAATAAACAGCTTGAATTCTTCATTTAAGCTCTGAGTAATGATGAGAATATGCATATGTAACCAGCTGTCCAGAAACACAGTTGACCACCCGTTTGAGGGGTTGTTTTTTATTTGTTGTGCAGCTTGCTATTCCACAGCATGCCAATTGTTCTCTGAAATGCAGCCATTAATTTTAATTGTTTGTATTTGAGTATTTAAATGTACATTTGCTTCACCTGGCTTACTCTTTTATTGCCGTTCTTGCTTGGTGGTGACATCACTGGCAAAGAGCTGTATTTAACAAATATTATGATGCAAATTACAACTGCAGTGCTATTCACGGGTGCTATTTTCAGAAAATTCAATCAAGGCTTTGCTTTTCAGCAGTGGCCACTCAGCATCCCCAGACACCCTTGATTCTTTCTTTATTTTTTTCTTTTCTGTTTTGGTCCATTCCCTGAACTCTGAAAGGTTTTATTATTTCTTTTGTCTGTTTGGATTTTGTTCATTTTGCCAAAGCAAGCTTTGTGTACACAAATGAAGTCCAAATAAAAAATAAAAAAAGGAATAACCTGACAGTGGTTTATTATTTTTTTTTAATATGTACGCAAATTAAGCGAGAAAAAGTGATGTTACCCAAGCAAGGTGTCCAGTAAATGAGTAACCACATTCTCACACCCCCCAAAACCCAACCCAATCCATCCCATCCCAACCCATCCCTCCCTAACAACTGTGCAAGCTCTGCTTACACCCCTTTCCTTCCGTTCCAATCAGGCGTCCCGTGAGAGCTGACCACATCTTTCGGGATGGAGATGGAGAGGACGGGCTGCCCCCGAGAAGCTTACAGGACGGGACGAGGGAGAATTTCGGAAACTCCACCCCCCTCAAGCCCCCGCTCGCTCGCTCGCTGCTGATCAAGGAAGAGCTGCTCGCCCAGAAACAGCGCCTGCTCCGTCCGCCCGGCCCCCTCACCAGCCTGGACTCGGCGGGCCTGCTCAACCACGGCCAGCGCCCCCTGCTGTCCCGGGACGGCTCCTGGAGCAAGTCTCACTTCGACAGCCTTCTGAAGCTCAAAGCTAGCAGCACCCTCAACGACCTGAAGGACCTGCCCTTCTACCTGGAGAACTCGGGCGTGTTCTCCAAGGGTCCCGGCCTGACCAAGTCGCAGGAAGCCAAGAAAGACCACGGGCACTCGCCCCCTGTCGACCTGAAGATACCGCAGGTGAGGGGCATGGACTTGTCCTGGGACTCCCACACCTCTGACCTCTACGGGTACGGCTCGCTGGTGGTGGGCCCGCACTCCGAAAACGCCCTGAGCAAGAAGCTGCGGGCCATCCTCCCCAAGCAGAACAGGCGGGGCGGCCTGGGGGGCATCCTGGACGGGTCGGCGGATTTCTGGGGGTCGGACGTGGAGCAGTCCACCTCCGGGCAGCAGTACCCTACCTCCGACCCGGAGGGGGATCCCAGCTCGAAACAGCCGAGGAAGAAGAGGGGCCGGTACCGGCAGTACAACAGCGAGATCCTCGAGGAGGCCATCTCCGTGGTGATGAACGGGAAGATGAGCGTCTCCAAGGCGCAGAACATGTACGGGATCCCCCACAGCACGCTGGAGTACAAGGTGAAGGAGCGTCTGGGAACACTGAAAAACCCTCCAAAGAAGAAGCTGAAGCTGATGAGGATGGAAGGGCAGGAGATGGTGGCCGACTCGGAACCCACACCCAGGGAGGAGGGCTCCCAGGGGGGCAGCGATTCGAAAGATGAGTAAAAAGGCTTAAAGAATAGCAGAACGAAACGAAACAAAAAAAAAATTAACGGGGGCTTCAGTTGTGCCAATTTTACTTTGCAGTATCTGGGTGAGCACAAACGCAGGGATTTAAGGAGAAAAATTAAGAACTCTGGAGAGAGTGAAATATACTAATCTGCTCATTTTACAGTGGTGACTTTGACACTGTAGAAGCATTTGTTGTTTTTTTAAGGTTGCAAAGCAAATGCATTTGAAGCCATGTGATTATGTGATACCATACACAAATTTTTTGTAAAGGAAGCTGATTAACCCACCCCACCACCCCTTTTCTGAACTTGTTGCCCCCTACTGACCAGGGCTAGCCTGTTTCATAGGGGCAGCAGAGGGCAAAAATAAAAATTTGTGGACTGCATGGGGGAAGAGAGGGGGGGTTAACCCTTGAACAAATTGTTTATGAAGTGCCCCTTGCTAAAACTCCCCCTCTAACAGGAAAAAGCATAGATAAGATTAAAAAGTGAAATTGGTAAAAAGAAAAATCAGTTCGAAGGATACTAGTTTAGTACTATTAAAGATAATATCACCAGGGATCCTCAACCCAGATTTAAAACATTATTATTATTATTATTATTATTATTATTATTATTATTATTATTATTTCAATGTCAGTTAGACAATGGATTTTTGGTTCATGAGAATTTCTATAAAACATCACTTAAAAAAAATATTATGCTTCATGCGAACCTTCGGACGACAAACGTACACAGCCTATTGACATAACAAAAAAAAATCATTCAGGGATGCATGTTTTGTGAGACTTTTCTTAATTTCCGAGTTAGTTTGCTTTGGTTTGCACTACGTGTTTGGTCGTGTGCTCTGTGAGGCTTGCCGAACCCTTTTCGGGGACGACAGCTCCTGGCAGACCTGATTACCTCTTAACTGCTGTCTCAGCAATCTGCACTTAAGGTCTGCTAGATACTTTCTGTTCCTCCGTTTCCTGGTGAGCACTTTTCATTTCAGATGCATTTATGTAGTTTCTTTTGTTTGTGGGGAGGGGACGTGCTAACTTGAATCATGCTAAGAACACACACACACACACACGCACGGCCATTTTAAGTTGAGGTTTTAGCAAGCGAGGCTGCGTACGTCCATTGATGATTTAAAAAAAAAATTATTTCCCGCTGCAACATCTTACTGTTGAAGTACATTTTATTTGGGCTGGGGGGCAGGACAGGAGAAGAATTAAAGTGGGGGTGGTGGGGTAAATTTAATATATTATAAATTATTCTACTGACTTAAAGCCAATCTTAATTTTGGGTTATTTTCGTTTTCAACTCAGGGTCACTGAGAACTATTAATCTGTTTTAACATTCTTTTTTTGTTCCTGAAGTGCAGTTTTCAAATTATTATTATGTTTTGCTCGTTCTTTTTTGGAACGGATTCATTTTGGGGTTGGGTTTGGGGATTGGGTGTTAAATCACAGCCATGGTCAATGGACTTAAGTGTGGAGAATTAAGAAAAAATGTTTAAGCTGATGGGCAGTTGTTGGGGATGGGGGTAAATATGTCCATACATTTCTGAAAATAGCACTTTTTAAAAGAGAAGACATTTGTGCATGTGTATGTGTGTGTGTGTGTACGTTTGTTTGTTTGTTTGTTTGCGTTTATGTGTGTGTGTGTGTGTGTGTGTGTGTGTGTGCACATGTGTACGTATGTGCACGTGTGCGTAAGTGTATGTGTGTACGTGTGTGTGTGTGTGTGGTGGGAGGAAGGTGACCACAACACAAAAGCTTTAGTGTCTGAATATGATCTGAAAACCTGCAGCTTGGACCCAAACAGATAATTTCTTTCAATTACCTCTTCAAAATACACTGGCTGACAGCTCGAATTGTCAGGTTTGGTGTAATTCCCATCCCTGCATCCTATCTGATAGGCAGAGGTGGAAATTCTCTTATAAATAATGGGGGTGGGGGGATCCTATTAGGGAAAAAAAATATGCTCTTTAAAGTCCTGCTTCATTTTCCTTTGATGAAAGCAGACTAGATGGCATTATATGCTACTTTTTTTACATTGCTTTTTAGCACTTACTCTGAGTTCCTTTTAAATAAACTGGCTCCAACACTGCCTGGTGCTCACCCAGTCTGAAGTGACAAAAAAAAGATTATTTTAAATAAATTGTGTATCAAGCATCTCCATTATTGCAAACTGATGAAACACTCCTTGCAATGTACATTTTATTTTACGAAATGGCATGCACCAATTCAGACTTTACAGAGAGTAAATATGTTGAATTTAGTACTGTGAGTATGTGGAACACACTGTGTTGTGTTTGCTGGGTCAGCGACAAGGAATGATTAGGGTAATTGTTTTTTTTATGGATGTCTTAAATTAAATTTCACGCATTATACAAATCTTGCAAGTATGGCAAATCTACTGTTAACTGACCAATTGACATTCTGTGTTAACCAGTTCAAAAGCATTGACCTCAAATCTGTTTTTTGTAGTTTAGCTACAATGCCTACTTTGTTTGCAGTAATGTTTCACTTGTGAATGAGGCCCTTTCAGATAATATTTTGCTCAGAATCATGCATCAAATGCATAAAAAACACTGTATTAATGCTGAGCATTTAAAGTGTCTAATTCGAATTTAGTTGTTGATTAAGTAGTATGTAAAGGTCCCCTTGAATCTTGAACTGTACTGTTTTAAGGATTTACTGCAATTAATGTTTAAATATTATTGTGTTATTATTTGAAAGCACTTGAGTGGGGGAGGGGGATGATTTTGTTATGCACATAACCTCTGATTTGTGGTTTAAATAGCTTAATTTTGCTCAGCAGAAACACTGTTTTAGATGCAGTGCTAAAAATATCTAAAAAAAAAAAAAAAAAAAGCATTCTGCTTTTTTGACTTGGGTAGTATGCTTTCATGAACACACATGCGCAGACTTCTGTATGTCTCTGTGCATAATATTTTGTTTATAAAATGAAGTGGTCAAATGGATGATTTTCCCCGTACGATTGAATGCACTTGCTAAATGTCATACTGAAGTGCAGGATTAAATTCAGTGCACTTGCTTCTAAGCCCTGGAGAGCAAGACCAGCTGTTTTATTGCCCTCGAACCATTCTCATGACAACTTTTATGAAAAGTTTACTTCGAAATTAGGTGTATGTTTCTCCCTTGGTCTTTCAAATAAGAATCGGAGAATTAAATAACATAGTTATACCTGTTTCCTCTCAGGAAGTCTCATCTGCAATTCCACATCCTTTCAATTAAGCATTTCTGGCAGTTCTGCCTTTCGTCGTTACTGTTTAGAAGCAGAGCGGTGGGATAGCGGTAATGCCTTGAGCGGCAGACGGACGTGGTTGATTGATTGAACAAGCAGCTGGTCTTCCAGGTCTCAAGAAAAGTGTTATTTTTGCGAGTGATCATTTGGTTGCTCTGCCAGGCCTGAGACATTGCACCGATAGTGGTTGGAGCCCTTTTCCTTGTCGTTGTTTCGCAAACACAACCAAAAAAAAGTCCAAAATACTCATTTGCATAGGCTTAAGGAAATGGTAAACTGGAAACAACAATTCATGTACCAGGGTGTAAGCTTTGGCACCTCAACGCATTTGTATGTGATTATAATATCTATGGTACTGTGGTGTGTGCCATTTTGTTTTGTTTTTTTGTTTGTTTGTTAATGCGTGATGTTTTGACTGAGTTAACAGATTCCCCTGTCCACAAAAATGTCCTTCTCGGTAGATCTCGTTTAGTTCCAGAAAATTTCCATATTCACGCAAATGAATGTAGAGACCAACATTTTACTATTTAAACTCTGCAAAAAAAAGGACTACTTCTTCCTCTTCTTTTTCTTTTCCTTCAGTGACTTGCTTTAAGTAGACTTTCAGGCAACGTTCACTTGTAGCCTTCAATGTATCTCAGGATAGTTACAGGAGGGCAGCTATATTTGTCAGTTAGAGAATGCAGACTTGACTACCTGTATGAAATGAAAACTATATATAACATTTTTAACTTGGCTTTCTGCGTCCAAGTGTAATACCTCAGTCTCGGAAATCACTTCATTTCCGTGCCTCTTACTTGTATCCCTCTCAGGAGCGTGTGAAGAAGGGATAGTTGATACTCTGGGAAAAGACCATTCCTTCTCTTGTTTTTGTTCACTTTCCTCTTTCGGGCAGGGGAGGGGGTGTTTCGTACTGTACATCTGACTGACCAATATTTGAACCCTTCTTATTCAGGTATGTTCACAAAAATCAACCTCATTGAATTGTGGTACAAACAAAAAAAAAACAGCAAAAAAAAATAGTTTTTTATTTATTTGTTTGTGCCCCTCAAAGCCTTTTCTTCTTAATTCCACTCTTCTTAATTAAACTTTTTAATGCTGGGTCCTGCTTTACTCTGGTGGTTTCCAGAGGCAGGGCACCAGAACGGGAGACCCTCTAGATGCAGGTTTAACTTATATTCAAGCTTCAGGTTTAAGCAACGCTGGGATATCTGATATGTGAGATCTGTGAGCAGGTATTGGGACAGGGGAAAATGTTCATTCTCAGCTGTTCATTCTTTTTAACCTTGTTTTACACTGCATTCCAAAAAAAAAATTATTTTACCTTTATGAAAAAAAATGATATATATAATATTTATTTAAATTTGTCTTCAGGTAATTGTATCTTTTTTCATTTTTGCCGATGTCATGTGAGATTGTAACTAAATCAATGCAGATGACCTCAATTTATAGTAACCATATATGTGCCATGTTCCCTAAATGGCACACAGTACCTTTGAGAAATGTCTATATATAATATAATATATACATATATATTGCCATGCTCATAAAATATTAAGTGTTTTCAATATGCCGCATATCCGATTGACAGTTGATACCTCAGGTCACACCACTACAGAGCAGCTGATTGTACATGTGCTAATATGGCAGATCAGGATTTTTATTACAATTATATTTATGGATTTGTAGACATGGTGGGAATTATTATTATTGTTATTATTATTATAATTATTATTATTATTATTATTATTATTAGTATATTTACTAAACAGAACCCAGGTCTTTTTCACTACTTTATTAAGTCTAGCACATCATCGGGAAAGAACAGCACATATGCGCCGTCAGGTTATCATTCCACACGCGATGGTGTGGGTGGATTACATATTATTACCAAACGCCAAGTCTAGCTCCTTTTTAGAACAGGTAGGCGAGACAGTGGAGAGTTACAGGCATGAGCTCTGATGTCTGTAGGCTGGAAACTCTGGTACACCAGTTACATACACACACACAGTAAGGAGAAAAACATTTTTCAAAAAAAAAAAAAGAAAACTAAGGTGACAAAAACCTGTCACCTTTGTCCATTTCAGTTAATTTAATTAGCTGTGTTGGGGAGAACTTGTAAAAGAAAGTGAGGTCTTGCGTGGGTTTCTTTTTTTGCAGGCCTCACACGATGGAAAGATTTCTTATTTTTTTATCAAGAGTACTTCAGCTTTGCTTCATGTTTCATGGTTCACACTCCTTGTAATAAAAAGATCATCCACTGTCCATTGTAAAAGTTTCCATAAGCAAACTTTGTTGCGAGACCCCTGAAAATAGGTGAGAAAAAACCTTTGCGGGGCTTTTCTTTTGGGGGTGGGAGGTTGGGGGAGGGGATGAAACAAGGATATGTCAATTTATGACATCTGGCGAAAGTTAAAGGCAAGGCACACTATAAAACTGCTGGGAAGAAGTCGAAGCTGCTGGACCTCAAAGCTTACTCCAAAATTGTAGAGCCGAGTAGCAGAACTGAATACAAGCCCACATTTCAGACGTGATCAAGTTCTCCCTCGGATGAAATACCTGTATACAATACAGTCAGTGACAACACAGTTGTGAAACCCAAGTGTATGCTTTTTCAATTGAGGATTTCCCCTAAGTCATATCACATGCAGAATCTCTCAGATCATGGGGGCTGGAGTACTGTCCAAAATCTTTGATTTAAAAGCTAATTGATTCATTAAATGTTCAGTCAGTTAATGCCAGTGGCTGATTTAAGAACTATGCATTGGGATTTTGCCATTGCTTGGGGTGGGCATGTGATGCAAATTGAAGCTGCTGTCACACTAACAGTAAGATCTACACTACAGCGCAATGAAGGCTGCTGTGTGTAAGGCTGCTGGTTCCCCCTTAGACTAAAGAGCTTTTGTCTCAATCCAGGTGTAATGTCCTTTGGCAAGTAAACAAGTAGTTCATGTTCTTTACTAGCCAAACCGAATCCTTAGCCTATATTCTTAGAGGACTACGCATATTGTTTTCTTATGATGAGAAAATGATCAAGCTGTGTAGTGCCATTACTTTAGTCAGAAGTGCATGTTCCTTTCCCCACAGTTATTCAGAATTTAAGATGATTGTGAGCCATTCAGAAGTTTTAGATTTAGTGCAGGAGTCACTTTTCAGAGATATTCAAGATAACCTAGGGAAGCATTATGATAAATTATGTTTCATCAAAAGCAGAAGGAGCAGGAGTCGATCACTGACTGTATATGAACAAGGTCATTCTTTGATGTAGAAGAAAAAATAATCCCTATTGCAATTCTAAATAAATGAAACCGTGAAAATTGACCCCGCCACTCTCATATTTACCACATTATTTTGCAAATTGTATAACCAGTGAAGGCACCAGAACAACATCTATAATTATTTCATTTTTTTTGCTTAACAAAAATCCTCTAGTTTATAATGCAGACTTAGAGCCCTGAACTAAAACCACCTCAGATTCAATTAAAACTCAAAGCTTATGAACGAACTGTATATAAAAGTCATTGACGTCCTTAAAAATTCTAGTGTTATTGGCTATCAAAGGGCTGCTCTTGAATGTTGCCAAGACAATCGTGCAGCAATGTTCGCAGGTGAAGGTGTGCCTCTCCTTTAAGAGCATGGTTTTATCTTTTTGAGCAAATGAAGGATTTTCTAAGCTGTGTTTTTTAAAAGCATTATTTTGTAGCAGTTGTCTTTCCCCCAGTCTTGCTTGCAGGTGGCTATGACAATTGAACATGCATTGCTTGTTTGTGTAGAAATCTAGCTTTTTAATGTGATTGAGTTGGTATTTGTATGGCTGTTTAATTGGTGGACATATTTTGCCTCTTTTTTTGACGTACAGTTCCAATGCATAAAATCAAAAGAATCCATAATGATGGTGAAAGTCAGGTGGTTTTCGAACACTGCCTGGGGCAAACAAATCCTTTCAAAGATTGTCACTTGAATTTTCTTTTCTTTTAAAGTACTCTTATTATGGCCCAAATAATTGTCATTTATGTGAATTTTTTTTTCATGAAACATTGTGACATTGTTATGTTTGAAAATTCCATTTTGAATTCCAAAAGACTGTAAAATAATGATCTTTTGTGGGGTGGAAAAAAAAACAAAACATCAGCCTGCCCATTTTGTTGTTATGAGATGGTGAGGGGGGATGTATGTTATAAAAGATTGGAAAGGGGTGGGGGTAGTCCTCTGTCATGGTGTGGTTAAGTTTGTTGTTTGAATTTGATTATAAAAGAATGGACTTTTGGAGACTGTATGTAGCACTTGAAATGTACAGGATAAGGAGATTTCTCACTGGAATCCACTTTGGATTTACTAGTCATTTTCTTCGCTAGGGAAAGTGGTTTAACAGGCATTTTTTTGGCACCCTGAACACTATTACTGTGTTTCTATGTGCGATCTGTGATTTTGCAAGGTCAGCATTTTCTTTTTCCCTTTCTAAAGTTTTTCCTCATCAGAATTTCGTAAAATTGGGCAGCAGATTTCTCAACTTATCTTCATAATGTGAGTAAATTCCCATTTTCATTTTTTTTGCGAGAAAAAAGAACTGTTATTTGGGCAGAACTGACATTTTATCATCTGTGTTGCAATGAACTGAGCTTTCAGGCATTTTTAAAGGAGAGGTGAATGCAGATTTTCTGTTGTGAAACTGATATTCATCATGTGATGTGCATTAATGTGATTTGTTTTACAGCAAATGTCTCACAATTTAAAATAAGGTGGGCCTAATTTCAGGAACTAAATCTCTATCCCACTGCAATATTGAAGAGCCTACTTCTGCAAACTTAAGGTTGGGCAGTTTGTGAATATTTTAAGGTCCTATTGAAAATTTCATGAACTCTCACAAAAGCTGCTTAATATTTTAAAGGTTGAGCTGTTAATTTTGTATGATGTTTCAGATTTGAGTGTTGGTGGTTGTTGCCTGAAGACATGGCTTGTTCAAAAACATTTTTGGGCTTTGATTGAAGTCTTCATCTTTTGTCTAGTCACACGGAACCTGAGGGGATTCCTGTTTTTGCTAGGTTTCTCCCACTCTGTTTCTTAAGTTTTATTTCTTCGATCACCACATGCCTGCCTTTTTTGGTTATCTACTCAAGTCAAGATACACATACATATTTTTTGTGTATGTATAGGTTCTTTGTGACATTGTAGGCCGACTCTGTATTCAGAAGCACGCTATGGGGTTAGGAGATAAATCTGTGAATCCGTTCTCTCCACTGTGTCTTGCAGTGAAAAGAATGAGAGAAAGAGTAACCACATATGAATGTTTCTGTAGGCTCTAAGTACAGTCAAGTTATGCTGTGTAAATACATTTTAGTTGCCATCTTGTCCAGAGCACTGAGCAATTACAAAAACCCAAGCTAATTAAAACAGTACTGTAGTGCATCCTTTTCACACTCTTCTTTAGTTATGCAAACTGTATGGGTTTTAAAAATGTTCTTTTCTGGTCCATTTCCATGACAAATACATATTGTTGTGTGCGAACCGTTTCTTTTGGATCGCAAGAACAAAACAACCATCCAAAAAATGTTTCAGACCAATACAACTGAGTTAGTGGCAATTTGTCTATTATATGATTTATGGTTGCTTTTCTAGGGTTTCAAAATGGATCATCTCAATGTCAGAATGACAGGTTCTGACACTGAGACACACACACAGGTTGCATATAATTAAGCCAAGTACCCTTTTTTTGTGATTTAACAACAGCTAGGATTGTAAAGTGCAGACTGTTTTAATTGCAACCATCACTAGGGTCTATATGTCACCACCAGGAGAGCATCCTGGCTTCATTCAGTTATCTGTGTGCCAGTGGAAACAGTGGGTGCTTATGGTAGATGCCAATGAGTAAGTAATTATTGAGAACTTTAACAACACAGTATACCTCAGAAAATCCATGAAAATCTTGACAGCCTCCATCTGCTGTACAAATACCGGGCATATGCAGTGCAGTCCATAATTATCAGGACAGCAACACAATTTTTGTCGTTTTGCCTCTGTACTCCACCACATTGGATGTGAAATGGGTTAAAGGGCAGACTGTCAGCTTTAATATGAGGGTTTTACAGCACTTTTTAATTCATAGTTCAAAAGTAATTTGACAATTGGCTGCTCAGCTGTTTCTTGGCCAGCTGTGTGTCTTTGTGTCATTAGTCCGTGCACAATAAAGCTAGCAAACGGTCTAGTGTTTGTTCTAGGTGTGGCATTTGCATTTGGAGTCTGTTGCTGTTGTCTCCCAAAATGAGGTCCAAATAAGTGTCAGTGACCGTAAAGCAGACCATCATAATCTGACAAATCACAAGATAGACATGGCCAAAAGACTGGGCGTGTCAAAGTCAACTGTTGGGCGTTGGTGAGCTCAAATGGACCTGGTAGACCACAGAAGACCACTTTAGTCGATGATCGAAGAATACTTTCAGTTGTGAAGAAAAATCCCTTTTCAACTGTCGAACAGTTCAAGAACACTGTCCAGGTTGTAGCCATGGATATGGTATTAAAGACCACCATGAAAAGACTATGCCTTCATGACCTCAGAGCCTTCATCACACATTGCAAACCATTGGTAATGAAGTCTTATCGGCAGATGAGATGAGTATTGACCTGCACCAAAGTGATGAAAGAAGAAAGGAACTGCCCATAATGCAAAGCACCGCCCTCATCTTTGCCTGAATTCTGTTGAATTTTGAAGTGTACATCTGCTCTGATCCAACCAAATGCCTCAAAACTCATTGGCCTGCACTTCAAGTTGCAGAAGCACAGTGACCCCAAACATACTACTAAAGCAACCAAGGCGTTTTTCCAGGCCAGAAAGTGGAATGTTCTTGACTGTCCAAGTGAATCACCAACTGAGCATGCGTTTCACTTGCTGAAGACAAGACTAAAGAGCAAACGCCCCAGAAAACAAACAGGAGTGGAAGCTGGCTGCAGTTCAGGCAGAGCATCGCTAGGGAATATACCCAGCATCTGGTGATGTCTATGGTTCACAGACTTTAAGCACCGATGCAAAGGATTTGCAACCAAGTACGAAATATGACGTCTGTATTGGAGATTTAGTTAACTTTCTGGTTATGTCCAGACATGCTTTTGCTCCCCTGAAATGGGGGGGGGGGGGGGGGGGACTTTGTTTAAAAAGAGCAGTAAGTACCTTAAAGTTAAGGCTGACAGTCTGCAGGTTAACCTCGTGTTGATTGTTTTATTTCAAATCCAATGTGTGGCATTTGCATTTGGAGTCTGTTGCTGTTGTCTCCCAAAATGAGGTCCAAATAAGTGTCAGTGACCGTAAAGCAGACCATCATAATCTGACAAATCACAAGTGTGAGTGCCAAAACGGCATAAATCGTGTCACTGTCCGAATACTTACAGATTGCTCTGTATATGTATGTTTATGTTGTTCTTCACTCTTTGTTTTTTTCTTTCTTTCGTTCCTCCTTTCTTTCATTCATTCATTTGTTCTTTCTTTCTTAATGCCAAGCACAACACGTAGCATGTAGTTTCAGCCAGATTGCTTTTCAGAATTCTTTTTCATTATTATGTTCTTGAATCATGTATGAAAAGTCCGACATTGCCATTGTTTCTTCCTGCTTGAGACATTACCATAGAGATGCAGTAACCTATAAGGGTGATACACATTGCAATATCAGACTTGCTGTTGAGAATGGGAATAAGAAACATGTGGTTTGCTATTCTGATTGATTTTCTGTTTGGCTCTGTAGCTGGAATACCTTGTGATATTGTTTTCTGTAGATGGTTAGAGAGCAAAACTCAAGATGACTAATGATATAAAAATCAACCCAGTAGGTTGATCTAGCATTCAAACTATTTGATTACTTTGGAATTCTTGTCAGGAGGTATCTTAACTGTTGTAATGATAAGATTATAACATCCTGACTAGTCAGCTCATCAGACTAAAATTTTTATTTATTTTCCCTTTGTCCGATGGGGCGGTCTTCAGAAGTGTTATTTGTTTGTAACCTTAGATATTCCTTCGTTTTTTCCTACTTTTAGAAACTATTAAAGTTTATTATTATTATCAGTGAATGTAAAACACTACTGTAAAAAAACAACTGAACATCAATTAACCTCTTACAGTGTGTAACTATACATTAAAATAGTAATACATGAAAAATATAGTTGACACACACATACATATATATATATACACATATACATACACACATACATTGTATATACTTCTCTATATTGATATATATACATCTATCCAGTGCAAGGATACAACTCAATATTTACTTCAGGGAACAATAGTAAAAAGAACAGTTATTACAATATATTAGATATTTCCCTTTTTTCTAGCCATGTGTCTTGCTCACCCAAACCCCCCCCCCCCCACCCCACTCCCACCCCACCTTGAATTTTTAATTAATAGTGGTGGGATAGAAGTTGGAGCGATATGAATTTAAAATGAAGAAAGTTAGCTTAGGTAAAGCCTACCAGGCCGCAGAGAGGGTTGGTTATTAAATGCTGTACAGACAGTTTATTTATGAAAAGAAATTAAAGTTTTTCAAGTGGATGTGTATAGTAATTAAATGTTGACACTACCATTCCATGTCTGCTTTTTTCAGACAGGATGTAATTAACACTCCTAAGAACTTTGATGTCTGCTTGCTGATCGGTAATATTTTAACATTTGAAATGTATGACATAATGAAGTTACTGCATTCATCAATTATAAAAATTAATATATTTTCTTTTTATATTTATTGGAAAGAAGAGGACACTTTTAGTATATATTTTTTGCATGCTTACCAGTGTGTGGGGTTTCAATAGTGTACATACCTTGCATTGGACCGTGGAGAAACTTGGAAAGTCTTTAGCAGCCACATTGAAATGACAGGAAATTATGCAAAACAAAGTCCCTTCACTTTGACTTTAAATTGACTTCAGAAATTCTCTGAATGCCCCAAAAATGTGTGTCACTGGTACTGCTTGCTGAATTTTTAACCTTTGTTAAAGCTTAGTTTTTTTTTTTGTTGTTGTTAGTTTTCTCCCTGTACAAAATATATAGCTGCGCGTGTGTGCGTGTGTGTGCGTGTGTGTGCACGTGTGCGCGCGTGCGTGTGTGTGGGAAATCTTTTGTCACTCATGCTGTCTTTTATTTATTCAGAACCTCATTCTAAGCCCATTGTCAGCTCTCAGATTCCGCAGATTCTTGTGAATTTTCTTGTGTATTCAGATTACGAGGCTCCAGTCTATCTCACTGTTTAAAGACAGACAGAAAAAAAGGAAACCCTCAGGGACAATTTACACACTGCTCACACTCAATTCAGGTACTTTGTCTAGATTCTGAGGCCTAGCAGTGAATTTATTTCTATTCTTATTGTTTTTGTTTTTTTTTGTTTTTAAGCAAAGCAAATTGAAAACAAGTACAGTTATACGAAGCTACATTTTCTGTTTGTTTTTCTATTTTTTCCATCTTTTTTTTCCAATCATTTTTTTTTTTCTTTCTCTATGTGTATAATGAATGTCAATTTAAAACTCAGTTCAGGTAACAATATTAGCCAAACTGTGTTTTGAAGCTGCATTTAAACTACAGCACACTGTGCCTCGGACCCTTAAATATAGTGGCATTCTGTTCTTTTATGATGACTCAACAGGTCTTTTGGGTCCTGTTCTCTGGCCATCTTATATATTATATATGAAATACAATTCGTGAAACCGTCTTTGCTCAGTACATGTAAGTATTTCAAATTTATGAACCAAATTAAACTTCAGTTTTCAATGGGACAGAGCTGCACTTGCCTGTCATGGTTGTTCTTTTACAGGTAAGATTGCGACCGTATAGCAATCTGCCCAGTACTGCTCATTTAAAATGGATACGTCTTGGGGTTTTTATTTTTGTTTGTTTTTCCAAGGTCTGCTGCCTTGTATGTTTTTTGTGGATTGTTTGCTGCTAGTCTAAGTTGACATGCATCTGCAGTCTAGCACTGAGGGCCTTGCCACATTACTTTTTTCTTTTTTTAAACAAAAACTCTTTCGGTCATAATCAAATTTGACTGCTGTTAGTCTCTTCATAAGATTCTGAATTTTATTTTTAAGGTGGCAGGTTGATGTTTATCATCGTTGTTTTGATACTCTTAAAAGCAAGATGTCCTCTTTAATTGGTTATACTGCAACGGTGACGAAAGGTATTCCTTTTTTTGTTGTTGTTCATGTTGTGGACGTGGCAATGGGTTGCTCATGGCAGGAAAAGTGAAATACTTACATGGTCACTTAGCTTAGCAGTGACTGAACTGTATACACATGCCATTTTCAGGGTTAGATTTTCTTTCAAATAAATCTTTGTATCGTGGTTTTGATATACCTCATTCCATCGGTTTAGACTGGAGAGCTCACAGTAGACCCCAGATCTGAGTAATTTTAGATGTTCAGAAAGCAGGCACTCCAAAAAACGTAATGGACCTCATTATACTCAATATTTACTGTTTACAGTTTGACAGAATTGTATGATTTGATATCTTTCTTGTACTGTAGTTTTATTTATGTACATTTATTTTGTACTGTGCGAGTTGGACTTTTATTCTAGGCTATAATCAGTGTCAGTGTAGTAGAGCTCCTAAAGGATCACAATAATTGGTTTGATTGCACTATTTGTTTTCTGTTTTGAATGCAAAATCAGATTTTACAACTGGACTAATGAAAGATAAGCTGTCTCATAATGTATGTGATTTTTAAATAAAATTTGATTTCTGTGGTCTTTAACATTTTTTTAAAATTAAAATAAAAAAATTTATTTTGCATTGAACGTCAAGCAACGCTGATTAATTCAGTCTTTGTGCATGTGTAAGGTTTTACTGGTTATGTTGTATTCTATTGGAGAAATGCCATTTTCGCAAACACATTTCGGCTGTAATGTTGTGTAAGGTAGTGTTCACTGGATGCTAGAATCTCTTCTTTTTAAAACCACTATTCTTCTAATAAATTTGTTGTGAAAATAAAAGTCATCCTCCTTGTATTTTTTTGTTCCATGGGTTGTGTTGTAATCACTTTAACTGATGCTGCTTAGCAGATGTCCTTATTCGTGTCACATTTATAGAACTACATTAGAAATTCAGGTTAAGTGCCTTTCTCATGGGGGTGAAACGGCCACGATCCAATGTGGGAACTGAGCATGCTGCATTCTGGACACAAATCCAGGCCCCATACCAGTGCTCCATCCACTCCTGGCTACAGCTTAGACAGAGAAGCTCCTTTTCTTTCATTTTTCCCCTCATAATTTTGACAGCTGTTATAGAAAAAAATAGCCGAGGAGGGGGGTGGGGGCATTTAAAAACGGCACGTGGACGCCTTTTCCATTTCTCCATTTTAATAGTGGTAGTTTCTGTTCATTTGAAAAGGCGATAGTATGACCCTGTTGTCGAAGCAAAGAGCACTGGTGGTGGAGCCTGAGGGTATGTAAAGAGGGTGGTGGTAAATATAAAAAATGACTTACAAATAACTTTTCCAGGTCACCCTCATATTAAATATTCATCTCGTACAGCTCTGAAGGCACCAGATGGACAGTGTATGTGTGTGTGTGGGCGGGGATTGGGGGGGGAGTCTTAAGACATTGGAATTTTTTTGGAGTCTTTGATTCAAACTTTTAACAAATTTGTAAAAAACAGAATTTTGAATGGAGATTTGTAATTCAGATTACAACATGACAATTTATACCAGTTTAATTTATACAATTTATACATTTTAAAAAATATATTTTGCATTCACAAAATGAAGCATATTTGAGGTAATTTTATATTGTTAACAGGATTGTAATGTACATTTAACCATGACAATTTTTAGGTACGAAAAGGTAAGTAGCATAATTTATTGTTAATTAAAGTCATAATCATTCATTTGTGTACTTTTCTCTATAGGCAAGAAGAAAGAAGGGCTATATTGTTAACTAAAGGGGTAACGGAATTGTTAACTAAAAGGGGTGGTTAACCTTTCTGTTTTACTTTTATCAATTTAATGATATTTGGAAAAGTTCACCGTATTTAACTGTATTTCTTGAAACACATCCCAACACATATTTTAAAGGAGTTCACATGCATTATACATGTATACACTATCACATGACAGGATTCCGACAGGATTTAAACGTTCACTCCAATCTAAATTTCAGAGTACATTTTCTTTAATTGATGTCTTTCAGTGAATTCCAGGACCTTGTGACAGTTAAGCATACGCAGTCGGCATCTTCTCTGGGGCAGTTCATGGGCAAGCTTTGCCCCCACCATAAGAGGCAGATTGTTGGTGCCTTAGGGTTCCTGCAGCCCAAACTCAAGACTGCGGCTTCCTCTGGTTTTCTGCAGCCAGCTGCATTCAACAGGCCCTTGCAGGCGTCTGGGGAGGTAGACTGTGGCCCTGTGTCATTGCTAAAAGACGCTGAGGTCCCTTTATCCTTGGCCCAAAGAGTTTCCTCCTCAATTAAAAGCATAGGTGGACCACCATAAATCCCTGGGAAGAAAACTGATGAACAAGTCCCTGTGACTCCCAAGTCCGATGCCACTGGGCAAGCTCTCCAACTTGCTTTGAATGTTTGGACATTGGGTAAGTGGATGGTAGCTGGAAATCATTTCTGCTCAAAGATATAGATGGAAGGGGAAACACATGGCTGGGTAATCTGGCACATCCATCAAGGAAGGATGTCAGTTTTTACCCCCGAAGCTTGTCAGAGGGGGTTACAAACTCAACTTATGCTCCTTTTTACATTTTAGAGACGGGCCACCGTAGTTTCAAAATACTGCTGCATCCAAATGGGGATAAACAGGGGCCCGGTAGATCTCAGCAAAAGCCAGTTTAAGTTTTATCTGTCATGTCCGTCTCTCGTAAGAAGTCAACAAAAGCAGTCTTTCCCAGGATGGAAAAGTGAGAGGGGGTTTTCTCCACCATCCAGGTACTCATTCCTATGATAGACATCAAATGACCCTGCTGGTCAGTTTGTGTACATTAGTAAACCTTTAAACAAGTGCTAAGTCCAACCCAAAAAAACCAGTTACTTATCGATGCAATGCTCGGAAGAGCATAAGAGGTCACGTGTATCCATGAATATTTGGAACTGAAATCCATTCGTACGCTAGCTGACAAATCCTGTGGAATCCTTATGAAGGAAACTGTCCTTCTCTAGTGACCAAATTACTCTCCCCAAAACATGCTCTTGCTAAACCAGACAGCATCCCTGCAACAGATATCCTGTTTAGTGGAGGTCTGGGCCAAGCGATTCTTTGTCAGGAAGGACAGATGAATAGGTAAGTAGAGGGGGAATCTGCTGGAGATGTAGCAACAGGTATCATGGAAACTAGTAATACAGGCCAACCACTCATAGAGGAGACATCTGCTCCCTCTTCCTGGAATGGGCATCACACAGAAGAGGCTTTTTCCCAGAATTGCATTAACCAAGCCATCCCAGATTGTATGTGCATAACTGACAACCTGGGTTTAAAAACTGATAAAGGAGCTTCAGGTTTGATGCTACCTGAGGATGGTCCATCAGCTGTGTCTGTAAAAGCCAGAGACAACTCTCTGGATGCAACTGCAACTGACATTAAGTATTTGGGATGTGAGATGGGGCAAAAATTGTGTTTACAAACCTAAGCTGAGCCTATCAACTCCATCTCAAGATTCTCTGAGTCAGGAATTAAGCATGGAGAAAGGGGGTTTTTAGTGAGGATGAACAGAACATATGCAATGACAATATCACAGAACGGGCAATAAGCAACCTTGACCCTTAGTCTCCCGCTTAGCTGGGGGATTTGTAATGTTGGAGAAAAAGCAAATAATGGTTGCGGAAGAGTCTGTGGAGAAGGTTGGGAAATTTATGGAAGAACGGACTCCAGCTATGGACTGAAATTTGCAGTGCTGTGTCAGCAGGATCAGCGGTGTTAGTCTAGCTGGACTGAGCACAACAGAAATTGTAAGAAGGAGCAGCAGTAAAAACGTGGGTCCTGCAGATTGCTGTTTGCAGACTAAGCTGCACAAAAGTATCTCCAAGCCCACAAGGTTTGCCAGCATGGCCAGGAGAACATTCCCTGAACCATCTGGCTGGCTTGTTCACAAACCCTGGGTCCAAATGCCTCCAGAGAGGAGATCCCACAACCACAGAAACTGTTAACTTCCTTCAGGATAATGATTGAAAGATGGCACCACAGAGCTCAGAAGGCATTGTATGTAAGCAACAGACTCCCTCCAAAACCCCAGGATACCAAAGTCCCAGAGATTATGGTAAGGACCAGACATAGCTACAAGATGGTGATGGAGTTTGGGATCAACAGGAGCAGTAATGGTAGTGAGGTTTTGACCCCCTTAGCTAGTCCTAGTACTGATCATAGGAAGAATTACCTTGAGATCAGTGTCAGTCTCTGCTCACAGAAAGAGGTGGTGGAGAAGGGCCTCCTTTCAGCCAGGAATGAAAGTTATCAAAATTATATTAGCAGCTGTTCTGCTGGAAAACTCTTAGAGTTCCTTGAGAATGACATTGAGGAGCGAGAGCATTAAGACAGTCAGACCTATGGGTTCTGCTGCTCTAATGAAGCATAATCAGCTGCTTAAATTACAGGGTTCTGCAAAGTCATTCACTGGCATCACTGATGGGGTAACTGAAGAGAGCCATGTGGATTATGTGAAGCCTAGGGCTTCAAGAAGCTTGGACATCTTTAGTTTCCAGAATTTTGATTTTTCCAAGCTGAACCAGCCTAAATTCATGAAACCGCTCCAGGCGGATGAACATCAACAGCTAATCATGAGTCTTAATGCCAAATACAACCAGATGAAGAACAGCTGGGTCCAAATGGGCAAGGAGGGGCAAGCGACACCAAGGGCAAAAAACAAAGCTGACTCAAAGAAATATGGAAGGTAAGCACTGGGTCTGCAAACCAAGGCTAACAGACAGACAGAAAGGCTCTCTAGTTCAGCAGCTCTTCGCTGAGACATTCCACCTACCCAGTGTCTATCGCTGGTTTTTACAGACATCTGAAACTAAGTCCCTTGTCATTGGCAGGAATGCTGATACACGCCTTCCATCTGAATTTCACAGTTCCTTGGGTCTAGAAAGATCCTCCTGTGAAGTTTTTCCCAGTTTACAAGCTGAACGCCTGAAAAAGCGCCTGAAAAAATTAGCGAGGGCCTCCCCAATCAAAAGCAACCCCAGGAACCAACAGCTCATAGCTATGTTCAGACAACAGGGTGGCTCTCTCAGCAAGGGGTCAGAAAATGTGGAACTGACCACTGCTACCTGCAGTTCCACAAGCAAGAGAACCTATACCCCTGATCCTCAGATGCAGGATGCCTCAAGCAAGCATATTGTAGCAGATGTTAATCTCCACCCCCACTTCCCTGGTTCTCTGCAAATATTCCAACATTCAGGAGAAGTTGCAGGTTCAACAGGACAAGCTTGAGCTTGTAGAAATTGTATTGCAAGATCTTGAATGTGCCAACATGAAGCCTTGTATTCCACCAAAATGTGTCTCTGAAAGCCAAAAGATTGCCTTGAATTCATCAGGGAAATGCAAAAAGACCATCTCCACAACAAATAAAGGACAAAAGACTATCCCCACTACATCAGACAATGCAAAAAAGACTGTTTCTACATCATTGGAGCACCGCAAAAACATTATTCCTATTACATCTGAGGAAGGCCAAAGGATTATCAGCACATTTGAAAAAGACAAAAAGTTGATTACCACAATATCTGAGAAAACCCTGAAGCCTAGCTCCACTGGAAAGGATAGCATACAAGAGAAAACCAGGGACCTTACAAGACTGCTGTCTTACTCCAATATAAAAGATCCTTGGAAACAATAGTTCCAGTGAAGAGGGTGGTTGCAGTAGCGTCAAAGCAAACACTTTGAGTAAAAAATGAATACAATACCCAACAGAGCTCTCTTCTATCACAAGCTCCCAGACCTGAAAAAGATTCCCCAGCTCCCTTAGAACCCAAAACTGAAGTAAGCACAAAAATAAAAGATAATCAGAGTGTGGGAAGAGAAACAATTGCTAAGTCTATGCAGATAAATACCCAAGAGACTCAAACACTGAAGAAGTTAGTTGAGAGTAGACAAACACAAAACATAGTGTCCAGACAAGAGCCGTTGTCTCTTTCCCGATAGACGGTTACTTTGAATGTTCACAGAGCTTAATTTGTGCACGTTTCATCGAGAACAACTTCTACCGAA
Organism: Anguilla anguilla; assembly: GCF_013347855.1. Classification (NCBI taxonomy): domain Eukaryota; kingdom Metazoa; phylum Chordata; class Actinopteri; order Anguilliformes; family Anguillidae; genus Anguilla; species Anguilla anguilla. The sequence continues at coordinate 17,735,921 of NC_049202.1, forward strand.
GTACGTCAACTGTGTATATCCTCGCAAAGTCTCAAGAAAAGCACACTGGTGTCGAGTGTAACAATTGATAGTCCTAAAATCCATAAGTGAGTTTTTGATCCATGGGTTCCCAAGGCACATTTCCAATGTTTTGTTTTTGATTTGTGCAGAAAATAATGCCTGTGGTTAACATAAGCCTACGTTTCACATTTTGTTCTAGTTAATATCTCAACCATGAATCTTTAAGCTGTTATGTGCTTTAATAGAGTGAGTTTTTAACAAGTTGCTGAAACTATAACAAACGGTCACATTCCGCCAACATCACATCACCACCACCGCCAAGTTTTGTACTAGTCCGCCAGCACGAGACTTTGTGCAGATATACACAGTTGGTGTATTTTGGTTGAAGATAGTTCTTGATGAAACCACACACAAATTAAGCTTGATGCACAAAGCTGTGGGAAAGAGACGCTGTTAAGTTTATTGGAAAATTTAGGCTCATTGGCTCATGAAGGTTTGTTGTATCCGGGTGAGCTGCAACGGGTATCTAGAAAACCTTTCAAATCTCAATGAAAGTATCTGGGTTGATAGACAGTGGTCTGGGGGCGGAAACATATCTCAGTTTCAGTTTTGGATGAACTGCCCCTTTAAGGGGTGTGGGAGGAGTTTTTGGATGTGAGAGGAAATGTGTTGAATCCCTATTTGAGGTGCTGCTGGAGGAGCACATTCCTCCAGGATTGCAGTCCCCAGCCCTCATAGTGAAATAAAGTGTGAACATGCTCATTAAATCAGGTGCATTATCACTATTTAGTGGTGTGAACTGAATAGATTACTATAACCAAGCTTTTCTGTTTTTTTGCGCACAAACACATATAACTGGCACATAACTGAGCACAACCCTTCTCTGGTACTTTGTCTTCTTGCTTGAGAATCCATCCTGGTCTTATTTTTCCCTATTTTAGCATTTTTGAGGAAACAAGGTTTTCCCAATGGCTGTTATACCTCAGATGGAAGTAATTTCTCCTTAGTGTTTTTTGTTTGAGATTTCCTACCCACAGAGAAACGCTTTCACATTACACCATCTTTCTCTGAACATTACAGAAGTGTTGCATTGCGACAAATAATGATGTTATTGTGTTTTATTCTCTAGTTTGATGTTTAGGCTGATTTCCCCCCTGAAACTGAAGCGTTTGAAGTTTGACGTGTTTGTTTTCTAAACTGTGAAAGCTTCCTAAGAGGTTTTTTTATGAGTGATGGCATGCTAAATTGTGTGACAGGCATTTGGAAAAGGTAGTATTCAGAATTGTACATTTTCATCATCACTTATTTGTTTTACGGACTACGAAAATGCTCCTTTGCATTACAGACCAGATCACATGACCTTTTTGGTCGAGAAAGGATTGTTTCGGCCATTATTGGCTGGACCGCAACAGCTGAGCCAGCCCTATAAACACGAATGTCTGTGACTGAGTGACTGAGTGAGTGATGAAGTTACACCGCGGATGTCTGTGACTGAGTGACTGACTGATGAAGTTACACCATTGGTCGGCCGGTTCGGTCCAGCCATATACTAGGTTTTGACCTGGTCTTTCAGGTTTTTCCAAGCATGAAGACAGATGAACACATTTCATGTTTGATTTATCTTTCAAAACCTATTTCCTAAAGTTATATTTTATTCTTTTTTATTTGACTGAAATCTATGTAACAGATTTTTATATACTTTTGTTCTTGTAATAATGCATAATGATGCCCTTACAGAATCTTGAACCTGTGCGTTGACTTGTGGCATTCCCTGCTGAATGAGTAGTTGCCTCCACAAAACCAATAATTTAAAGAAAAAAAAATCTTTATCATTTTATATGTTCTTTGAACATACAAAAGAAAAAGAAAAAACACTGAATAAAGAAAGCCTTGAAATATTCAGGCGGATGCCAGGTTATTTGACATGTCAATGGATCTGTCTTCTGCTTAAGCTCCACTTTAATATTCAGTTGGTACAGTACAATGGAGTACTGTGTGATAAATCACTACAGAATCACTGACAGGTTGTACACTAAGCACTGTCTGAGAAAATACATGGGGAAGGGTGGGTGATGATGATGATGATGATGTTGCTCATGATGATGATGGGTGATATAGATTTTTTTGGAATCAGCAGAATAATGGAATCTCACTGATAACTGGGGAATCCATATGGAAATCAAGGCTATGGTCTGCTGGGAGGTGGTGGGTTACTGTAGGATCGTATAACTGTGAAATCCTCTAGCATTAGGAACCAGCTGTCAATATAGCAACAGATTTGTGAAAATGGGAACTGCAGATCTAGATGGTGTGTGTGCGTGCGCACATGCGCTTTTGCACGATTGCTGTGTGTGTGTGTGTGTGTGTGTGTGTGTGTGTGTGTGTGAGTGGGCGTGGTGCATGCATCCATGTGCTGCTCTTAACGGAGTTTTCTCACAAAGCTGTTTACGGAACACTGACCCCTGGTGGTGTTATGTCATAGAGCTACTGTACTGAGTACAACCAAAATCGTTTCTTCTTATTGTTCCACTTAAAAAATTGTAGTTCAGACCCCATCACCTTTGCCTGAAATTACTTTTCACTGAATGTTATGGTGGTTTTTAAAGATTGGCTACTGTGCTTATTTACTGTTTATGGGTTAATCTGATATAATTGATCAAAATATGGTTTTGCTTTCATTAAACATTGTGTTCTTGTACATGTGTTTCCATATGTGCCTAATAAAATATTTGACCCAACAGCATTTTCTTAATTTCTATATAGGATAGACCATGAATGATTTCACAGGCAATTTCAACAGTTTTCCCCCAATATTCCACAATGGTTGCAGCATGCCTTTGTGTAAATTTGTGTGATTTGTGTAATAGCTGATCATCCCAAAAAAAAAAAAAAAACGTTGTTGGTATAAATTTCATATCTACTCTTGACCATTTGAATGTGTGAGTCTTCACTCTGAGGGAGAAGGGACTGGTGACAGGTGTATTATTTGTATTTCTGGAGATGGGGTGTGTGTGCGTGTGTGTGTGTGTGTATCTGTGAGTGATGGGGGAGGGAGGCTACCCTCAAGAGATCCATTTGTTCCTCCTCTCCTGATGGTGAGAGTGAAGGGGGTGGGGAAGCCCCCCAATCCCAGTCCCCTTGTGCTGTCATAGTAAAATGGGGGGAGGTGCAGGAGCACGTGTATTGTTTTATGGTTACGATGGAACATAAATCACAATTCCAATAAATGGTGTGAACCCTGGGATTCACTTTGCTTTATGTGCTTTTTGCCTGAGGTGAGGGGGGCCAGCCCATTCACACTGCTTAACCACCCCCCCCAATTCTCCAATTTTGTTTCGCACACACCTCTCCCACACAAGGGCTGGGTTATGAATGTTTATACTTCAATGAGGGGGGTTTCAGAAATGATAATTTCGTTTTAGCAGTGGCTTAGGCAGTAGGAGCATGTATGGTGGGAGTGGAGGGGTGAAGGGTTGTACTGTTTCAGTGAGGTGAAAAATAGGAAGGTTCATCCTCGTGTCTTCCAGTGCAAGTGGGTCTATCAGACGTCAGTGGTTGAATGAGGATTTATATTTCCTTGTAAAAACTCTCACACTTAATACATCCTATTGCCGTGTGACCTGGGGTTTCAGGCAGCCTACAAATATATCAGAGATGACGTCATATGGTAGATTCACAATTCTTGTGCAAGAAAAAAAAAAGATCTTTGGAAGAAGATGACATGTTGGAGAAGTTTTTTTATTTATTTATTTTTTCCCTCTGGTGAAAATGCTATGTGATGCTTAGTGTGGTGCTACACCTGCACATAACATAGGCAGTTCTCTGAGAACCTGCTTTACTTCCCAGAATACCACATATCAATGAACGTCAACACAAACGCAAATCTTGCAGTATTTCACAATCGCCACATTCTTCGATGAAAGCACGTTTTTTATGCATTGTGTCTGAGACGCTTCATTCAGTGAACGTGATGCATTTCTCACTAAGGGCCACGTGTTGAAGATTTACACAGCCAAGCCCATTACAATGTCCTGAATGTTGTCCAATATGATCCATCTCTGACGAATACAGGTCCTCACCTGCATCTTCCCATGCATTTCACATATTTCTCACAATGGTCCACTTGTTCCGCCCAGGGGGTGCAAGTGGTATACTGAATGGAGAGACTCCAGACCTGCCAACTTCTGGTGTGTGATAGAAAGTCACTGGAATAATATGGCCTGTTCATTAAGACCTGTGATACTGTCCACTTGTGTTGTATAAGTTATTTGGTGTGCTGTGACTAATTATTTTATTTTAATATTATTATTATTATTATTATTTGTAGTTTTGCATTTTCAGATGCAGTTCAACAGTCGCTCCATCAGGTTTATTTCACTGAAACTCACTGCTCTGATGCATTCTGATCTAGTAGGTATCTCATATTAAGCTATGGCTATATAGCTGTATACACATTTTGTTTTAAGAATATAATTAATTGCAAAACTTCTCATGTTTTATTTCTGTGATTAACCTAAGGGAGCAAAGAGCATTCTTCTTCTTCCTCTTCTTTTTCTTCCACCTGTTCTTCTTCCTCCTCCTCTTCCTTCTATTCCCTACTGAATATGCAGATTTCTACCAATCACCTATATCTATATCATTTACCATCTACAGACAAGATGAGCCAGTTAACAGAGACATGAAATCTGGTTTAATAAAATCACACACATTTTAATGGGAGAAAAGGGTGGAGTTCCAGTAAACATTTGCAGGTGGCACTACATACATTCAGCACAACAGCAGTTTTTAATCATGGCCAACAACTCAGACTCACAGGAAGCGACAGAAGAACGCTATAGCCGCATCAGGACAAACCAGGACTATGCACAACTAATTCATGGAAGAGATGGTTGAAGGTGGTTTTTTTTTATTTTTTTAGTTTTGTTTTTTGTGTTTTTTTTTTCTTTTTCTTTTTAATTTTGCTGTTTTTTTCAACTGAGATGCATTCTGTTAAAAGTGAAAAACAATGACCACAATAATAATAATAATAGTAATAAAAAATAAATTGTTAAACAGCAACACTATTATTGTGAAGTTTCGGATAGCACTGGATGAATGCTACTAAAACTAAATGTTGGAGATGTGACGTGGTTCCAGCAAGCTGAATACATCGCCTCTGTTAACTGCATTGCTATTAACAAACACTGACCTGCTGTCTTGCGCCAGGACACAGCTGCAATGGCTTCAATATGTATAGCTCACAAAAGAAGTACATTCAATAGGGGGGAAGTAATGCACTTAATTACTATCTGCTCTGCATATTCTACAAGATAAACTCGTCACCCCAACAGGAAAGTACTTACAGTTTTAAAAAAGAAGTCAGCATGGTGTGACCCCCCCTCCCCCCCCCCCCCCCCCCCGGGATTTTTATTTAGTCTAGTCCTGTACAAACCGGTGCATTCACATGCCAGTGTGGGTCCACAGAGCACCCCCTGAACACTTTGCATGCAGTGCTTCTGCAATGCAGTGACCGGCCATTTGCTGTGGAGGAGATATGTGTTAACTGAACGTTGATTTTAGCGGGCAAGCAGGCGGGCGGGCGGGCGGGCGGGCGAACGGGCGGGTGGGCAGAGCCGTAACAGTGGCGTTTCCTCCGCCAATTCTCTTCTCCACCAATGATAATTGACTAAGCGTTCACTTTGGCAAGCAACCAGATCTAATTAGCGAAGCACAAATATTATCATTCTCGCTCCTGTTTCGCAACAGGACACTCAACGGGGAATTCTGGGGAGTGTTGTTTAAGCATCACCGTGCATCCTTCTGTTTATTCCCCTGTTGCGATGTAAATCCTTGACGAAACTAATAATAAAACAGGCAAAAAAACAGAGCCGGACACCACCAGAAAACAATAATCTGTTCTACATCTCCCATATTGCCCGGTAAAATATGTCAGTCTTTGTAATATTGAATTCTGAACATTTTGTTTTACTCTGGAGCCATGTACTGGATCAAACCCAGCAGAGAGTTTACAGGGAATGTGTGTGTGAGCCAAATAATAAATGACACCTTCAGCATGTGGTTTGAACTGGGTCACTACCGTCTTTCTTTTGAATGTTACGGATGCCTCACAGCTATTTTTGTTGCCATTTCTTAAAAAAATATTTATTGAAGCTTATTTCTGTGGTTTTTTTCCTCCATCTTTCTTTTTTAAATGAGCAAAAACTATAACGCCACACATTTATTTTTGTACATTGGATAAAATAAATAACGTAATGTCACACAGACTTCTAAAATAATTAGATATAATATTCACCAGGAAGACAACATACAATATTACATTTTTTCTAATACACTGCCCCCTGCAGCACAAGGCCAACCATTCACTACCTTATTTTAGTGATATACAAACTGGCTTTGCTTGACTGAGTGGATAAGAAACAAGCCAATGGACTAACAACAGGGCAACCAGTTAACAGCCAGACTGTCATTTCCAGTAGAGGCTTTCAGAAAAAGACCAATCTCTAATCTATAACATATAAAAATACTATACCAAAAAATGAAATACAAATATATATGTATATATATTAGAATCTGTTAGGCATCTCTGTAAAAAGAGGGCTAGAGGAGCTGGGTTACATAAGGAAAAATTAAAATAAAATCAGATGAAAATGAAACATAAAACCAATGCCAAAAATAACAGAATAAAGTACAAAAAAAACATTCTGCAGCTTATAACAGTAATTAAAACACTACATTTCCATATTTCCATTTTAAAAATCTTCCACTCACACTGCTCGCACAAGTAATACTGCAGTAAAAGGGGGGGCGGGGCTAGGGCTCACAGCCCCACTCCTCACTTGCACTGAGAGAACAGGGGGTGTGGCTTTACTCAATTCATAGCACTGCTAGGGAGTGCTTCTAGCCGGGGAAAGCTGTTGTCGCTGGGGAATGCCAGCTTCTGCCAGATGGCAGGGAGTCCAATGTGAAGGGCACTGGGACGCCTGGGGGATCCACAAGGCTTCCCTGCTGAGCCCTTCGAATTACATCAAACTGAGTGACCCTCTGTTCAGACCAGACCATGCCCTCTGAGACTGCGTGCATGAATGCGTGTGTGTGTGTGTGTATGTGTGTGTGTGTGCGTACATGTGTATATGTATGTATGTGTGTGCGTGCATGCATACTCCAGGCCACGTCTGCATATTCGGAAGCTCACGGGGAATTTTGTATTTGCACAATGGGAGAGAAAGGAGAAAAAACAAAGAATTTACATTACCGCAAAAATATGAGCAAAGCCGTCTAACGCGCCAGGCACGCACATCCATCAAGGGACAACGAGGCTGTGGCTTTGTTGCTATGCCATTTGAGTTCTGACAATTAAAATGATTTTTTAAAAATTACGCAAACCTTCACCGGCTGCTGCCTCTGTACTTTCTGAAACGGACACCGTCGTGCGATCACAGTAAACTGGTTTAAGATGAATGGTCCACACATGCTGCAGGACTGGGTGGCCAGCTCTTCCTTCGTCGACACGGTCTGCCGTTTGCGGTCTGTGATCTACTCTGCGGCCTTCCGCACTCTCTGTGAGCGGCTGCAGACCGGAGCTGCGGCTTTCCGTGCTGAGGTATGGGATGTGTAGTTACGTTCCTACAAAGTCACATGCAAGCCATCCCGCTTCATGACCTAAGCTAGGATAGCGTACATGTAATCATCGTTCATTATTAAGCAGTCTCAAATGTGTTCCAAATGTAAAGCGCCACCAAACCACCTGGAAAGCGACTATACAACTTTATCTGTACATGCCTTTGCATTATTGACATTATTGTACATGTCAGTAACCTTATGTGTGTGTGTTGTTTTTGTACGCATGTGTGCACACAAGCGTATGTGTTTTTCGCATGTGGATGTGTATGTGTGTGTGAGTGTGCGTGTACGTGCGTGAGTTTGCTTGTATGTAAGAGTGAGTTTGTGTGTGTGTGTGTGTGTGTGTGTGTGTGTGCACTCCATGCAGAAGTTGAGATGTGAAGGGCTGCCATATCTGCCATCCAGACAAAAACTCCCTGAAAAGTCCCACTTATTAATGTACAATCAGAGAGCTTGCACTTGGTTTAGGGGGAGAATGAACAACTTGGTGGTTCCCAAGCACATGCACGATTCCAACACCACCTGCAGTGCCTGACCCCTCCTCTAACTCTCTTCTGCCCCGCCCCGCCCGCCCCCATCTTTACGACCCGCTCTCTGATGGCAGCAATGGGATGACAGCTGAGGAAGAGCCTGCATTGGCTGTTTGGAAGGTCAAAGGTCAAACTGGGTGGGATTACTTTAAACACTCCCGCTAACATCTTCGACCCTTTAGAGCAATGTTGCAGACGCATGTATTTTTTTTTCTTTCTCTTGTCGGTTGGTAGTTTTGTATTTGTTTTATGTCGTACACCCTTGGAAGGGGGGAAAAAAAGTTCTATTTTACAAACATTGATGTTCATAATATATATATATATTTCTTCCATATATACTTTGTTATTCTTTCTCTCTCTCTCTCTCGCTCTCTCTCTCTCTCTGACTCCCTCCCCCTGGGGACCGGTGTGGGGGTGGCGCTACACGCACCCCACGCAGCCGCACTTGATGCTCTTCTCCACGTCCTGGCTGAAGGAGCTGCCGTCGCCGCACTCGAAGGTGTACTTTCGCCTCTTCATCCGCTGGCTGCCGCAGCAGGCCCCCGCCGAGCAGCGGCCGCTGCACTCCACCCACGACATCATGCGCGTCGTCTGGCAGATGGTGTAGCCGCGCTGCACCTGGTGGAAGTCCCGCACGGGCACGCCCCGGCACTCCGACTCTGGGGGAGACACGGGCGGCGGTCTGAGATCAGTCAACGTTCAGGCTGCTAACGAGGACTTCTGGACCACAACGCTGATCTGAGATCAGTCAACGTTCGGGCTGCTAATGAGGACTTCTGGACCACAATGCTGATCTGAGATCAGCCGACCCACAGGCAGAAAACATGGACTTCTGGACCACAATGCTGATCTGAGATCAGTCAACATTCAGGCTGCAAACAAGGACTTCTGGACCTGAATGCTAATCTGAGATCAGCCAACCCTCAAGCTGAAAACTGAAGGCTGAAAAACTTCTGGACCTGAAAGCTGATCTGAGATCAGCAAGCTCGGTCTGAGAGCAGCCAACCCTCAAGTCACAGACACAAGACAAAAACAATAACTTCACATTACAAAGACTGGATTAAATTCGGTAGTGAACAATATATATTTAGCTGTTCTATCTGTTTGTGGCCCACTGGCTGAGAGCATAAAACAAAAAACATCAGGGAAAGGTATTTTGTGGCACTAATGTGTTTTTTTTTCCTTCACAGTCAGTAGAATTGACAGCTTTACAAAAAAGTCCATTCAGGCTGTGATTTAAATCTCTGCAGGCTCTAACTGCCCCGAGTCATTATATTAATGCAGTTCAGGTGCCCTGGCTCCCAGACGCTTGGCACTGTTCTAAATGCCTTCGACCGAAATGGCTCAGGCCTATCAGGGTGCATTATGGTTGTGAGGGGGTGTAATCGACCGCCCACGCGTGCGCTCGCCTCACCTGTGTCGCACAGCTTCCCGCTGTACCCGCTGTCGCAGTGGCAGTAGGCCTCGCCCGTGTCCGACACTTGGCAGCGGCCGTGGACGCACTGCTGGCTCTGGCACGGGTTGTGGAGCTCCCCCTGCTGGTTGCACAGGGCGCCGCGGTAGCCCTGCTCGCACTCGCAGCGGTAGGACTGCATGTCCAAGGGGACGCACTTCCCGTGGACGCACCTGCGCGCACACAGACGCACGTAACGCACACGCAAACGTGAACGCAAAGGCACAAGAGCACACACACAAGCAAATGCACATGTATTTGTAACACACTTGTCATAGATTTTCACCAAAAGTCAAAGTCAACACTGCACATATTACATGCACTGTACTAGCAATTGCAGAGTACAGTCAATTGTTCTGACACATGCTTATTTAGAAAATTCCATATTTGAACAGCTTTCTCGTGATGCCCTGCACGGTTTTGGGCAGTACCCACTTGCTGCTCTGGCAGGGGTCACTGGCAGGCCGATCGCAGTGCGGGCCGCTCCAGCCGGGCTGGCAGTGGCACACGGGCCCCTCAGCACCATCTGGCTGGCAGATGCCATGCAGGCAGTAGATCTTTCGGCAGGGCTCGCAGCCTGGCACCACGCCCGGCTTCATCTGCGTCTGGGTGAAGTCCTGGAGCTCGTTGTTGATGTAGAGGTTCTGGATGCAACCGTGGAAACTGGAGCCATTTTGGATCTGCCACAGGCGGAAGGCAGCCGAGTGGATGTCTTCAGGCATACCTGTGGGCGGACAGAGGGGGAGAGGTGAGCAAGCACACATGCACACACACTCTCTCTCTGTCTCTCTTTCTCACACACACGCTCTCTCTCTCTCTCTATCTCTCACACACTCTCTCTCTGCCTCTCTCTCTCTCTCTCTCTCTCATTCACACACACGCACACACACACACTCACAACCAATCATGCGCACACAAAAACACACCAACACAAAAAACATGGGAGACAGCAGTGTAACATAAGATCCATGTGGTGGGCAAAGGGAAAGGGAAATGGAAAGGGAATGGGAATGGAAATGGGAATGGGAATGGGAAAGGGAAATGGAAAGGGAAAGGGAATGGGAATGGGAAAGGAGAGGAGAGGACCCCTACCCCCCACGTAGAGCGGAGCTTCTCCATTCAGGGGCTGCACGTTCCCCAAACTGTCCATGGTTGTGGGGAGTCCACCATCGATGGACAGGTTCACCATCTGGTCGAAGGTCACAAGCTCCACTGTGTGGAACTGCCCGTCGTTGATGGTCTCCGTGCTGCACAGTCAGAAGTGCAGAGAGGGAACAACAGCACTTAGTCACGTAGGAGAGTACTTGTAACAACCAATAGAATGACGCTGGTGGTGATTGGTGGATACCTTCTGGCTATATTTCCAGGATCTCTGTGAGAATTACAAGGAATTATCCACCAATCGTCATTGGTTTAATTCTATTGCTTGTTAGCATCATATTCCTTGATTGATGGAGCTCCTCTCTGTTTTTTCTTCAGGTAAGGTCATATCACATATTATCCATCCCTGTGGTATCCCAAGCTAAACAATAGGCCCTAGCTGCAAAGATGATGCACCTAGGGATTGATGCCAGTAGAAAGAATGCGATTGTATTTGTACTGTAAGCCAAGAACTTGTGTGGTTTCAGTGGCAGGACTGACCTGTAGATGGCATGACCAGGCTGGCTGCCCGGGTCATAGCTGACCTTGACGTGACCTTCATACAGCTCCACTGCGATGTGGTCATTGTCTCCATTGTACAGGAGGATACCATTGTCCTCTGCAGTGGACACCTGGTGGTACAGAGAATGCTGCAGTAATCCTGGAATTATAGTTATGCACATGTGTGTGTGAGTGTGTTTATGTGCATTGCGCTTTGTTTGCATATGTGTGTAGCATTTACAGTTGTGCTTATGTTAGTGCTTGTATAATGAATTACCAGTACGTGCATCTAATTTATGTGTGTGTTTTTTGTATGTGCATATATTATGTTTGTCCATTAATAATACATATTTGTGTTTGTCTGTGTGCATTTTATTCATGTATGTGTGTGTGCATTATCTGCCCTTATTCCCATTATTTATGTATTGTGATGAACCTTTTCTTATTAAAGGGTCAGTGCTCCATTTCTGTTTTGCACACCGCACCTCTCATATCAACAGGCTGTACAAATTGTATCAAGACAAGCGTTCTGCACTGTACAACCAGCCGGTATGCATGGTGCATTTAAGTACCAAGGGCTCTGCACACAATGCATCAGAGGAATGGCCTCACATCGAATGAAAATATTTCATATTTAAATATCATGCATAATGTAATTTGAGTGTTGAAGATACAGCATGTGTCCATTTTTTGTATGATTGCTTACATGTACATGTTTATGTTTACGTTTGAATGTGTGCTAGCATGCATGCGTAAGTAAGTGAGTGCACGTGGCTGTGAACTTACTCGTTTACATGTCAAAGCACATGTATGTGTGTACGGTGAGTGCCTCTGCGTGTGTAAGCTGTACACGCTGGCGTGTTCCTGTGACTGTGTGTCCGTACCTGCAGTGTGATGTTAGCCTGAGGCCAGTTCTTCAGGTCGCTGAGTAGCAGGTAGGAGTCTCGGTCCACGAAGTTGACGCTGACGAGCTTCTCACAGTGAGGGCCCCCGAACCCAGGGAGGCACTGGCACAGCGCCCTGCCTGCCCTCTCCACGCAGGGGGCGCCGTTCTGACACTCGGCCAGATCGCAGAGGGAGTGGGGCGCGGGGGGTACCTCGCACAGCTGCCCACTGCAGGTTTGGGAGGGGGCGAGAAGAGAATTAACCCCCTCCAAAAAAATGTCAAGAAAGTCGAAACCCAAACGACGTGTTCCCTTTATTAAAAGATGAACTTAAGGATATTTGAGAGCAAGAGCAGGCTGTTCAGCCCAACAGTGCTCCCCATTTTGTGACTGATTGTAATTAATTGGTGATTAAAAAGGAAAATCAGTTAGAGTGACTGTTATCACACTTGTATGAAATCCCATTAATTGTCCCCTCTGGAGACTGCCAGTTGCCCACAGAGGCCCCCATTGCTCCAGTCGGCATTAGTGAATAAGCAGATAAGGCATTGACAGGTTTCTACATGGCAGACAGATTTCGTCTAACATGTATTTAATATAAATAAATGTGTTCATATCGACAACCCATATTTACCTACCCACGTTAAGTTGCGCTGAGATCTCATGATAAGCATGTTTCAGTTATTTTTTTATATGAATATTTTTTTATTGAACTATGTTCAGTCATTTCATGGATAATGATAATAATGTGAATAAATGAAGATTTTTGTATCTTACAATAGGCTCCTTGTTTGACACTGGCATGTCAGTCATTTAAAGCAGGCCTGTTAGCCTTTCTGTCTCGCTTACTTCCTGTCTGTCTCTCAGCTTGCCCGGCTGTCTGACCCTCTTATTATCTGCCTGCTAAACGCTCTCTATTTTTTCTCTCTATCCATCTCTTTTACTCTCACTCTCCTTTGACCATGTATATATGTCTGTCTACCTGCCTGTCAGTCTTCCAGCCTGAGTGTCTGTCCGTCTCACCTGTAACCCTCTGAGCACAGGCAGGAATAGCCGTTGACCTCGTCCACGCATCGCGCTCTGTTCTGGCAGTGGTGCTCCTCACAGTCATCGTAGTCCACGCTGCAGTCATCGCCCACATAGCCGGGAGCACAAACACACCTACGGCACGCAGACGAACACGGACACACACACCACACACACAAACACAAACAGGCACACACAGATGCACACACACACAGATGCACACACACAGACACACACACAAACACACAAACACAAACAGGCACACACAGATACACACACACACATGCACACACAGACACACACACAGAAACATGCACACGCATGCACACACACACACACGCGCGCGCACAGATACACACACACACATGCACACACACACAGATGCACACACAGACACACACACCACACACACAAACACAAACAGACACACACAGATGCACACATACAGACACAGACACAGACACACACACACAAACACAAACAGGCACACACAGATACACACACACACACACACAGACACACACACACACACACACACACACACACACACAAACATGCACACGCATGCACACACACACACACACACGCGCACAGATACACACGCGCGCGCACACACACGCACACAGATACACACACAGATACACAGTCACACACACACACACACACACACACACATACACACACACAGACACACAAACAGGCACGCACACAAACAGAAACAGAAGGGATGAGAAGGGATTCCTCACTGAACAGTTAATTGAAAACAGCTGCTGTGTCCTGCTGTGTGAGTATTCTGTGTACGCACTTGGGACCGGTGGCTGTGATGATGCAGGTGGAGAGGTGGTGGCAGGGGTTCCGTCCTGGAGCACAGACATCCTCCATCTCCTCACACATGTCTCCTGTACCACACAGAGAAACATGAAAAAAGAAAAAATGTTCAGTCTCTTTTTAAAGTTCAGTGTCATGCAAGCGTGCTGCGAGGTTTCTAATTACCGGTCAAAATGCACATTATCACCCAGACTTAGAATGCCATTTTAATCCCTAATTCTGAATAATTGATTGTTTTAATAATGTGGTTTCATAATGGATCAGTTCCATCCTAATTTTAGCAACTTTTTTAAATCTCTGGGGAGCTGATTTTAGCGCTGAATGCGTATGTAGAAAACGAATGAGATTTAAAACGGGGAGCTCTAAATGGGGGTAAATTTGCTCCAAATGGGGCGAAGAGCTCATTTGTTCCTACAGGATGGCTACTGAAGCTACACGGTAGCTCTGCTCCCAAAATGGGTTTCAGACCCTCCTAACGTGACTGCAAACTGGGGGGGGGGTCTACCTGTGTAGAAGGGGGCGCACAGGCAGGTGTAATTGTTGACTCCGTCCTTGCAGGAGGCTCCGTTCTCGCAGTCGTTGTCTTCGCAGTCGTCCACGTTGATCTCGCAGGCCGGGCCCTCAAACCCAAGGGGGCAGGTGCAGCTGCGGAGGAGGGGGTGCGCAGAATGTCGTCACAAAACGGCGAGCTTTCTGACGTTAATCTGGCCCAAAACGTTCCAGCTTCTATCTGTACCTGCGTTAGCTCTTCTGATACAAATTTTGATGCGACTGGAACAGTCCATGTACCGTTCCCTTCAGCATGAATTAGCCATCTTCTTTACATGTATTCTTTTATCTGTTTGCATGCTTCAGGACCTGTTTTGGATGTACGTGCGTACGCTTTATGTACACAACAGAATGAACGAGTGTATGCATGCTTGTGTACATGAATATTTGTGTGTGTTATGTATGCATACACAGGTAACTGCATGCATGCACGTGTGTGCATTAGGGATTGCCTGCATGCGTGTCTGTGTATGCATGTGCCCAGGCAGTTGGATGTGTTCATGTGTGTATATGTGTATATGCCTAAGTAATTACATGGGTATTTTTGTATTTGTATGCTTTTTAAGTGATTGACCTATGCATATGTATATATGGGTACTGCATATATGCTAATGATTGTACTTGTACATGCACGGGGTGATGAATGCAGATGTGTGCACGTGCATGTCCACAGGTAATTGCGTAAGTGTATGTATGTATACGGTATGCACGTATCCTCACCTGAAGATCTCACTGTCCTCCTCACCGGAACTACAGATGCCGCCATTGGAGCAGGGATTACTGGCGCAGACATTGAGGGCTGTCTCGCAGTTCTGGCCCTGAAATGATCGCCAGGTACAGAGGAGAGAGAGGGAGAGAGAGGGGGAGAGAGGGAGAGAGAGGGAGAGAGAGAACACTCACGACTCGCCGAGAGAACATAATATATAAACACCTTTTACAGTTTCCCTTCTATAGCCGCCTGAAAGGCCAGAGCCGTTCGCATGCAAGGTTACTCCTTCCACCGGAATATGAAACACCTTGTCCTTCCTTGCCTGAATCATCAGCCAAGCTGCATTTATTTCCTTTTGGCGGAAGGAAACTGGGTCACGTCTCTATGTTAACTGAGATCCAGGTGTCTGATATTACCCGCTATATCAGACTGAGAGGCACTGGCCCAATATGACAAAGGATGAGAGACACCTGGTATGACACCTACAGACAGATACCGGTGCAATACATGACAGGCTAAGAGTCTGGACCTGAATAACACCAAACATTGGGTACTGTATGAAATTATTTAAATTATAGCACAGATTTGAGATCAGGTTTCTACTAACGGCCAGTCTGTCATAATGAACCAAAAGCATAGGTTACTGACATTTTCGCTGATACCGCAAAAGAATGTAAGAACACAGGTTCGGCTTAACTATCTGAGAAACGTAAGCACTCCACTTACTGACCAACGTCCATAGAGAGGGCGGCGTTCCTACCTTGAATCCTTCAGCACAGGTGCACTTATAAGCATCCACAGGGTCACTCTGACAGGTGGCCTGGTTCTGGCAGGGCGCGGACAGGCAGGGGTCACACTTGGCCAGCACGACGGGGTCCACAGGATCTGCAAACGGAGAGGATGGGAGAGAGCGATATCCTCTGGTGAGTGACCGCTACAACGTACAACTTGCGGATGGTAAGCTCCAGTTCACAGACATGCGAAACACAGCAGCTTTGATCAAATAAAACATTATTAATAAAACATGTTATAATAATGATGCTGGTGAGATACCCACCATGACACTGTGCATGCAGAATGTATCATCCCCATCCCTTCTCCCTTCTTTCTATCCTTCATCTCTCTCAGTTCAATAAATTCAAATTAGTTTATTGCTATGACAACAAAAAGGAGTTCATTGCCAGATAATTCTGAAAGACTAAATGAATAGATGGATGTTCAAAGCAACATTTCTGACATTTTATTTCCTATCTGTCTACCTGCCTGCCTGCCTGCCTCTCTCTCTCTCTCTCTCTCTCTCTCTCTCTCTCCTCCTCTCTCCCTCTGTTTGACAAGACGTTTTGACAAGTTCTGGAAAATTTTCATTGAAATAGACAGATAAATATAAATATATGTAAAGGAGGTATACATGTCAAGTCTATTGCTTTCTCTATTTTACATGCATGCTCCCATCTGTCGAGCTCTCTCACATTGACACTCAAACTTCTTGGCGGGTGTGGTGAGCAGCAGCTTGCCCTCCATGCCCTGAGGGCCGGTGCAGCGGGCGATGCCGGGTTCTTTGTAGCCAGTCTTCACCCAATCGGAGAGCCACCGCAGGCGGCAGTCGCAGTACAGCGGGTTCGCACCGATGGCCCTGTGAGACAGCGCAGCACGGGGCATCGAAAAGAGTCAGGGCTCAGAGGTAGGGCACTGGGGGGGGGGTCAGGGGTCACAGAAAGGACATTAAGGGTCAAGGGTCAGGGGACCATAGATGCTTCTCAGGCACAGAGGGGAAGTCCCAGATCCCAGACCTGGCTCTCGCAAACTTGCCACTAAAAATCATCATAATAAGTGCAGGAACAAGTGTCTTTCCACACACATTTCGACACCGTTTTCAAAGTTTGGCTTGTTCCATCAGACAGGCCAGATCTCACACACCAACTTGCAGCACAGTAAATCGATGCAAGCATCTTTTTCTCTTGTGGACAGCAGATAGCTCTTCGTATGGGCAACAACTGTTGAACTAGACTGGCTGGTTAAATTATGTTTTGGTGTTGTAATGCTTAAAAGCACCAGAAGGTGGCCCTCTAAGCCTTCAGATTCTGCACTGACTAATTTTTTGCAAGCCACAAACAAAAAAATTCTAAACTCAAAAATGTCCTTAAATAGAGGATTACACATCACGCTACAATGTCAAACAAAGAGACTTTTGCAAAACTTTTGTTTCAACATGGTACAACATTGAATTGCATAAAAATACAACCATATTTGAGCATGAATATGAACTAGTATTAAATTGGTAAGCCACTACAACAAAACAAAGCCTTATAAATCCCTTTACAAGAGCCCAGGTACAAAATGAACAAATGGCTTGCAGTGTTATTAACATACCAGCAGGGGGTGATCTGACCAGAAAGACAAGTATGAATAACCATAGAGTAAGAGGGGGGTGATCTAGTCAGAGGATGTGAAGAACAACAGTGAACATGGGCAGAATCTAACAGGGGTCAAATCATCTGGAGCCACCTTGTACCTGCAGGTGGCTCCAGGCAACGTGATTGGCTCTGATGGAGGATGACAGAAGAGAGCCTGCGGCGTGCTGCACCTGTGTTCTGGTGAGCTGCACTGAGCTTTGTTCTCCTGTGTTGCGCTGAAACGCTCTGAGCTGCGCTGCTTCCTTACGGGCCGCGTGATCCTGAGTCAGGGGTACTTACAAGTGCGACAGCGAGGCCACGTCCCGGAAGATTCCCTCCGGCAGCTCCGAGATGTCGTTGCCATGCAGAGACCTTGGATACGGACACAGTGAGGGGCAGAGGGGAGGTGTCTGGTTAGTCGCTTTCGAAAGGTCAGGAAAACCTCGGGAGCTAAGTGGAATATTCCGGCGATCAAAAGAAGGAACACACAGAAACGGTCGCTGGTCAGGGGTATCGGAGGAGCACGCACACTTCAGCAGCAGCGCTCCATGCACTGACAGAAGAGCCCAGCATTATAAGTGATAATATATGCGCAGTGAAAGGGGAAACAAACACGGCAAAGGAGGGAAGCGTCTGTCCAGGAGATGAGGACCGCATCTCAAATTGAAAAAAATTCTGCCTTCGCAGGCAGTATCGTAAGGTAGGAAGGCATCAAGGCACATTTGAAAGTAAGCAAAAAAATGATGCCTTCAACGGGCGTCCCAAGTTCATTGTCTTTTCCTGTTAAGATGCTCCCTTCAGAGGGAGCTCGCTTCCAAGGGTGTAGGCAGCGAGACAGCTGCCTTCCGTTGGAGATGCAGCCGGGACCTCCGGTCTGTGATGTCACAGTAGGCTCACGGACAGTCCCGCCCCTAAAGGAACTGTGGTTTTAAGAGCTGAAACAGGGAGGCTGTTTTTCAGGCTCTTTTTGCACCTGTCACACGGTGCCTCACTTTCAGGGTTGTTCTGCGGGCAGAGGATCGGAGGTGCGGTGTTCCTTTGAATTCGGTTTGGGGTTACTGATCTGGGGTCAGTTCCGGGATGCTCCCTCCTGTGCGACCTGTGCCCCCATGCACCGGTGTTTCCTTCCCGATGTTCCAGAGGGATGATAAGGTGATGCGGCTGAGGACTTAACAACTGTAAATCAGTAGGGGCCTCTTAATCTGTCGGGCCATGACTGCATGTTGTAAAGCTCCCCCCCCCCACCTTACCCCTCTCCCCCCCTTCCCTGAACCTGCATGCTGCCCCCCTTACCGTAAAGGCCCCCACATTTTCCCCCATGCACCCCCCACCCTACACTAAAAACACAACCGGTAGTGAGCCAGTGATCGCTTCCTCAAACAGGAAGAACCCCTGAACCCTTATCTGAACCCCCTGTATCACTTTCCTCTTACACAGCGCACACTGCACAGTTCCTCTGGACCATTCCCAGATGCGACGCACTCCAGTTACACAGTTACACACCCCGAAGGTTCACACGCCTTACACGCTTTACCCAAACGGCCAATTAGCACCTTGTTAATCCCAAATCAAAACCACATCCATTCCAGACACAGACCTCAAAATCTGTTTGATGCTGTTTGTTGTCTTTTTTGCTTTAAACTTCTGCTACAAAGTAGCAAGGTTTTTTTTTTTCATTTTTAAATTTGCACATAAAATGTCTTTCATTATGAGGAAAAGCTGAAGTCTTTCAGAATTACAAACCTGCCACTTTGAACTGAAATTGGACTCTAATTGAGCCTGAAAATAAATGAAACAGACTTGCTGTCAAGCGGCACTGAATTAGCTGGCCTCCTTTGAAACATAAAATAAAATATGGCAACAATTGACATTTTATTAAAAAAATAATTTAAAAAAGGACTTTTGAAGGATCACACCCTCAGTAAAAGAGATCAAAGTTTCTGCGCTCGATGCAATTGGATGCTGGGGTTGCCATGGAGACAATAAGGTGGTGCTGCGGGGGAGGGGCAGCGCTCTGCATTGTGATGTGGGTTCCGTAGGTTCTGTGGGTTCCACTGAGCCAGACCTGCAAGGAACCCAGCAGGAACAGGAGCAGGGAGAACCCCAAGGGCTTGCTAATGCGGATCGTAAACACCACGCTCTGGCACACCAGAGAATGGCACTCTTGATGCTTGTTTGAATTTCATTAGGATTTCTTTGTCCTTCACCATAAAGAACAAGGCAGGGAGGAAAAAAGCAATGCTTTGTTGAAGGCAGCAAAGACATGCTGAGTTGCAAGCCACAATCTGATGCTCTTTCAGAATCCTCAGGCAAATGACAGCAATTGACTTCACCTTTACTGTCACATAAGCACAAAAAAACTTATATGCATGCATGCACATGTACACACACACACACACACAGGGATGCATAGACACATGCACAATAACTCACAAACACACATATGCAAGTACACATTCATGCACATACGTATGTGCAAACAAAATCAATCATGCACAAATACACAAACATGCATTCACACATATACATTTACATACATGCACAAATACACTCACTCAAACGCACACATGCTTTGCGTTTGGGAGGGGAATCCACACAAGGAATGCAGCAGGGATCACAATGAGAGGGAATTTGAGAGGGCACCGGATATCGTGAGCTCGGGATGGGAATTCGGAGGGACCAGGACAGGGGTTAGGTGTATTTTTTGAAGAGGGATTCAGACAAGAACTGGGTCAGGGA
Source organism: Anguilla anguilla (assembly GCF_013347855.1). Lineage (NCBI taxonomy): Eukaryota > Metazoa > Chordata > Actinopteri > Anguilliformes > Anguillidae > Anguilla > Anguilla anguilla. The sequence continues at coordinate 17,756,293 of NC_049202.1, forward strand.
TACATGTGTTCGGGAAGTACATTTAGACCAGAACTGGGACAGGGTTAAGTGCTTTTGGGAGGGCGAGACATGTTGTGCACAGGTGGTCAAGAGATTCCGTTGCTCCTGTGCTGTGAGGAGGGTTTACAGCCGTATTTTTTTGAGATTGGCTTCTGCCCCACTTTCTCATGGCGGCCACTTCACAGTTCTCTTCATCTGTGCCGCTAAGTAGCCAAGCCTAGCTAGCCACTACACTGTACTTCAGAGGAGTGTAACTCCAACTGGCATCGCTAACAATACACCTCCACACAGTCCTAAATTGGTCATACAAATAATAAAAAAGTATTCCAATGAAACTACAATGGGACAGGAAAATTTTAATTTAATCAAATAATTGGAGTTAGCTTGTGTGTGTGTGTGTGTGTGTGTGTGTGTGTTAATATAGAGCCAACTTGGTGCCAAAATTCATAGCAAAATTTGTGACATCACTGTCTGATGCAGAAGTAAGGCTACATGCAAATGACACAGGAGCGATTGTGAATCCTACAATTAACCAGAATGTATGTGTGTGTGGGACTAAAAGAGGGAACTCATAATCCCAGAGTGCATCTGTGCTGAAATGAAGCAGGCCACTTTAGCGGCTGTGAGAGGTGGAGGAGGGTCTTACAGCAGCCTCAGGGAGCGTAGTCCTGCGAAGGCCAGGCCTGGGATGCAGCGCAGAGCATTGTAACTCAGGATCCTGCGGAAACAAGTCACAGTCAGAGTAACCAACAAGATCACCTTTAAGTCAAATGCGGTCTACCATTTAGCTGAGCCGACAGCTAAAGGGTGTAAAAGCTCTTTTAAAACTAAACTTTGCATAGGATTCCTAAAGCAGTGACTAAAACAAGCTGTGCCTCTTCGACTTACAGTCATACATTTTATTGCTCTGAATTTCAAATGAGATCAGACAAACAGTGCGGTTGAGTTGGCTAACCTGAGAGCAAATTCACAGTGTGGTGAGCGCTGGCTAACACCGGATCAGGCTAACGCTGCGGCTGAGCCGGCTAAGCTAAGATCAGACGGTGTGGTGAGCCGCCTAATGAGAGATCACTTACAGGGTGGTGAGCTGGCTCATGTTGGCAAAGGAGGAGTTGGAAAGGGAACTGATCTTGTTGTTGCTCAGGTCCCTGGAATGACAAGAGATGGGATTTAATCCAGCCCGCACCATGGAGTGCCAGGGATGTCACAGAGAAGTGCTAGCATCCAGAACAAAGGGTGAGGGTTCGACGACAGACACTCACACGAGCTGGAGGTATTTGAAGGTGGACAGCTCCTTGGGAACCATGCTGAACTGGTTTCCATCCAGGTACCTGCAGAAGCATGATGATATTTAATCTGTGAGGTTGACCAAATGGAACAAGCATGTGACTGAAATCTAGAATTTGCATCTCTTATGTATCTTTATTTATGTGGTTTTTGCCCTGAATCTTCAGTGTAATACAAGAAAAGAAGCAGTAGCCTAGCCAGCAATAACATGCATTGTCCCAAAGCAAAAATGTTCTCCTGCATTAATTCATTTGTGACAGTAGCCTCTTGTGATTCTCTTTTCGTTATACTGCGAGTCATGGGGGATTTGGGGAAGACTGTGGGGTTGTATGTCAACAAGGCTACAACTGAAATTATAGGATGAATTTACATCTACAAGTGAACTCATAGGATAAAAATTAACAAGCAATGTGACGTAAACCTAGCCACACTGTGTGGTAAAACATCAAGGGGTCTCATAGTGTAGTGTATGTTTTTATGCGGGGAAATGGGTGGTGTGTCAGGATCATTTCCTCTGTGCCACCCCTCCCTCATTAATGCAGGAAGCCAACAGCAGCGGTGTCCATGACAACATCCCCCCCCCCCGCCCCCCGCCCCCCGCTGCCTGCCCGTCCGCCCCCCTTCCAGCAAAATGTAACTGCGGCCCCCAATCTAAGTCAGATTCATATACTGCAGGCACACGGAGATATGTGACACTTTGCTGTTTGATCAGGGGAGAGATGACAACTTGATTTACTGTTCAGCCCAAAAGCCTAAAATCCCACTCTCCCTGCCTTCTTCCAGCACTACCCTGAGCAGCCCTGCAGGTGTGTGTGTGTGTGTGTGTGTGGTGGGGGGGGGGGGGGGTTGAGAACTCCTGTTGATCCCTGGTATTCTGCGCGTTCTCCGACAGCTGGCCGCAATTTCAGCGCCGAGCATTCCGAGGTCGCCAGAGGGTGGCCGGGGCTAATGACAGTGTTGCTGAGAGCCAGGTTCTACAACGCTTCCCCCTAACCTCCAGCCCCGCCCCCCAATGCCACCAGAGCAGGACATGAAAGTGCGCTGTGAAGGGGCACACCTGCTTACGGGCCCTGAATCACGGGAACACCTGCAGAGGGAATAATAGGCCTGAGCCACGCACCCCTCCCTCCCCCCTCCCTCTCTACTTTCCTCCAGCCCTCCCCTGGAACTGCAGGCCGTACTAAACTTACTCGGGGAGAGAGAGAGTGAGAGAAAGAGAGAGAGAGGGAGAGGGAGAGGAAATCCAAATTGTCCCAAAGAAACCCACTCATTAAAATGTGAAATGCGCTTTGGGCCCAAATCCTGGATCCTGTTTTCCTCCTGCCCCCTGTGTTTAAGTCTGAATCTGTCTGAATGTACAAGTGAAACTGCCAGGGGTGGAGCTGGAGTGGAGGCACCCAGCGTGGTGGACTAGGTTGCGCAAGAATGGTGTAAAAGTGGATGACTGGACATGGGAAATAATTAAATATAATGCTTACATAGTTACATTAACGATTGTAAAAAAACAAAAAAAAATGCATTAGCAGTGCTGTGGTGCTACATACACTAACATGAGTGGTAAGGTCTGCACTTCCAGGCCAGAATATATTTTACATGCAGTGCAGAAGAATCCAGTGAGCATAAAATCCTCCCAAGCTGTACAGCCACGGTCAGTGACTATGCACCCCTGGCCTTGCCCCACACGCTGCACTGCTTCTCCCCATGATCCTACCCCAAAGGAGGCCACCCACCCTGTCTCCATCCTTCTCCATCCCCTTGGTCCCAAAGCCCCAGACCTCCGCCATCTTCCAGGCCAAAGGCTCAAGCTTTTTTTGGAATCAGACCCCCCCCCCCACACACACACACACACACACCTCCCCAGCTCCCGGCCCACCCCGCTCCAACATTCAGGTCTCACCCCTCTTCATTCCTCAGGCTCCAGGCCCCTAGAACACACCTCTCATCAGGTTCAAGCTCTAACCCATCCCCTTGCCTGACTCCGCCCCTAGCTCAGCCCGCAGGTCCCGCCCCTCCCCAGTCCTGGAGCCCCGGGCCCCGGTTCCCGGTCTGCACTCACAGCTCGGTGACGTTGCGGGGGATGCCCCTGGGCAGGGCTCGCAGGTGTTTGTTGCTGCAGCGCACCACCGTCTCCAGGCAAGTGCACTCGTCTGGGCACTGTGGACGCGGCACGCAGCTGGCACCCTCCTGGCCTGTGGCAGAGAGAGAAGGAGAGTGGCAGAGAGAGAGAGCGAGAGAGAGAGAAACGGATACAGACAGAGTTAGAGAGAGAGAGCCTTTAGTCAGATGCACGTCTATGACTGACTAATGACTGTTACCAAGGGAATGGACTTACTCTGAGCCGAACACGACACGGCGCTGTATACACATATACATTTTTACGTTTCCAAAGTGACTGACATTGTGGCCATTGTGGAAAACAGAACCAAGAGGAAATCACCAAGGTAACCACAAGAATGGCAGCAACACTGCAGGTCTCTATCGCGTGGCTGACTCGGGCATCTGATAGTCTGGGAAGTCCGGAGGCTAGAGGAGGGGGGGGCTCTGGGCGGCTCGTACCTTCCTCACAGCGGAAGTCCAGCTGGGCCACGTCCTGCAGGGGGATCTCCTTGAGGAAGGCGGGGCGCAGGCAGCGGGGGTTCCCCGTCACGATCTTTCGGCTCCGGAGCCAGTCCCCCAGCCAGGCCAGACGGCAGTCGCAGTTGAAGGAGTTGGCCAGCAGATTCCTGGGAGCCGAATGAAGACAGATGGGGATGTGGAGAGAGACAGCTGGACCAGCACAGATGCTTAAAGGTTTGTTACACAAGCCCCCGCTGCCTGCATATATGGACAGTTAATTCAGGAAAAAACGACTCTCAAAAGCTCTCAGGAGCTTTAAAATTGGGGATGACACCAATAGGTGGCAAGATTATGAGACATTAACGCAAAGTGGAAAGGGCTTTAGAAAAAAAAATAGTCTTTTAAAAGCTTCTATGGTACTTTTTAAAGTAGGTTAAACGCGGAGAGGCTTCCTTAGGCCTGCTGTGTCTGTGCGGGTATGAGGAATTCAGAGGGGGACTGAGAGGGAGGGGGGAAGAGGGAAAGCTCTTACAGCGTGGAGAGGGTTTGGAGCGTGTCGAAGGCCCCGGGCGTGATGGTGGTCAGCTGGTTGTCATAGAGAGACAGGAGGCGGACGTTGTGGAGGCCCGTGAAGCTGTTGTTGTGAATGCAGCTGATGCGGTTGTTCCGGAGCATTCTGCCATCCAGACGGGGAGAGAGGGAGAAAGTAAGGAGAGATGAGAGAGAGGGAATGGCATTAGTCGTGGGGGATTAGTCTCGAGACCACAATGATGATGACGGTCATGGGTAATGAATGAGAAATACAATGGCGATGATGGTAATGTGTCAGTGATGGTTTTCATGTTGATGATAATGGTAATGATAACAGTAATAATCACTGTAATGTCTGCAGTCATTGTAATAATGATGATGATAATGGTGATGGTGGAGCTGGAGGAGGAGGAAGATTTGACCTACAGCATACGCAGGCCCTCCAGCCCCCGGAACATGCTGCTCCGCACTGAATCCAGCTGATTGGCCGTCAGGTGCAGCTCAACGACAGACGCGGACCCCTCGAAAGCACCGTCCTCGATCTCTGCGATCTTGTTGTTGCTGAGGTTTCTGGAGGGTGCGACGCGGATGGGAATCAATGACGGCCAATAATACAAGGCATCAGCTACAAATATTGACTACACAATTGCTGAAGACACGCAGACAACCAAGAGCTGCATCTTAATGAGCCAAACTGAACGTCAATGACCGTAAGAGCTCTGTTAGAGTTACACTTTGCTTCAAAGCACTTATTTCTACAGGAGTTCCAACGTCATACATGACACATCTATGACATAACTTTATCAGTCCTACTGCACATCTAAAACACATCTTAATGAGGCGCATTATATATCTATGACCCAACTTTATTAGTTACATTTACGGTCATACCAGACATTTTGCTACTGCTATCAACAAAACTTACATCTTCTTGAGCTGGGAGAGATTCTTGAAGATGCCAGTAGACTCCAGGACCGAGATCTCATTGTTGTTGAGGCGTCTGTGACGAGATGGGAAAGGACACGATGAGAGGGCAATCAGAACCTCGAGCAAACAGCAGGACGCTTCTACAGAAACATGTACACACGCTCTCTGAAGCTTTAAAAAAAAAAACACACACGCGCGCATATACAATGTCACTGCGAGGGAACGTGACACACTTTCATGTCTTTCTTCCCCAGAACATGTCAAACAACGATGTGCTCTATGAATTAGTAATGGTCCCCTAAGCGCGTCTTCGGGATGACCTTAAAACGCGGAACGCCGCACAGAGACACGTTCATTAGCCCGCTCCCTCTTTTATCACTCAATAGCTGCAGTAACACCGGCATTAGACACATTAGCAAGTTAACAAAAGGGTATCAGGTTATTAGCTGTGCTTAAAGGGATAACACCCAGGGGGGATAATGAAAGGGGATTCTGCATGGCATGTTCACAGTCTCTTCTCTTAATGAAGTGAAACGTGTGAGCTGGTCCCATCAGAGGGGGCAACGGGTAATTACACTAGACTTACAGCGGGAGAGTGACAAGCGATAATGCCCTCTCCGTCGACCACTGCTGCTACCCCGGAGCAGGGGGTACGTGTGAAGAGTCGAGAGGAGTTTTCACGGAGGGCAAAAATGTACATGAAAATAACAAGTGAAGACTGGCCTAGATTCAATGAACGTGTGTCACTAACTTTGAATCACAATTAAGTGCAAGTGTCAGTAGTTATTACTCTGACCAATCAGCTCCCGGGGACACAGTTGTCCACTGGGGGGCAGTAAAAGAGAAAAAGCAAACAGGAAAGATGTACAGATATCTGCATACGATGTACACTGGACGGTGGGAAGCACAAGACCTGACGCAGCACAAATACAGAAATGTACAGCAATTACAATCCTTAAAATAGCTTTTATCTTCAGCAAAAAAAGTTTCACTTTTATTTCTCGTCAAAGAACGTTCAGGTAAGGACAAACGTTAACTGAAGCAAAGCCAGGTAGATGACTAGGTGTGTGAGGACAGGCCATTATGTGCTTGTGTTTCTGAAGGAGAAATGAGTGTGTGTGTGTGTGTGACAGGGTGTGTTGGGGCTGCTCGTGAGGTAGCTGGGTCGGGTCTGGGGTGCGGCAGACGGCCGGTGTTCTCACAGTTCGGCGGTGGAAGACGGGATGTGCTCGGGGATCTTGGTGAGGCGCAGGTTGGAGCAGTCCACCACGTTGGCTTCGCAGCGGCACTTGGGGGGACACACGGGGTCACTGCTGCACTCGGTGTTCAGACGGGTGTCCTCGGTGCCTGGGAGGAACAGCCCAGCAGGAGAGACGTCAGACTCGGCCCACTCAGAAACGCTCAGCCTTTCACGCCTGGACCGCATGCGGTAACTCCTCATCCTCCTCCCCAGTTTGGAATACATTAACTGCAGGGCCAGACTGCTGGAGGCACTGCGAGACGGGGGTGGTCCTCAGACCAGCTAACAGTGTTATTGTTGACAAATGGATTGAGCAGAGACTTGGAGTGGGAGGTTTTCTGAGGCAAAAGCCTGATATATCCACAGATTTCAACCAAAGCAATAAAGGAGAGAACCCCGGTGAGACCGGCCTTTTTTCATTAAGATATCAAGTTACGCTCCACAGAGAGCTTTAAACAAGAGAGGAGAGGGGGAAGAGAGAGAGAGAGAAAGAGTAATAACAATTACGACAGTTATACTATGTTTTTATTATTATTATATTGTTGTACTTCAAATCATTGTAATTTTTGTTGATGTTAATGTCACTGCGAATTTTTTAAACAAATGCGATTACTGTATCTTTTTTAATGTCAAATAGCTCATTAATGTAATGTCCTGCTGTTTGGATTTTGAGAAAGAGAGAGTGGCAGAGGAGTGAATGAGGGAGTAGGACGGGAGAAAGGAAAGGAGGAGTTGGGAGGATGGAGAGAACAGCATACAGGGAGGGAGAGAGGCTCAGATCAAGAAGGTGTGGTGTGGGGGGGGGCTCTTGAGTGCCATTTCCAGCTAAAGAACCAGTTCTGACTGCAATCATGTGCCCCGTGGTCTCGAATCGTGCCAGTGCGGACCGCGCCTGTTCGATGCGCGAGGACATAACTGGTCGTACTGTCACCCAGGGACAGTTGCAGTCTGTGCCCATAGCAGCTCTCCCCTGCTTGGTTTAGTTCCTCTGGCGATGTGGCGCAGTCTGACTGCACCGCGCGCTTTAAGACGCCGGAGTCCTCGCACGCAACCGCTGTGCAGCTCGGCGGGCGGACCTCCGGGCCGAGAGCGGTGACGACAGCCTCCGCGTTACGGAGAAACCGCGTGCTTTGGCCCCGAGAGCTCCCCCGAAATGACGGAAGACATTGTAACGATTCGACGGGGAAAGCGGGGGAGGGAGGGAGAGGAAGCGGAGAGAGTGCTCCCCGTAGGGATAAAACTGGAACACTAGGACCATTTTGTCGTACCACTTTTTCATCTTAAGTCTAAGAATAGGCATTACGTACCACAGCACTTGAAGGCTGTTACACAATATGGGCTCAATTATTGATGAGCACACAATATCTGCTCAGGACCTCTTAGAAGGCCTACGCAGTCTCTCGGCTGTGACAAGGAGCGAGCACATAAGCACACACATGCACACACACACAAACACACACACACAAACACACACACACGCATGCACACGTGCATGCATGTACATTCACACCAACATGCACATGTACACAAACGCAATTGGACCAGTGCTGCAGGTTGTATCCTCCAACAGTCGCTGCAGACAAGTTACTGCACTTGCCGCTACGAAGGACGACCTGAACAGGCCCGGTTTCTACACTGCAGGGCACAGGGGGGCCGGCAGGGACAGGGCCACGCCCACCGAGAGCCCCAATGGAGGAGCCCGGACACGGGCAGAGATTACGCGGCAGACACTGCGGCCCTGTTTCTGTCCAGTAACACGTTCCCTCCGCTCCGGAATGCCTCTGCGTCAGGAAGTTCAAAGGGATTAATGGTGCTTATTAGGAGCTGCGCTGGATGTGATTCTGGGAAATGGCATTTCCTTCAAAATAAAACAAATAACGACAGAGGAAGCAATAAAATGATTAGGGCGCTTTGATTTTCAGGATGAACCGGGGGGGTGGGGAGGTGTGGGTGGAGGGAAGAGGCCAGTTCCTTCGCTTGATTCATCGCTATTCCCCTCAGACGAAGAAGAAAACAAACTTTGAGAAAGCCGGGACTACTTTCCGAGGCGGAGAGCTAAGTCACAGTTGGACAAGTCATTAAGCTGCGAACCGTCAGCGCCTGGCACAAAAAACGGAAACTGCGAACTCCCCTGAGGGTGTGTGTCTTTCAGAGTTCATCGAGTGGGAAATGTGGGCCACGGAGCAAAACTGGTACAATTTCGGGGGGTTTATTGAGAGTTTGGAGTCTTTACAGTGGAAAATAATGCATGATAATCTTTACAGCCGGCCCTGTCTCCAGTGAAGTGGGGCGGATCCCAATTACTGTGTTTACAGTCGGAGGCATGGTGTTCTAGGACACGGCACAGTCTTCCTGTGCCACTGCCTACGACGGAGACGGGGTTACTCATTAAATATGCGGCCCCTTTCATCTTTATCAAGCATTGAATGTTCCATTGAAGACTTTCATACATAGCCAGTTCCTCCATTTTGTTCCCCAGTTGCTTTTTGTGAATCTCCTTAGCTGGCAATACTGTCATCAAACAGGCCACTCATCTCTGAGCTCCACGGTGTGAAAACTTCTACTTTCTCAGACTAAAAAAACAAAAAAATCTGGGGAGGGACTTTCTCTGGCCCCACAGCTGCATTTTGCCTCGTTAAATAATACCCCCACCCCCACCTCCCCCTGACCCCCTCAAGTTACCATGAAGACCAAGTTAGAAACAGACCCTGACAGATTAAATCAGCGCTTCGACAGTAGAGCCAGAATGGCCTCCAAAGTTCACACATGCAGTGCATTAGATCCACTGATTCTCGGTGGGGTTATCGACAGCTGTAGCAGCGACGAGACATCATAGCAACTCCTGCACACAGAGGCGAGGTGAGGCAGCGGCCACTGTCTGACGACAGGAGGAGGCGCTGGGGGAAAGGGGTGCTGGACTGTGAATGAAACACTGAATCTATCAGCTTAATAGACACCTGGGGAACTGTGCAGATAACGCCCAGTGTGTCATGCCATACTTAAAGGAAAGGGTGCTCACAGCTTGCCCTGTCTGCTCACTGTGACACGACTGAAATAGGAGAGAACCTTCCAGATCTGGAAGCCTTGCATCACACAGGGATCTTGCCATGCTTGTTAACTTGTAAACTACATAGGAGCACCCAGCAAATATACACATAACAATACCAGCATTAATAACAATCATAATGAAACACATTCTGGCTTGAAGAAATGAATGTAAACACAGACAAACACACATACAGAAACACACACATGCATACAAGCACAGCACACACACACACATGGACAGACAGACACGCACACACACGCACACACGCACCTACGCACACACACACATACACACACACACACACAGGGGAGGACGTGCAGGTGGAGTTCACTCACCTGGGATGTAGTACTGCTCTTTGGCTGTCAACGAAAACACAACAAACAGAAAGCGTCAGTGGAGCCGGAGGACCGCGCGTACCCACACAAACTCTGGCACTCAGGGAGGCCAGTGCTGCCCAGAGGGCTAGCTCGCCACTGCCCGGCCCTGCCCCCTGGCATATGAGGGGCACTGCAGGGTGCCGGTTAGAGAGCGGCAGTGGCCCAACACCGCGGTGTAAAAGCCCGGCTCTCGGGGGGCAGAGTGTGGGCCTGGTGCCGAAACTGAACGGATATGGAGAGAAATGCTTCCCCATTCAGATTCAATGTTGTTGATTTCATAGATATTATACACTGTGGGAAATAAATAGGTTTCATAAAGAGAAGTAAGTTAGTGCTGTGGCAAATTGGGTAGCCAGAACTAAGCGCCCTCTCCTTCTTTCCCCCTCTCCCTCTCTCCCTCTTTCTCTCCAGCTTCCTCCATATTGGCAGTTTATTTGCATTAGCTAAAGTTTGCTCATGGCGGGGTTGGAAGGCCGCGTAATGAAATAAGAGAGGTGAAGGCCGCGGTCGCAGTCGCGACTCTGCAGCGGTACCGACCGCCGTTCGAGCGGGATGCCAAACCCCGGCCACTGGCGGGCCGCGAACGTGGAGGGTGGGGCCGCTGCCAACCCGCCGGGCCTCGATACTCAGAGAGGGAGCGAGGGAGAGAGACAGAGAGAGCTGCCATTCAGTTCTGTGGCAGGGCCCACTGTAACCCAATAGGCCCACTGTGAAACCAGCCTCCGTGTGGTAATGCGTCAGGACTGCAGCGTAACAAAGGGAGGACAGAGAAACAACTGCCATCAGCCACTCATGTAAGCTCTTTGCAAAAAAAAAAATGGCCGACTCTTTGGTTTTGCCTGAGGTGTATCTTGGGGCACTAGGTTCTTGTAGGTGAGTTAAGTCCCTCTACAGGTTGACTGGCATAAACACTTTCCCAGCTGTGCTGGTCCTACCTAAGAAGCGCATTGGGACTACATTTCGCCCTGGGTTGGCTTACACTACGGTTCTGCTGTCTGAGTTTGAGCTGACAGCCTGAGAAGGGGGGGGGGGGGGGGGGGTTGTTGGCTGTACTCCAGTCTGAAGTGCTATTGATCGGAGTGGGACTTGCAGGCAGGGAGCTTTAATGCTCTGGGGCCCCGAGGCAGTGGATTAACAGGACCTGTTCCCCCTGCTGTTTTTAATGGAGTCTCATTACAGCGGCGGTGGCTAAGAAAATGTCCTGTTCGGAGCAGTGGGGCTATTGCAACATCATACGGCGAGGAAAAGTGGGAGAGAGAGAGGGAGAGGGAGAGGGAGAGGGAGGTAGAGGGGGGGGGGGAGTGAGAAGATTTAATCAGACTGAAAAAGAAAGGGAAGAAGGAATTAAGGGACTGAGTCATGCGGTCCAAAGAGAGCGAGACAGATACAGGGAGGAAGGGTGGGAACGGGAGGACTGAACCAGACGGGGGGAAAGAAAGAAAACGAGAGCAAACCGGAGTGAATCAAAGAGAGGGAGAGAGAAGGGGGGGGGGGGACGCGGCGGCGTGACTCACCGGAGCAGCGGAACTTCTTGCTCTTGATCTGGCCGATGCGCTTGTTGGCGAGGCGGCGGGGGCTGGCGCAGCGCGCCCCGCTGGTCTCGATGGGGTTGGCGCGCAGGTAGTCCGCCAGCCATTTTAGGTTGCAGTCGCAGATGAAGGGGTTCTGGGCCAGGTGCCTGGGGGGGGGGGGGGGGGGGGGGGGGTGACATTGCGGATTCGGGGGTTTGAGTCAGACTGGACAAATTCCAGAGGTGCCTGTGCCCTTACATTGAAAACGACGCCCGTGGAACGTTTGTGCCTTCCCCACAGGCACAGGCTCACCAGCAGCTGCAGGCATTATGGCAATAACCAAGTGCAATAGTACATGTTACATAGAACGTTCCGGTCAACACCCATTTCCTATGGGAGGACTGTTTTTTTTTTTCCACTTCTTTTGTTCTAACCTATCTACTCTGTTTCCTCATGCTGAGGGTAATGTTGGCATTGAATATGAGCTTAATTGAGTTGATTCAAGCTAACGTATATTAAACTGGATTTGATTTACTTAGCCAGGATAGCTGCCAAGCTCTCGCAGAGGCAACACAATGTTCCCTCTGGGAGGCACTATATAAGAAAACCTGAGCAGCAGTGTGTGGTAAAATTCTATGGTCTTGTTAGTGAAACACTATGGTCCTCGCAACATAAAAATATATATTATGAGAACACACCCGTTGTTAGTAAAGTGCTGTGATAGATGTTGATCTTGCACATGTTGATTCTTTCCTGGCTGTAAAATAGGTGTCAGAGTAACATAACCTCCTGTCCATGCTGGGTTTTATGGAATTTGCCAGTTGATTTTAAAGTTATAACAAAAACCAGGGCTGGAGGCAATGATGTAAGCAGGTGCATGGTTCAGGATGAAGACATACAGAATCCACACTCCTGCTAATGAATAAGTATTGTACAAGCGAATCTTAGCTAAATTTAAGCTATGAATAAATAGGTCATATAATGCTGCATGAGTATATCCCTCTTATGTGTGTGCGCATGAATATGTGTATGTGTGTCTGCATGCGTGTGTGTGTGTGTGTGTGTGTGCATGAATGTGTGTGTGTGTGTGTGTGTGTGTGCATGCGTGCAAGTGTGTGTGTGTGTGTGTGCATGAATATGTGTATGTGTGTCTGCATGCGTGTGTGTGTGTGTGTGTGTGCATGCGTACAAGTGTGTGTGTGCATGCGTGCGTGTGTGTATGTGCGTATATCCAGACAAACAGTACTTACTGAAGATTTGTATAAGTGTGCCATTGTAAAACACACAGGACGGTGCTGTGCTCTACTGTAAGTCACAGCACGCCGAGCACAGGGGGACTAATCTCTCTGGCTCTCATAAAAAGGTGCGAGCCAATGTCACGGCGCCTTATCACCTCCTGGACATGGCTGGTGCTCTCCTGATTGGGCCGGGCGCTAAATCAAGCCTCCCTGTTGCTCAGAGAAGAAGTAAGGCTGGGTGTGAAATCACCAATCCCCTTGTGAGATGTGTCAAAAACTATGCATTTGTAACTGTATCCGATTCGACATGTCTCTGTGTACACAAGTGCATTTGCATGCGTTAATAGTGTGTGCAAGTAAGTGTGTGTGTGTGTGTGTGTGTGTGCATGTGTGTGTGTCAGAGAGTGTGTGTCTGTGGGTGTGGGTGTGGGTGCTTGTGGGTTTGTGTGTGTGTGCGAGAGAGTGTATGTGTGTGTGTGTGTGTCTTTGTGTGTGTGTGTGTGTGTGAAAGAGAGAGAATGTGCCTGACTGTGTCAGCGAGAGTGTGTGTGTGTGTGTGTGAGAGAGAGAGAGTGCGTGTGCCTGCATGCGTGTGTGTGAGTGAGTGTGTGAGAGAGTGTGTGTCTGTGTGTGACAGGACAGCCTCACACACTCACAGTGTCTGTATGGCTCTCAGGGCAGTGAAGGTGCCCTTGGAGAGGGTCTGGATCTTGTTGTCATACAGAGAGAGCAGGGACAGGTTCTGCAGGTCCTGGAAAGCGTTGCCACGGACACAGTGGATCTTATTGGCATTCAGCAAGCTGTGAACCAATCAGGGTGGACAAGGAAAAAGGTGGAGAGAGAAAGAGGTATGCTATTTTTCATCATTCCATTAGTTTTTTAACTGTTCTCTGCCAACACATTTCAAAGATTTATTTGTCTTTCCAGTAAAACCAGCGGAAGAAAACTTTATTTGAGAGAAAAGGGGAGAAAGAGAGAGAGCTTCACACATTACTAAACCACTGCTGTCTGCCGATTTTGATTATGGTCATTATCACTTCAATTGCGCGGTATCGACATGCTGGGCAGAAGCGTGTTTCTCCTGTCCCGACCGATAGATGTCTCTCACAGTTCCAGAAGTGAGTCTCGGGGATCCTCCCCTCCACCCACTCCCCTCCCCCTAAACGGTACTCACAGCAGCTGCAGGGAACTCAGGCCATCAAAAACTCCTTTGGGCAGCTCTGTGATCTTATTCCCGTACAGGACCCTAATGGGAACAGGACCCAGGCACAAAATCAAAAGGAGTGCATATGAAGCATTAGTGGCTTATTTGGCACAAGTGCAAACCCACAAGATCACAAATTAGAATGTGTGAGCATGATAGCACATACATACATTTGTGAATGTGCACACTCTAAACGAAATGTGTAAACTCTTACACATTACAAATTAGAATATAGACTGCCACTCCCCTCACCACAGAAACAAGCTCCTGAGAACCAGATGGCCTCATGCAGACACACACGCACACATGCACACACACACACACTCTCATACACACACACACGCACACACACAAACAAACACCAGAAAGACAAAACACAGACAGACCTCAGACAGACTGACAGGCAAACACAGCACAGACACGGACTGACACAGTAAGTCGCTCAGGATTTGAGCGTCTGGCAAACGCCTAACTGCGCTGGCGGTGGAAAGGAGCCAGACAGACAGAGACTGACAGACGCACGGAAGGCCAACTCACAGCGAATTGAGGGACCGCAGGCCGTGGAAGGCATCGGGGGCGATCTCTGAGATCTGGTTGTTGCTCAGGTCTCTGCGGGACAAAGATAAATTAAAGCACGTTGCCGCGGGGGGAGGCGCGGCCTCCGATCCCCCCGCCGCCGTACAGCGGCAGAGCTAGCATAGCGTAGCCGCTACCCCGCTACCCACGCACGCCCCCGCTCAAGGACACCGCCGGCATCAAGCTCGGACGCCGCGTCTCCCTGCCGGTAATGAAGGGGAGAGCTCGTGGGGACGGACCATTACCCTGCCTCAAATGGACCCCACAGAGCTGTGCCCCCCGCCCACCACCACCCCTCACCCCCCCCTCCGCCGAGCGTCAGTTAAACAAATCTGCGGCGCAGGCACGTGGAACTCATTTCGGCTGCTCATCAAAAGCAGGTAGCCCGACAGCGTCCGTTCCCATCAGGCGGTTTTGTGGTTTGGGTCTTTCGGCGGTGTGTAGGGGTGACCTCCGCATCGGTCTCGTTGCCGTCGACTGACACACCCTGTAATTACCGCTGCGCCCCCCCCCCCCCCCCAACCACTTGGGGCCAGACCTGTGCCGCCCACCTCAAATTGTGGGTGCGACTGAATGCCCATCGTCTCATTGGGGGGTGGGGGAGCAGGGGCTTGTGAGTTTTCTTTCGGTCTCACCACCACAGATTGCTGGACTGAACACACAGCATGTCTATGTGCACAGATATTCAGGCCTAAGGGACATAAGGGGCATATAGACTGAAAATAATACCCAGCCTGGTTGCGATTCATTTTTTAATTTAATAATTTATTCGAACACGGGATTAATTTCTTCCCATATCCAACCCGACCTGACCCAAGGCCCCGTGAATAAAAAATGGCATTTTAAAAGTACCTGTCACCCTGAATTCTGAAAACTT
The DNA here is from genome assembly GCF_013347855.1 of Anguilla anguilla. Taxonomy (NCBI): domain Eukaryota; kingdom Metazoa; phylum Chordata; class Actinopteri; order Anguilliformes; family Anguillidae; genus Anguilla; species Anguilla anguilla. The sequence goes on from NC_049202.1 coordinate 17,771,666, forward strand.
ATGAATTTGAAAAAAGGCACTGCTGTCTATATTTGCACAAAAAGTTCAAATAGAAATTGTGGCCCATTAAAAGAGGTCGTTATTTATGGCGCTGAGTTCAGTACATTAACTGAAACAACACAAATACAGAGAAAAAACATACACAGTACAGTAATTTTACTAGATTTTCCTAAAACTGTTTTACGAAATAACATTGAAAAATCTTCAGTTTATCTTGGCTGACCACTTGGACACAATCCCTCCAAGGAGCAAAAAAGTTACATTCAGCCTTCTTTTGGCTTACAATACAAACCGTAGCAAAGTGCTACAATTTCCCTAGCAGTTTATCATCATTATAACTTGTATGAGGATGCATTTTAAATGAATTTATTTTAAAAACTGCAAGCTAACAATTCAGCCCGACTCAACCCAGCCCAGAGGTGATTCCTTGTCAAATTAAGCCACAGCTGGCCAAAACCCAGCACGGGCCGTTGGGTCCCGTCGGGGTCGGATTGTGGGAAGCCAGGCCTGACTCAAGCCTTCGTGTATGTAGACGGACTGAGGCAGAGGGAGGAATTACGTTTGGGGCACCGGGTAAGAGCGCGGCTGTTTACGCTCTCCGGACTGAAGTTTTCCCCGGATGTTTCCGGCGTGCGACCCGGGAGGGGCCCCCGACGCCTCTGGCGGCTCCCCCAGCCGCTGAGTGT